>NC_056748.1:118932053-118999553 GCF_019279795.1 Protopterus annectens | reverse complement strand
CACCCACAAGAAGTCCTGCTCAAAGTGAAGGAAAACGGCCAACACCCACATGAAGTGCTTAGTTATAGGAGTGTGTTTCCATGCAATTGGCTATAGGAATGAGCTGTTCCACATGCAAGTAGTTAGTGGAGCATCACTTACAAAACTCAAGCTGCTGCCCAAGCAAAGCACGTGTACTTTTCCACATCCACCAGAGAGACAGAGAGTGAGAGAGACAGACAGAGACAAAGTAAGAAAGGAAGGAAGTAGGAGAGTAAGATCCAAGTATGTTTGTGTATGACCCATGGGTGGAGAGTGGTATAGGGGCATTATGACAGTTGCCTATATTGTGTACTAATCCATACTGTTACATGGTAATTGCACATGGCTGTACACATTTACGGCTGAGGATTGTCGACAGCAATCTCTACAATGTTTAGAAAATGTTGGCCTTGTAATGTTGACAATAGGACATGTAGCACCTCAATATAATGATTTGGCAAAACCACACTCAAATGGACCCTGTCATTACACAATCAACTCAACAGGACACTGATAGCACACACACAAACACACACTTAGCAGTACTGAGTTTCAAACCCGTACCTGAGTATGTATTGCTATTACATTGTTATGCAGTTATTGCACGTGCCACAGAGCTTACATGTTGAAGAGCTGCCCAAAGGTATCTTTGAAGGTGAGTGACATCAGCAACAGTGATAAAGGAGGGATAAGGGAAGTATAGTACCTGTGACTTTCCACAAAAGCAGGTATCAAGGAAGACAAAAACACACTTTCTCAGGGAATCACATACATTATCACAGTTGGCAGGGTCAGGATTAGAACTCCTACCTAACTAGTTTGCTACACTACAGTATTACACATTTATCACATGCACCACAGAGCTTATCAGGCTGATATATGGCCAAAGGGTTATTTCAAGGTGATTGACATCAGAAGGCATGCTACAGTAGGGCAATGGGAGGTGTAGTGAGTGTGAATGGCTTCAAAATCATTAATCTACACACACACACACACACACACACACACACACACACACACACACACTTGCCAGTACTGACATGCATGGGTTCATTGCTTCACAGGTGTGTAGTAGTTGACTGTGCCAGAAGGCTGTACAAGGCTAGGCAAAGGGAATATCTCGGCATCAGGCCGCATGACAAAGGTCTCCAGTGTGGCTCAGTGGTGTAGTCCCTGGATTGGCTCACGGAGGTGGGTATTGTATTTACCATCCACTCATCTGGGTTACTATTGTGGGTGGCCAGTGCTGTGCAATGCTTGCCATGTATGTGATCTATATTCTATAGCATAGACAGTGTCTGGGCTGTGCACATGTCCAACATGCATGTTCTGTGATGTGTGGAAGTGTACTTGGGGTCTCTGGGGCATGTTTTGTAGACAGATTATCATCTGATGTGGCACTCCTGACCTCATGTGGTGAGACCTGGCTATGGAACTAAGGTCATGCCTGCACCTACATTGACAGCATGATATAGGTATTCAGTGGAGTTAGTGGCATCTGTCCATACAGGGCATGTGTTTAAGGCATGGTATTCCCTTTGTGGATTACAATTGCATACTCTACAGTTGTTGCAGGCATCCAGTGGGGAACATAGCAAAGGACCACTGTAAGCATTTATTTGCCTATCATAGGGAAGGAACGGGGTACCATGTCATTTTACTTGCTGGATAACACACAGTCAGGAGATGGTATACATCACAGTACATTCTGATGTCAGTGGCAATGTTGTGGTCAATAGGCATGTAGTCCACTGCAATCACACAGTGGTTACTATCTGTGGGCAATATGCAGGGAACTACCAATATAGTGGTTGTTGCCTAGCCAAGTGTGTTTGTGTATGAGACATGGGTGGAGAGTGTTCTCTGAGTAATACAAGAGTTGCCTATATTGTTCACAGATCCATAATGTCACATGTAGGGCTATGGATTGTCTACACAAGCCTCTCTGATGTTTGACATCTGTTGTCCTTGTAAGGTGGACATTGTGACATATAGTAGGTCTTCAATATAATAATATAGCAAAACCTGCCCAACAATGCATCCTGTCATTACACAATCACAGCAACCTCCACACAGGATATTGATGACAGACACATACACACACTTGCCAGTACTGAGATTTAAACCCCTACCTAGCTATGTATTGCTACTACAGTGTATTGATGTATCGCATGCATCACAGAGCTTATTGGATGGATGATGTCCCAAGGTGCTTCTAAGGTGAGGAACATCACAAGCCCTTGTAAATATTGTCATTGGGTGATGTAGTGGGTGAGAGATACTAAAAGTAATTTTACCATAATCACACATTTATATTTGCCAGGGGTGAGGTTCAAACCTCTGTCTAACAACCTTTGCAGACGATTATGTTGCACATTTACCACATGCACCACTGACATGAGATGGTTTAGGCTTTACAACAGATACTTGGAAGGTGGATGATATCTGCAGGAGTGCTAAATTCAGGCTCTGAGATGTGTACTGGCTGTAAACGGGGACACAATCTTTGAGGTACACACACAAACACTTGCCACAGATGAGATTCAAACCCATAGCTGTGTAGTTACTGCTACTACATTGTTACACATTTATGGCATGCATCACAGAGCTTATAGGGCTAGCCCTTCTCAAAAGGTATATTTCAAGGTATATGACATCAGCATTCTTGCTAAAGTAGGGCAATGGGGGGTGTAGTGACTGTGAATGCCCTCAAAAGCATTACTCTCTACACACACGCGCACGCATGCACAAACACACAGAATTTCACAATTGCTATGTCTGGGATTAGAACTCCAACCTAAGTAGTACATCACACTGTAGCATTACACAGTTATTGCACATGTCACAGAGATTACAGGGCTAAATCTTGTCCAATAAGGTATTTCAAAGTGACTGTCATGCTATCTCTAACAGAACCAAGATGCTATCCTCCAAAAAAGGAAGCCAATCTGGTGGTCCCCTGCCATAAACAAACTCTACAACAGAAGAAAGAAACTGTTGCAAAAAAGAGTAAAATCCCATGACTGGAGAAACTCCCTGGTCAGCCTCAGTAAGAAGCTGAGATCCCTCATAAAATCTTCCAAAGCTAGTTACAATCACAACAACCTCCACACAGGATATTGATGACAGACACATACACACACTTGCCAGTACTGAGATTCAAACCCCTACCTAGCTATGTATTGCTACTACAGTGTACTGCATGTATCGCATGCATCACAGAGCTTATTGGATGGATGTTGTCCCAAGGTACTTCTAAGATGAGGAACATCACCAGCCCTTGTAAATACTGGTATTAGGTGATGTAGTGGGTGAGAGATACCAAAAATAATTTTACCCTAATCACACATTTACATTTTCCAGGGGAGAAGTTCAAACCTCTGTCTAACAACCTTTACAGATGATTATGTTGCACATTTACCACATGCACCACTGACATGAGATGGTTTAGGCTTTGCAATAGATACTTGTAAGGTTGATGATATCTGCAGGAGTGCTAAGTCAGGCTCTGAGATGTGTACTGGCTGTAAACGGGCACAAAATCTTTGAGGTACACACACAAACACTTGCCACAGATGAGATTCAAACCCATAACTATGTAGTTACTGCTACTACATTGTTACACATTTATGGCATGCATCATGGAGATTATAGGGTTAGCACTTCTCCAAAGGTATATTTCAAGGGAGATGACATCAACAGTCTTGCTAAAGTAGGGCAATGGGACGTGTAGTGACTGGGAATGGCCTCAAAAGCATTAGTCTCTACACACACGCGCGTGCACTCATGAACACACAGAGTTTCACAGTTGCTATGTCTGGGATTAGAACTCGTACCTAATTAATACATCACACTGTAACATTACACAGTTATTGCACATGCCATAGAAATTATAGGGCTGAATCGTGTCCAAGAAGGTATTTCAAGGTGACTGTCGTGCTATCCCTAACAGAACTGAGATGCTATCCTCCAAAAAAGGAAGCCAATCTGGTGGTCCCCTGCCATAAACAAACTCTACAACAGAAGAAACTGTTGCAAAAAAGAGTAAAATCCCATGATTGGAGGAACTCCCTTGTCAGCCTCAGTAAGAAGCTGAGATCCCTCATAAAATCTTCCAAAGCTAGTTACAATCACAACAACCTCCACACAGGATATTGATGACAGACACATACACACACTTGCCAGTACTGAGATTCAAACCCCTACCTAGCTATGTATTGCTACTACAGTGTACTGCATGTATCGCATGCATCACAGAGCTTATTGGATGGATGTTGTCCCAAGGTACTTCTAAGATGAGGAACATCACCAGCCCTTGTAAATACTGGTATTAGGTGATGTAGTTGGTGAGAGATACCAAAAATAATTTTACCCTAATCACACATTTACATTTTCCAGGGGAGAGGTTCAAACCTCTGTCTAACAACCTTTACAGACGATTATGTTGCACATTTACCACATGCACCACTGACATGAGATGGTTTAGGCTTTGCAATAGATACTTGTAAGGTTGATGATATCTGCAGGAGTGCTAAGTCAGGCTCTGAGATGTGTACTGGCTGTAAACGGGCACAAAATCTTTGAGGTACACACAGAAACACTTGCCACAGATGAGATTCAAACCCATAACTATGTAGTTACTGCTACTACATTGTTACACATTTATGGCATGCATCATGGAGATTATAGGGTTAGCACTTCTCCAAAGGTATATTTCAAGGTAGATGACATCAACAGTCTTGCTAAAGTAGGGCAATGGGACGTGTAGTGACTGGGAATGGCCTCAAAAGCATTAGTCTCTACACACACGCGTGCACTCATGAACACACAGAGTTTCACAGTTGCTATGTCTGGGATTAGAACTCGTACCTAATTAATACATCACACTGTAACATTACACAGTTATTGCACATGCCATAGAAATTATAGGGCTGAATCTTGTCCAAGAAGGTATTTCAAGGTGACTGTCGTGCTATCCCTAACAGAACCGAGATGCTATCCTCCAAAAAAGGAAGCCAATCTGGTGGTCCCCTGCCATAAACAAACTCTACAACAGAAGAAACTGTTGCAAAAAAGAGTAAAATCCCATGATTGGAGGAACTCCCTGGTCAGCCTCAGTAAGAAGCTGAGATCCTTCATAAAATCTTCCAAAGCTAGTTACAATCACAACAACCTCCACACAGGATATTGATGACAGACACATACACACACTTGCCAGTACTGAGATTCAAACCCCTACCTAGCTATGTATTGCTACTACAGTGTGCTGTATGTATCGCATGCATCACAAAGCTTATTGGATGGATGTTGTCTCAAGGTACTTCTAAGATGAGGAACATCACCAGCCCTTGTAAATACTGGTATTAGGTGATGTAGTTGGTGAGAGATACCAAAAATAATTTTACCCTAATCACACATTTACATTTTCCAGGGGAGAGGTTCAAACCTCTGTCTAACAACCTTTACAGACGATTATGTTGCACATTTACCACATGCACCACTGACATGAGATGGTTTAGGCTTTGCAATAGATACTTGTAAGGTTGATGATATCTGCAGGAGTGCTAAGTCAGGCTCTGAGATGTGTACTGGCTGTGAACGGGCACAAAATCGTTGAGGTACACACACAAACACTTGCCACAGATGAGATTCAAACCCATAACTATGTAGTTATTGCTACTACATTGTTACACATTTATGGCATGCATCATGGAGATTATAGGTTTAGCATTTCTCCAAAGGTATATTTCAAGGTAGATGACATCAACAGTCTTGCTAAAGTAGGGCAATGGGACGTGTAGTGACTGGGAATGGCCTCAAAAGCATTAGTCTCTACACACACGCGCGTGCACTCATGAACACACAGAGTTTCACAGTTGCTATGTCTGGGATTAGAACTCGAACCTAATTAATACATCACACTGTAACATTACACAGTTATTGCACATGCCATAGAAATTATAGGGCTGAATCTTGTCCAAGAAGGTATTTCAAGGTGACTGTCGTGCTATCCCTAACAGAACCGAGATGCTATCCTCCAAAAAAGGAAGCCAATCTGGTGGTCCCCTGCCATAAACAAACTCTACAACAGAAGAAACTGTTGCAAAAAAGAGTAAAATCCCATGATTGGAGGAACTCCCTGGTCAGCCTCAGTAAGAAGCTGAGATCCCTCATAAAATCTTCCAAAGCTAGTTACAATCACAACAACCTCCACACAGGATATTGATGACAGACACATACACACACTTGCCAGTACTGAGATTCAAACCCCTACCTAGCTATGTATTGCTACTACAGTGTACTGCATGTATCGCATGCATCACAGAGCTTATTGGATGGATGTTGTCCCAAGGTACTTCTAAGATGAGGAACATCACCAGCCCTTGTAAATACTGGTATTAGGTGATGTAGTTGGTGAGAGATACCAAAAATAATTTTACCCTAATCACACATTTACATTTTCCAGGGGAGAGGTTCAAACCTCTGTCTAACAACCTTTACAGATGATTATGTTGCACATTTACCACATGCACCACTGACATGAGATGGTTTAGGCTTTGCAATAGATACTTGTAAGGTTGATGATATCTGCAGGAGTGCTAAGTCAGGCTCTGAGATGTGTACTGGCTGTAAACGGGCACAAAATCTTTGAGGTACACACACAAACACTTGCCACAGATGAGATTCAAACCCATAACTATGTAGTTACTGCTACTACATTGTTACACATTTATGGCATGCATCATGGAGATTATAGGGTTAGCACTTCTCCAAAGGTATATTTCAAGGTAGATGACATCAACAGTCTTGCTAAAGTAGGGCAATGGGACGTGTAGTGACTGGGAATGGCCTCAAAAGCATTAGTCTCTACACACACGCGCGTGCACTCATGAACACACAGAGTTTCACAGTTGCTATGTCTGGGATTAGAACTCGTACCTAATTAATACATCACACTGTAACATTACACAGTTATTGCACATGCCATAGAAATTATAGGGCTGAATCTTGTCCAAGAAGGTATTTCAAGGTGACTGTTGTGCTATCCCTAACAGAACCGAGATGCTATCCTCCAAAAAAGGAAGCCAATCTGGTGGTCCCCTGCCATAAACAAACTCTACAACAGAAGAAACTGTTGCAAAAAAGAGTAAAATCCCATGATTGGAGGAACTCCCTGGTCAGCCTCAGTAAGAAGCTGAGATCCCTCATAAAATCTTCCAAAGCTAGTTACAAAAACAAAAAAAAACATTGATTATAAAAACAACTACAAAGCATTCAATAACTATGTCAAGAATCTCAATGGCAACACTAAGATCTACTCTGAGTTACAGCGCAATGGCACTAAATATACAGAACTAACTGATATTGCCAACATCCTGGCAGATAGGTTCAGTGCTAACTTTATCCCCCCTCACCCCGTAAAGTTCCTGCCATCATGGCTGCACAGGTAAAATACACACTCTCCAAAGCCAAGAACACAGCATCCATGGGACCTGACAACATCCCAGGCTGCGTTCTACATGAACTACAGAATGAACTGATACCCCACCATATACCATGCTCAATCATCGCTTCAGCTCAGGCTTTGTGCCCACTGAATGGTGCAAAGTGACGGTTAACCCACTCCACAAAGGGGGACCCACCACAGACCTTGGGAACTACCACCTCTTAGCCTAACGAGCCTGTTCTGCATGGCCATGGAACGTATCATCATGGAACTTATAAACAAAGACATTGGTAATCTCCAAACTTTGGACCCCACCCAGTTCAGGTTTGTAAAAGGCAGATCATGTCTCCTAAACCCAATAGACTTCTTTGAAGCAGTCACCAAAGCCGTAGACGAGGATAAGATGGTTCACACAGCCTATCTAGATCTTGCCAAGGCATTTGATACCATCCCCCACTCTGGAATTATAGATAAACTCACTAAACTAAGTATAAATCTTTATGTCACAAGATGGGTTTCCAACTGGCTCACTGACAGAACCTACACTGTGAAAGTAGCAGACTCCAAACCCAACTTCAGACCAGTGACAAGTGGAGTACCACAGGGTTCAGTCCTGGGTCCTCTCCTGTTTGGTATCCGCTTTTCTGAAGTACAGGCTAACACAGAAGGTCTTTGGCTAACAAAGTTCACTGATGACTGCAAACTAGGAGCCATAATAAAAACTCCTAATGATGTGGACATCCTACAAAAGGGCCTCACTGAGACAGATGCCTGGTGTCAAAGCCATGGCCTCAAGCTCAATGCCAAAAAGTGCATTGCCATCCCCTTTGGTAAAAACTCTGTACCCATGAGCTGCCACATAGGTGGTAGTCTACTTATCACCGAAAGTGTGATAAGAGACCTTGGGACACAGGTGGACAGTCGTCTCTCCTTTGATAATCAAATTGCCACAGTAGTCAGAAAATCCTTCTACGTGGCACACCTCATCACAAAAGATTTCTCATCCAGGAAAAAAGAGATCATTGTTCCCCTCTGCTCGTCACTCATTAGATGCATTATAGAGTACAACGCCCCTTTTGGTATATACCTCACAAGACATCTACAACAACTGGAAAGGCCGCAGAAATACCTCACAAAGAGGATTACCAGAATCAAACAGATGCCCTATGCAGACCATCTCAAAAAACTCCATCTTTACTCTGTTGCATATCACCTACTCAGAGGCGATCCGTGCCTAACATACAAAGCTCTGTCAAACCCAGAGCTGTTGGGCATGCTCCACTTAAAGAAATCCCAATCCCTCCAAGCTACATGCTCCAGGGACCTAAACCTTGTCACCACAATAAATAGAACATGCTGGAAGGATAGATTCCTGTCCCAGAGACTTCCCATACTCTGGAACAAACTACCTATCTATATCAAACAAAGCTCCTCATTAGCACTCTTCAAGAAAAATCTTGATGACTGGATGGGAAATAGGAAATTCACCCCAGGGATCACCTCTGTGGCTCTGATCAACAGGGGCACAGGAGAATAATTTTCTTGGGTGGCGAAAGCCAGGGTACCTTTTTTGTCTAGGCTTATATAGGCCCTAGGGCCAATATCCTAATACCTACCTATGACATCAGCAGGCTTGCTAAATCAGGGCAATGAGAGGTGCAGTGACTGTGAATGGCCTCAAAGTCATTGATCCGAATGCACAAACACACACACAGTTGCCATGTCTGGGATTAGAACTCCTACCTAATTAACATGTCACGCTATCACATTACACAGTTATTGTACACGCCACAGAGCTTATAGGGATGAACCTTTTATCCAAAGGGGTATTTCAAGGTGACTGACATCAGCAGGCTAGCTAAACTAGGGCAATGGGGAGTGCAGTGTGTGTGTGAATGTGCCATAAACCATTCCCCTGGAAACACACACACAACACTCAGTCACACACAACTTTACATTTGAGAGGATTTTGTATATGACTGCAAGATGAATAATGACTTGTACTGTCATGTTACACAGTTATTACAAGCACCACAGATGCTATAGTGCTGAGGACTGCCAGAAGCAAATGTCTACAGTGATAAACATTAGCACATCATGTGGTATTGGCCAATTGGTTGTGTGGTGGGTGGAACTGGCCTCATGATGGGAAGCACTTTGTCACTATCTGTCTCTCTCTTCCCCACATCTCTGTTTATGTATGTTTGACCTATTATAGTGTGTTGTCCTTGGATATATGTGTGTATTCCTAGCCGATGTGTCTGCAAAGCATGACTGGTGTGCAATGTGGTGTGTGTGCACAGAAATCTGTGACTGACAGATATGTATAGTCCACTGTTGTTGTCAGACATGGGCTTCATTTCTGTAAGTGTGGGAGCATGCCTAGTATGACCTTCTGTATTGAATATGTGAATCCATTCCAGGTAGGTTGTACTCCAGTGCAGGCATTTGTGTTCTACACCTACAGCTAGCAACCTGTTTCTGCAGGATATCTGTAGATAGGTTGACAATATGGAGTCACAATGGGCAAAGGATAAAAGGATAGTGGGATACTGTAATTAATCGTGTCTGTGCTGCTTGTGCTACATGGTTTTGGTGTTAGCAGAGATATTCAGACATATGTACTGTTTTACACCGTGATGTATTATGTCATCAACTACTGACAGATATGCTTATTTCCTCACAGTAATTTCCTAGGGAATACAAGATGAATGAAGCTGTGCCCAGTATTGTGGTCTGCAGCCTACCTGTTCTTGCACACTCATGCCATTCTGCAGGGGGAGCTGCAGACACTTGCTGATGGGTCTGTGTAAATGGTCCAGCACCTTGGTACTGTGGTGGCTGAGGATCCCCTGCTTGTACGTCTTTCGAAGTGACAGAATGGCCATATCCTGCTGTGGCCATACCTCTCAGCTGTACAGATTCACACATAGCCCTGCATATTGTACATGTGCAACAATCTATCCTGCTAATTTAGCCAGCTCAGGTAATCTTTGCTCCACTATTATCATAGCCACACATACATGTTACTACCTTTCTACATAGGATTGTGGGTGGGGGGCACACCTGACAGCTGTAAACATTTGCTATGACTGTATTGGTATTTCAGGTACTCTGGTGGCTTCCATTTCCTTCTGTATTCTGACCTATCATGAAGACTAAAGGCATATCAGTGGAGTTAGGTTTTATTGACCTACATTTCAGTTTCAGACTTCTTACCCTTCAGAACTAACATCCAACTGCCTGACCTGCTGTAGTCTGCCTGTGTAGGGGGCTGTTCTCCATTGCCATCAATCAGGTGACTTAGCACAGCCGTTCTGTGTGGTCATCTACACATGTTCTGCTGGCTGAGACTGTTGTTGGGTATGTGAGCCTCACTGACATGCATGCATGTGTCTTATGGATGCACATTTGGCCCACCACATGTCCTGCAGTGGGATTTGTCACCTTGTCTAGTACTGCCTACTATGTTGACACCAGTATTTGTTATGGATTGCATGCTGCCCAGATAGGCGTCTACTATCTGCTACCATCCCATTCAGCCACCTGATTCCTTTGCATGCTCACATCCGTACCATAGATACAAGTAGCAGAACATACTACTCCATTCAGCAATTGATAGGGATAGTGACTTACCTTGTGACTGTGCCAGTATTGAGGATGGTGCTGGAGGGCTGACTATGTTGGATGCACATAGTACACTCCTTATACATGGTTAAGCACAGGTAGTGTCATGTTTGGCATCCCTTTTACTGTATGTGCGAGTCAGAGAGAGGTGTCATTCCCTGTGTTCCTACCATGTCAGTGTATGTGCTATGCATTGCCTCTTTGCCAAAGCCTGGGCATACTGCCTACATGGGCAGGCTCAGGTTGTACATCCTCTGAGTCGGTCTGTGCCTGTGCTGGCCTTGGCAATCGTAGGGGGCTGTGTGGCCTTTCCCCATGCTGTTCCTGCTGCAGCTGTTTCCACAAGATCATATTGTGTAGCATGGCGCATACAATGCAAATTTGGTTACATGTAGCTGGAGAGTACTGCAAGGCTCCATCAGATATGTCCAGGTATAGGAACTGTGACTTGAGCATCCCAAACACATGCTTTATTGTGATTTTGGTTTATGCGTGTGCCTCATTATGGAATTCTTGTTCAGGTGTGTGTGCATTTCTGATGGGTGTCATCAGCCACGGCTCCAGTGCGTAACCAGCATCCACCACTAGGTGGCCATATGGGATGCCCCCACTGGCAAATCTCTGGTACAGCTTTGTCAAATGCCAGATGTGAGAGTTGTGAAAGCTTCTAGGGCTGCCAGCACACACATTCATTATAATGTCCTGGGCATCGCACATGACCTGGCAGTTAGTGGAGGGGAAGCCCTTGCAGTTTATGTAGACCCTACCCTGCTCACTAGGTGGTGCTTTGATGTGTATATGTGTGCAGTCTATAGCACCCACTACCTCAAGGTATTCTGTTATTTGGTGGAAGAGACATATATTGCTGGTCAACGCCTCACGGGTGTTGTGGAAATATATGTGCTCACTGGCATGTGCTGACATGGCATCCAGGAACTGGTGGAGTGCCCTGTATACTGATGCCTGTGAGATCCCCATGATAATCCCAGTTGGCCTTTGGAAGGTACCTGTGGCTAGTATTCTTAAGCCTACACATACCTTGTTATCCACTGGGATGGGTTCCCCTCTGTTGGTTCTGTGTGTGAGACATGGCCAGCACAGCTCAACAATTTGCTGTAGGAGGCCCCTGTCTACCCTATAGTGCTCCACTATCTCCAGCTCATGTAGCCCCTGGTAGGTTACCATGGGTCTATACATTCTTCTCCTTCTCCTCACTGTGGGTTGGTCATCAACATTCTCATCCTCACCACCCACAGCCTCTTCCACATATTGATTTATGAGAGCAGCATCAGCCCCTGTCATTTTGCTGGTTTTGTTAGGTAAAATTTCCCCATTTGTGTACACCGGTGGTGTAGAGTTTGTGGGGAAAACAGAGTGAAAAGCGGTTGCATAGTTTATAGTAGTGTGCTGGGCTGGGCTGCTGCCTCCTTGATTACCTTCCTACTGGCGTTTTCCCTTCCCATTGCCTTCTTGTTTAAACCCTGAGGCATGATGCACATACCCAGTGCTCAGAAGTGAACAGAGCTGCTATTTCCTGGTTTAATTTTTTTTGTTTAAAACCCGGTGTTTGGCATGCACACCCATTTAGACAATGTAAATACTGCTAGGCAGATTCGGAGACACCCCCTTCCTTAGCTGTGCTTAGGTAAGGGCAAACATGGGCCACTGTGCTCCAATAAGCTTAAAGCAGTCATGACACTCCCCCTCATGAGGTCATCTCTTAGAGTTAGACCATGGTGTTATTGCACCTACATGGTTGGGTGCAAGCTAGTACTGAGGGGAAATCTGTGATTCAGTACCATTCCCCTCATTTGCATAGAACTGACTACTAATACATGGTTACAAAATCGACACTCAGCCTTCCCCCTTAGCAATCACTAGTCCACGGTCTTCTTGTGTTATGCAGGCCATTGACTATTATGGCAAAATGTTGATTTTGGTTTAAAAGCTTATTTCCATCTTTTTTCTTATATTCAGGCCAATCCCGTTGCTGCTCTATGCTTAAACGGCCAAAATCAGCCAGAAAAAAGTAATTTTTTATAATTTTGAAACTAGTGTTCATGCCTATGGCTATATATTTGGCCATTGGCATGCCTAACCCTTTTAATACATGCTTTTTTACTAGCTGTCATGCCTCCATTTTGTAGTTTGCAGGAATGTATTCAGCTACTGGCTGAATACATTTCTGCAGTCTACACTATTCCTGCACGGATGCCTGCCTGCTTCCTGGATCACTAATTCACCTAATTTGCATGGTTTTTACCAGCAAATTAGATAATTAGCATACAGGGGCTGTGTCCATGCAGGAATAGTGCAGGAGTGCTCGTGCACATCCCGGGAGCTCTTTCCTGGATCGCACATCGGCCATATTGCCTACAGCAGCTCTTGCACTATTCTTGCACACCGTGCAGAGCTTGCTGAATCCTAGTAACAGTGTTGACACTACCTCAGTGTCTGTTGCTAATGGATTGCAACTGTGAGTGATTAATGGGAGGGAGAAGGAATACACAACAAAAATTCAGATTCCCTTACCTGCAGTGGGTGAGTCATTGAGTATTTGGGACTTGATCACTTGTACAATACGCCTAATAATGTGAACATTGTCCAGTTGTTATTCCCAGTTTATTGGAGATTGGATCAAAGGGCTGAACTTACAAAATTGAAATTATTTCATTAAAGCTGCCCATTATTTTTAAGGTTGCAATATCTCTGTAACCTCTTAAAAGCTTAAAACCTGAATTTCAAAATATTCATTAATTAGTGAGCCATCTCAACTTTAATTTGAGAAGAAATTTTCTGTAAAAGTCAAGGGTGGTTAAACTAAAATACATTTAGATCAGTCTTGACCTTTGTTTGGTTTGATAGGATTTAAGAACACTTTCATTTTGGCCAGTGAAAGAAATGATCAATTTGCCAAAGAGAGAAGTTTGTATTCAGCTTTAATTTTTTTTAGAACTGATGGTGGCTTTTCCACACTTCCTGCTTCTAAACACACTACCTCAAAGCTCACTGCACCTCAAGGAAGGAGGCAAATTAAATCCCTATTTACAGTTACAGAGATTTGCAGTTTTGGCCTTCAAAATGCTCCATTTTCTGTTACAGAAACGTGCAGTGCAGGTCTTCACAAATCTGATGAACACCCATGATTAGTAGTGATTTGGTTGATCATGGCATTGGTAAGAAATATTACTGTGGAATTTGGGGGTAGGGTACATTGCCCAACCAGATCTTCGACTTTTTCTAGTATATTTATAATGCATCCTAAAGGTTTGTGACATCCATTCATCAACTCCCACTTCACCTTATTTTTCTTATTGTTTAAGAAGCATAATTTCAGTTAATTAGCTTTTAAGCAAGAATGTGAATGAAATAATATATATTGTTTAAACAGAGCTAAACTGAGGTGGGTTACCACACCTCTCAACTGTCCAGATTTTCACAGATTGCCCAGATTTTTGCCTCATATTGTTGGTCTATTTCTCATAAAATTAAGGTTTTCTGAAAAGTCACTGGCAATCCATTGAGGGCTGAAGTCATAAAATAAAGACTGACAACTGAGCTTCAGACTTAACATCCTTCAGAAAATTCATGCTTATGCAATACCTGTTATTCTATCAACTTTAAAAGTTTCTAAGAGCAATATTTAAAAAGTGTCCATATCTCAGGGCCTTTGTCCTCAAATCATGTGTGGCTTTGTCCAGATTTCTTGCTCCTAAAGGTTGAGATGTATGTGAGCTACCAGACACAGCTCTGAGCTGGGACACCAGATGATTAGAGGCTTCAGAGCTTCCCAGAAAACCATAAGTTGCCTGTTTTTGGCTTGATTATACTATTTATTGCACTTTTTTATTGTGTTCTGCTTATTTAATACTGCATTTTAATACTGTAAACAAAGGCCTTACTATGCCTGTTAAATTGTATTTTGTTTCTGTTTTCACTGTTGCAAGCTTTTTTCCTATGTTCACTGTTTGCAAAGTAATTGTTGCTTTTCACTGTTTGCAAAGCATCTGTTCTGTTTTTCCACCAAGCAGTATTTTAAATAACTGATCTGGTTGCTGTTTAAAACATTCTTTAGTGTCTCCTTGCTGTTTTTCTGCTGTTCAAAACATTTTTTAGTGTTTCCTGCCTAAATTATTTAGCTGGTAGATGTAGTATAGTCCAGATACAGTTTTACTGCATCTGGGTCTGATGTAGTGGCTGCTGTTTTCTGAGCACATTTTTCAAGCCTTCTTTGATCGGAAGGAGCCCTTCTGCACCCTTGTGAGAAAAGTGTGCTGATTTGGAGCCTATCTGGTGAAGGGTGATTGGTCTAGGGCTTGGATCAAGCACCCTCATTGGTTCTTTTGAGCTTTTTTAAAATGTTTAAGGTTTTTAGCTTTTGGTATTTAAGGCTTGTGTTTGAACCAGTTTTTGCTTGCTTGAACTGAGCTGAACTGAGGTGGGCTACCAGCCACAACTCTGAGCTGAGATACTAGACAACTAGAGGCTTCTGAGCTTCCCAAAACCCATAGGTTGCCTATTTTTGTTTGATTATACTATTTACTGCATTTTTTATTTTGTTCTTTTTATTTAATACTGTATTTTAATACTGTAAAGTAAACTGCACTATTTGTACTGCATTTGTCTTCCTTACTGTGCCTGTTAAATCATATGTTATTGCTGTTTTGTGCAGTGGTAGCATTGTTGCCTCACAGCAAGAGATCAAGAGATTCTCCCATTCATAGGTTCATAGGTTTATAGGTAGGTACTAGGCTATCGGCCCTGGGGCCTATACAAGCCCAGCCAAAAAGGTACCCTGGCTTTTGCCACCCAAGAAAATTATTTTCCTGTGCCACTGTCGAACAGAGCCACAGAGGTGATCCCCGGGGTGAATTTCCTATTTCCCAACCAATCATCAAGATTTTTCTTGAGGAGTGCTAATGAGGAGCTTTGTTTGATATAGATAGATAGTTTATTCCAGAGTATGGGAAGTCTCCGGAACAAGAATCTATCCCTCCGGCATTTTCTGTTTATTGTGGTGACAAGGTTTAGGTCCCTAGAGCATGTAGCTCAGAGGGAGTGGGATTTCTTTAAGTGGAGCATGTCCAACAGCTCTGGGTTTGACATAGCTTTGTATGTTAGGCAGAGATCACCTCTGAGTAGGCAATATGCGACTGAGTAAAGCTGGAGAGGTCGGTAATCCTCTTTGTGAGGTATTTCTGCAGCCTTTCCAGTTGCTGTAGATGTCTTGTGAGGTACATACCAAAAGGGGCGTTTTAGTCTATAATGGGTCTGAGTGATGAGTAGAGGGGAGCAATGACCTCTTTTTTTCTGGATGAGAAACCTTTTGTGATGAGGTGTGCCACGTAGAAGGATTTCCTGACTACTGTGGCAATGTGATTATCAAAGGAGAGACTACTGTCCACCTGTGTCCCAAGGTCTGTTATCACACATTCGGTGTTAAGTATACTACCACCTATATTGTAGTTCATGGGTACAGAGTTTTTACCAAAGGGGATGACAATGCACTTTTTGGCATTGAGCTTGAGGCCATGGCTTCGACACCAGGCATCTGTCTCAGTGAGGCCCTTTTGTAGGATGTCCACATCATTAGAAGTTTTGATTATGGATCCTAGTTTGCAGTCATCTGCGAACTTCATTAGCCAAAGACCTTCTGTGTTAGCCTGTACTTCAGAGAAGTAGATAGCAAACAGGTGAGGACCCTGGACTGAACCCTGTGGTACTCCACTTGTCACTGGTCTGAAGTCAGATTTGGAGTCTGCTACTTTCACAGTGTGGGTTCTGTCAGTGAGCCAGTTGGCAACCCATCTTGTGACATAGGGATTTATACCTAGTTTAGTGAGTTTATCTATAATTCCAGAGTGGGTCATGGTGTCAAAAGCCTTGGCAAGATCTAGATAGGCTGTGTGAACCACCTTACCCTTGTGTACAGCTTTGGTGACTGCTTCAAAGAAGTCTATCAGGTTTAGGAGACATGATCTGCCTTTTACAAACCCGAACTGGGTGAGATCCAGAGTTTGGAGATTACCAATGTCTTTGTTTATAAGTTCCATGATGATACATTCCATGGCCTTGCAGACCAGTCTCGTCAGGCTAATGGAGCGGTAGTTCCCAGGGTCTGTGGTGGCTACCCCATTGTGGAGTGGGATAACCGTTGCTGTGCGCCATTCAGCAGGCACAAAGCCTGAGGTGAGGCTATGATTGAACATGGTAATTAGGTGGGGTGCCAGTTCGTTCTGTAGTTCGTGTAGAACGCAGCCTGGGATGTTGTCTGGTCCCATGGATGCTGTGTTCTTGGCTTTGGAGAGTGTGGTTTTTACCTGTGCAGCCGTGATTACAGGAACTTTGCATTCTTTCAGTATAGAGATGGGCTCTTTAGGGGGTGAGAAGGGGTTAAAGTTAGCACTGAACCTTTCTGCCAGGATGTTGGCAATATCAGTTGGGTCTGTATATTTAGTGCCATTGTGCTGTAACTCAGAGCAGATCTGAGTGTTGCCATTGAGATTCTTGACATAGCTATAGAATGCTTTGTGGTTGTCTTTAGAATCAGCGGCAATGTTGTTTTCATAAATAGCTTTGGAGGATTTTATGCGGGATCGCAGCTTCTTACTGAGGCTGACCAAGGAGCTCCTCCACTTGTGGGATTTTACTCTCTTTTGCAAGAGTTTCTTCCTTCTGTTGTACAGTTTGTTTATGGCAGGGGACCACAAAATTGTCTTCCTTTGTTTGGACGATAGCATCTTGGTTCTGTTTGGGATAGCATGATCCATGCACTCATGTAAGTGCTTATAAAGTGCAATTGTGTAGGATTCAGTAGTCGTAACTGTATTGTCCATCTGCATAGGTGTCATGAAGTTCACCGCTTCTGTCTTAAGAAGCATGAAGTTGGCTTTGGAGAAATTTTTTACCATGGTTTCCTAAATGGGAGGTGGAGGCAGGATGTGGATATCTAGGGTAATAAGCTTATGGTCGGATCGGACCAATGAGGCATTGACTTTAGGTGTGGAACACCGGTCACTCATATTGGTAATGACTAAATCTAGGATATTGTTGCCCCTGGTGGGGGTGTGGATAAGTTGATCCAGGGCATTGGAGTTTATGAATTCCAGAAAGCGTTGAGTGAAAGAGTTGGTACATGAGTAGTTTTCCCAGTTAATGGTGGGGTAGTTGAAAGTGCCCATTATTAGGGTGTTTGGTTGAACCCTAATATTTTCCAGTACATCAAGAAAAGAGGAGTGGGAATCCTGGGGCATGGTGGATGATCTGTAGCAAGCTACAATTTGGATTGCAGTTTTGCCCAGAGTTAGTTGCACTTGGATAACCTCGGTTGCATTATGCTGAGCAACTAGCCTGGAGGTGTGGATATCCCTAATGAATATGGATACACCTCCGCCTTTGGTGTTCCGGTCCAGACTACATGGCCGAAAAGTGTGGTATGAGTTATAGCTTGGTCGTGCAGGAGTACTCTCTGGAGCCTTGAACCAGGTCTCAGTCACTGCACAGATATCAATGTTCTCCATTTTAAGGAGTGCCTCGAGTGAGTGCATTTTGAGATTTAGACTTCTGGCATTGAGTAGCATCACCCTCAGTTTTTGCTTGCCTGTTTCTGTTACGGTGGTGAATTTGTCATTTGAACCTTGCCTAAAAAAAGGCACTATAGGGCCGGCAAGAACCTTAGCCAGTATCCAGAATCCCAGGTGTGACAGGTGCAGGCCGTCTCTGGCAAAGCGTTGTGGTCTGTTGACCATGTCATCCCAGGCAGACAGATACTGGATCCCTTTAGAATGGCACCAGAAGCTTAGCCAATCGTTAAAGTCAATAATTTTGTCCTTGTACTGCGGCATCATTCTGGGTGATGGCAGAATGCTACTCAGGGCTAGGGTCATACCTGCCTGGGCTACAAGATTGGAGAGCTCTTCCATGTCTCTTTTCATGTAGTCCAGGGAGGTACATCTCGGGTCATTCACACCAACATGGACAATGACAAAGTCATATTTGTACTTCTTGTGGAGTGACCTGAGTGCGTGGGTAATGTGGTGGATCCTGGCACCCAACAGGCAGCTGACAGTAACCTTCTCCTTGTTTAGCCTGTTGAGTGGGACATCAATGTGCCTGACTATGGAGTTGCCTATGACTAGTGTGTTGGGTACGTTGTTTTGCCTTATTGGCTGTGATTGAGTGGCACACTGAGTCTGCGAGGTATGTGTCATTTGGGTTGTGTTGGGGGGGTGGAGGTTGCTTGCATTTCTGCTTTGGAGGTCTCTGTTGCTTGAGCATATTATTATTGAGAGCCTCCTTGAATGTTTTTGTATTTCTATGTGTGGATTTTGGTGGTATAGATTTAGTGAGACTATGTGATGAGTGTGGTGTGGTGCAAGTGTTTACCTTCTCCTCTTGACTGTCAAGTTCAGTCTTGATTGGAGAGAGCTTTACCTCCACTTTGGCTAGATAAGTGCATCTCTCACAGGTTGTAGTGTTGGGTGGTAGGAGGAGAGGGTTGTCTGTGTACATGAGGCAATTTCTACATTGCCCCAAGATGCCCAGATTCATCAGATAGACAGGAGAGAACACTGGGAGCTGACCCTTGGACATGCCTGAATAAAAAACTATTTTCCTCTAGATAAGTGAGGAAAGTGAGTACAAGAGCTGTTTTTCTCTAAGCAAGTGAGGAATGTAAGTACCAAAACTGTTTTCCTCTAGGTAATGAGGAAGGTTGAGTGCTGTAGTAATTAGTAGGTTATTTAGTGCTTACAAGTTCTGAACAAGTGCTAATCATAAATAAGCAAATTCAAGTGCTAAAAGTAAGAATCTGTATCTGCACTAAACTAGTTACAGGAAAGGGGGGAAACAAGTGCAAATGTGGGCTTTTAAATCAGAAAGTTGAGAGAGATGGAAAAACTGCCCAAACGGCCAATAACTACAATTTCTGGGCCTGAACCACTCCTTATGTGGTAGATAGGTTACCTAGTGCTTACCACTCCCACTGATAAGCTAGAAGGCTTCCCTCCAACACAGAAAGCTTGGGGGGGGGGGGCTCAGAACCTTACATACAGTCCTGGATACAGCAAATCTGAATCTGGACTACACTAGTTACAGGAAAGGTTTTTTTTTTTTTTTTTTTTATATATACAGAAAAGCAGCTAAAACGGCAGTCAAAATAATTCAAATACAGTGCAAGCTAGCACACTTGAGTATGTAGCAGTGTTAGACCAAACAGTTTAAAAAATGCAATTAAATTAAAAATGACTAAAAACAATGCAGAAGGAGTCTATTAGGTAGAATGAGGTAAAGAGATGGGACTGGGGGGAGTGCCCCAGATCAAATCTACATTGGGGGTGGGCAACTGCAAAAACCTCCAAATTTAAACAACAACACAGGAATAGGGAGGATGGGTATGGGAAAACCAACACCTTCAGCAGAGATCTGAAAAACTATACAGTGAAGCAAAAATAACAGTGTACAACTCTGAAGTCAGCTAGCAATGATATAAAATTAGTCAAACAATAATTACCAGTACACAACTCTGAAGTGCCAGAAAAATATACGCAGCTCTCTATATCTCCAGATAGTTTGACGAGCACTCTTTCAGGATACAGGAAGGCTCCAACAATGATATGCAGACTTTTTTACTAAGAGGGTCTAATTTTATGCAAGTAATCCTTGAGATGGTTAGATAACACACAGGATGTAAAACCAGTTATACCAACTTAAGACACAGAGAAATAGGGGGAGGGGGAAAAACACCTTCAGCAGAGATCTGAAAAACTATACAGTGAAGCAAAAATAACAGTGCACAACTCTGAAGTCAGTCAGCAATGATATAAAATTAGTCAAACAACAATTACCAGTACACAACTCTGAAGTGCCAGAAAAATATACGCAGCTCTCTATATCTCCAGATAGTTTGAAGAGCACTCTTTCAGGACACAGGAAGGCTCCAACAATGATTCGATTCTCGGCTGGAGTGCGAGGAGTGCCTTCTGTGTGGAGTTTGCTTGTCCTCCACGCGGTTGGGCGTTTGAAAGACATGCATAAATGGGTGTGCCTTCGTTGAAGGTTGAACGTCGAGCTGGCACCTCGGCGTTTGTGAAAATCTACTGCCAATCATTAGCAGACCGGAGTTCCGCTGTGGCGACCCCTAACCGGGAAAAGCCAAAAGACAAACAACAACTCTTGCAAAGCTTTTTTGCTATTTCACTATTTGGAAAGTAATTGTTGCTACTTTTCACTATTTGCAAAGCATCTGTTATGCTTGTTCTGTTTTCCCATAAAGCAGTGTTTTAAATAACTGATTTGGCTGCTGTTTAAAATATTATTTAGTGTCTCCTCGCTGCTTTTCTGTTGTTTAAAACATTTTTTAGTGTTTTGTGCCTAAATAAGTGTAGCTTGCAACTGTAGCATTGTCCCGATACAGGTTTCCTGCATCTAGGTCTGTTTTTGTGGCTGCGGTTTTCTGAGCATGTTTTTCTAAACCATCTTTGATTGGAAGGGGACTTTCTGCACCCTTGTGAAAGAAGTGTGCTGATTGGAACCTATCTGGTGAAGGATGATTGGTCAAGAGCTTGGGGTAAGCACACTCATTGTTCTTTTGAGTTTTTTAAAAGTTTTTAGCTTTTGGAACCTAAGCTCTGCATGTGAGCTCATTCTGCTTGTTTGCGCATCGCGCAATTGTGCACCATAGCCGGGTCAGATAATTTTGACAATTTTCCCTTAGCTACAGCTGTATTACATTAGTGCAGTCCTCACCTTTAATACATCTCTGATCTAAGAAATATTGCTAGTGAGCTGTGACCTATTTACCCACCGGCCAAAAACCCTGTCAGAAATACCCATCTAATGAGCACCTCCTAGATCAGTCCTGAAAGCACCCCCTTTGTGATAACAGTTCTGCAAACCTAGCATTATGGACAATTGGATTATCCTTGTTTCTCCTAACAACCTTATTGATTTGGGTCTTCTGAGGCAGTGTAGCAAATGTGTCATGTAGACTGACAATTCTCTGTTAATAACTCACTCTAGTACAGAGTGCGAGTGATGTATCTACACCAAGAATCTTGAATCCCTGCACTTTCAAACTCAAAACAGTAACACTGAAGAGGTTGTCAACTCACCCACCACTACTCATGCACATAATATCACTACTCATACACGTAGCACACATCCAAAACATAAATCAACATATGCGGAGGTTCTCTCAAAAAACTTACTTAAACACCAGAGACCTCCAAAACAAAAGACTGCTACAAATAATGCAGTTCCCACTAGACCCAAAACACATAGCAACACCAGTGACTCACCTAGACACAAGGATGTCCCACTCACAAGGTTAGATAGGGAGAACATCATGGTCAGCTGCCATCACGGTGCCAAGATTCATAAGATCACGCATTCACTCAGGTCTCATGGCAATAAGTACCATTATGACTCTGACATAACTCATGTTAGAGTAAATGACCTGAGACATACCTCATTGGATTGTATGAAAAGAGACGTGATTGAGCTCTCTAAGTATATGTGCTGGGCAGGTATGTCCCTAGCCTTGAGCAGCATATTATCCTCACCTAGAATGATGCCAGAGTATAAACACAAAATAATCAGTTACAATAATTGGCTTAGTTTTTGGTGTTATTCAAAGGGGATCCAGTTTCTGTCAGCCTGGGATGACATGGTTGACAAACCTCACTGCTTTGCCAGAGATGGTTTGTACCTGGCACCACTAAGCTTTCAGCTGCTGGAAAAGGCTCTTGCCTCCTCCATAGTGCCTTTTTAGCCAAGGTCTTAAAAACAAAATTGACGACGTGAAAATTGCTAACCATAACAAAATACAGGTTACACTGCTAAACGTCAGGGGATTCAACCAAAAACTGCACACCCTGGAAGCACCTCTATTACTGAAAGATGTAGTTGTCTGTGCAGTCAAAGCCACCTAGTTTATGGCCTCAAACAGTACCCCAGCCTTGCAAGGCTACAATGCCTTCCACACCTTCAGACTGCAAAATGAATGTGTGGGAACCAAACTGGGTGGTGTTTCTATCTATATTAGACATAAATTCACCTCTCAGCTAGTCAGACTGGACAACTCTATGGAGTTACTCCAAGTTCAAATTACTGTGGGTAAGACCCCCATTCAAGTCATCAATAGTTATATGTCCCCCTCCATGGATCATGATGTGCATGAGGTCTACTTGGCCAAACTGGGGTCAATTCAAATATTGCCAAACACTCTGGTCATGGAGGATTTCAATTATACCATCATCAACTGGGAAACCTACTCTAGCCCTAACTCACTAGTGCAAAAGTTACATAACTTTGTTACTGCAAATGCCCTGGAACAAATTGTTCAAACCACAAAAAGATGAACAAACATACTAGATGTGGTCCTCACTAACATGACAAACAGATGCACTACTGCAACCGTTGGACTCTCATTAGTTAAATATGACCACAAATCATTTGCCTTTGAACTGCCACTAACACCAGAACTCACAAAAGGTGAAGTAAGACTAAAAAACTTCACCAAAGCAATCTATACCCTCCTAGGGGAAGGTATAAATGCATTCCAAGCCCCACCTCCAGCTGGAAGGAGTAACTACACCAAAGCTTACACTAAAATCCTGTACAATCAATTGTATAAGTGTATAGATTTGGCTGTTACAGAGGAAAGCAAAGCCACAGCCCCAAGTAAAAAACAGAAGCCACCCTGGTGGACATCCAGCATCAACAAACTTTACAACAAATGCAACAATTTGCTGTCTAAGAAAACTAAGGCAAGGCCCAAGCAATGAAAAAGCATCCTCCTCAGCCTCAACAGACAAATAAGACAACATGTCAAATCCTTAGGGTAACTTTGAGAAAAACTTAGAAATCACAGTCAAGGATAACAATAAATCCTTTTACAGCTACTTACATAGCTTAAATGGTAGGACCCAAGCATGTGCCGAACTAGTGACTGAAAGTATCACACACACCAATCCCACAGAGATATCAAAACTGCTAGCAATCAGATTTGGTGAAAATTTCACTCCCTTACTCCCTTACTCCTCCAAACATATCACAGACCTTGCCCCCAACTTCTCCCCACCCTACATATCCAAAGAGCAGGTCATTAAAGTCGTGTCTAAGGCAAAAAACACAGTCTCTATGGAACCAGATGACATCCCAGACTGTCTTCTAAACAAACTAAAACATGGACTAGCATCACCATTAAGTACTCTGTTCAATCACAACCTAACCACTGGCTTTGTTCCAATGGAACGGAGAACAGCAACAGTTATTGCCCTCCACAAAGGTGGCTTAACAACAGACCCAGAGAATTATAGACCCATAAGTCTTACCAGCCTCATAGGTAAAGCCATGGAATGTGTCATCATGGACCGTATAAATAAAGACGTAGGCGACCTGCATACCCTGGATCATACCAAATTCGGCTTTGTCAAGGGCAGATCCTGCCTGTTAAAACTGGTGGATTTCTTTGAAAATCTGACCAGAGCCATTGGCAAGGGTGAATCCATGTACACAGCATACCTCGACTTGGCAAAGGCCTTTGACTCAGTCCCACACTCAGACATTACCGATAAACCTAGCAAACTGAATGTAAACTCCTTTGTATTAAGATGGGTTTACAACTGACTCACAAACCAGTTGCACACTACCAAAGTGGGTGACTCCACATCAGCCAGCAGACCTGTCACCAGCAGGGTGCACAAGGGTCAATGCTAGGCCATCTACTGTTTGGTATATACTTCTCAGAAGTTCAGGCCAAAACTAAGGGTCTGTGGCTGGCAAAGTTTGTGGACAACTGCAAACTGGGTGCAATCATTGAACCCCATATGATGTCAGTGTACTTCAGGAGGGTCTTACGCAGACCAACGACTGATGTCTTAGTCATGATCTCATACTGAATGCAAAAGAAATGCTTCATCATTCCCTTTGGTAAAAACAACGTTCCTTCACACTATCAAATTAACAACAATACCCTATATACCTATGAACTGGTAAGAGATCTGGGATCACAAGTAGACTGCAAACTTAACTTTGCATAGCATGTGTCTACTGTAGTAAAGAAGGCTTTCTACATAGCACACTTGATTAACAAAGACATCACCTCTAGAAAAAAGTAGGTTATAACCCCTCTATACTTGTCATTAATCAGGCCCACAACTGAGTATAATGACCCTTTTGGCATGTACCATATACAAAGCACCTGCAACAACTGATGGGACCTCAGAGGTTTCTAACTAAGAAGATTATGGGACTCCAGGCCATGCCTTACACAGACTGACTAAAGCCCTGTCACTATACTCAGTATCTTATAGACATATGCCTGGTTTACAGAGCAATCTCTAACCCAAACCTAATGAATTTGCTGCACATACTTAAACTGAATGGGACTAGAACTACCCATTCCAGGGACCTAAGTATGGCCTGTTACTTGAATAGGACACGCTGGAGGTATATATTTGTCTCTCAGTGACTGTCGGATCTTTGGAATAGGCTGCCAATTCATGTGAAGCAGAGCACCTTTATGACACTGTTAAAAAGGAACCTGGACAAATGGATGGGGCACCATAAATTCTTACTGGGGCTAGTGCCCATAATCCTCCTGGACATGGGCAGTCATTAATAAATATAATCCTGTGTACTGACTAGAGTATCTATGGTATTACATTGGGATGAAACGGGTAGGCTTGAAATGACCTCTGGGTTGATAGCCTAGTAACCTCCTATAATCCTATGATTATAACATTAGATTTTTCAAATGGTAAACAAAAATATGGAAACTCTATTTTCATTCATGGCTAAGACACTGATACCTCTGTGTGAGAGCTGCATTCCATGCTACTGATGTTAAAATACATAATCAGCTCTAAGGCTATACCAACATAAAATAAAAAAGGAACTGTAAGTTGTTATGATCAACACATTGACAAAGCATTTTCTAAATATTTTAGTAAAAGTCCTTTGGCTTAGTGTTACCACTGAACTTGAACTCAACACGATCAGTTCATCGAACAGTTTGACACTGAACCATCTCTTTTTAGAAATGTGATTCCATTTCTAATGTTGTTTGTAATGCTATGCTGTCACTTACAAAGGCTGTGTGGAGATAAAACGTGCATTTTCATTCAGAGTTGATGATAGTGTTTCACCTTACATATGAGCATCACAAGACCATATTGGATGTCATTGTATAACAGAAACTTTTTTAAAATAACTTTTATGCAGTCTTTGAAGTTAACTTTAAGGAAGAAGCAGTATTCTTTAGCCATAATCCTGCCCACATTTCTATTGATTAAGTCCTGAAACAAGAACATCTGTATGCTCAGGGTTATGCCATGAATCAAGGATACATTTTCATTTCAGAGCAGTCTTCTATTACATGCCCACATTTCTATTGATTAAGTCCTGAAACAAGAGCATCTGTATGCTCTGGATTATGCCATGAATCAAGGATACATTTTAATTTCAGAGAAGTCTTCTATTACATGTGTGTTAGAGTTAATTAAGTCTATATACTGCCCTTTGACCCTAGTGAATGATATGACAGTGTGTCAAATACAGAGGAAAGATGCTGTGGCTGATTCTGTCAATGGAACCCCATCTGCTGAAAGCAGTCAGAAAAGAACTACACAGAAAAAGTCATCAAAGGAGCTTGTTAAGATTAAACTATTACCTTTATTCTGCAGAGTATGCTAAATGTATATTAATGCTGCAATAGGCAGTTGCCACTACTCCTGCAATAATATATTATTAAGATTTAAAGTACTGGATGATGAAAACTTTGACTGCATATAATATTTTCCAAGTCCCTCACTTCCATATCTACCAACTTACAAAGCCACTGAATGATTTCTATAGTGGTGATATCAGGGGGTGAATCTGTCAACAGCAGCATACAAGGCATTTCCTTTTATACATCATGATTTGGACTTCTAAACCTTAATAAAGTACAGACTGCCATTTATCGAAATATTTAAGTGAGAACTAAAATGCACTTTTCTGGATAGCCTGTGATATTTTTTTAATTTTCTTAAACTTATTTACATTTTGTAAAGCTACTCTGCTTTAGTCTGATATGATTATGTATTGTTTAATTAATCATGCAAGCATTTTAAATTGTTTTTGAAATATTATTATCATCATCATCATCATCATCATTATTATTAGTATTGTTATTATTATTATCATCATCATCATCATTATTATTATTATTATTGTTATTATTATTATTATTATTATTGTTATTATTGTTATTATTATTATTATTATTATTATCATCATCATTATTATTATTATTATTGTTATTATTATTATCATCATCATCATCATTATTATTATTATTATTATTATTGTTATTATTATCATCATCATCATCATCATCATCATTATTATCATCATCATCATCATCATCATTATTATTATTATTATTATTATTAGTATTATTATTATTGTTATTATTATTATCATTAGCAGTCTTTTGTGGATTTTTGATTACCTATGAAAAACACTGGGCTAGTTTTAGTGTATTAGATGGAAATGCAAATGGTGATACCAAAATAATCCGCAAATACAGAAAGATGAATATTCATGAAGGAAAAACAAAATATGATAAGGAGTGAATGGGCACACAAGCCTGCCAGTACGTGCCATACATGTGGCCCTAGTTTATCTGTTTCTTCTTGTTTTCATGACATAGCCATCCACCAGTACATGCCGTACATGTAGCCCTAGTTTATTTGTTTCTTCTTGTTTTCATGACATAGCCATCCACCTGGACAAACAGCCTACCTTCAGCAGAACCTTATGGATAACGATCCAGTTATTGTTATGGCTGTTGAGTTACTAATTCATAAATCATTAATGGAAAGGAAAGCATGTTCTAGGATTAGAAAAACTAGGCACAGGACAGAACTATGCTGATTGTTGTTTTGCCTCTTTCACGGAGGAGCAATATATAGAATAAACAAAGTTAAGCGATTGTTGGGAGTCTAATTTAAAAGAATATCCTAGCTATCTGCAGTTAGATGATATCTCCTACTTCTGTAAAATGTTCATTAACAGATTCTTTATATGAAAGAAAACAGCAAATGGCTGGCAAATCCATTGAAATATGACAGAAGATTCAAACATTAGAGGATCTGATCACATTTTTACCAAAGTTTTTACTTTCTGGTTACTTTTGTAGGTCAGTACTTGCCTCACATGACATTTCAACTAATTGGTTCTGTTTGCCACAGTGAGCATGAGTGCTATGATCAATTGACTCTGCTGAGGTAGTGGACAACTCATCATAATATGTACACCTCTGAGTGTCCAGTCAGATATTTGTCACTAATGGCATTGTTGAACACTCCACCCTGTGTAATTAGGTCACCATCCATAGAATTCTTTTGAAAAAGAAAATTGGCTTTGGTGACCCTTTATTAGCCTAGAGCATGTAAGAATAGCTACTTATACTGCTCATGAATGATAACCATAACCTTAAAATAATAAATAAATAAACTTATAGTTCAACATTTATGCAGCTGCTAAGCTAAGTCAATACCAGTAATGACCCAGCTAACTGGTTGGCATAGGTCAACACTAGTAATGACCTAGCTGACCAGCTGGCATTAATGCACTTTACATAAACATACTGAAAATATCCTCTGCGTATGTTATTTATAACTCCTAATCTGTATTTTGTAGTTTTGAAAATAGTGCATGAATATGTTTGCTTATAGTACACTACCTTGATATGCTGTATTGCTGTCATTTAGAATCTGTCACTTTTCTTCGGAAAGCATGATTGTTTGGGAAATGAATAAGAAGGAAAAGGTTCATCAGGTGTGCCTCATCACTAGACTGATATCCTAAGTCTCTTCAATTTTCCCCACACAGCACAAGTCAGTAGAGAATGTAATATGTTGCAATCTCAGACAGGGACACACACACACACACACACACACACACACACACACACACACACACACACACACACACACACACACACACATGCATAAGCACAGACACACACACACACACACACACACACACACACACACACACACACACACACACACACACATGCATAAGCACAGACACACACACACACACACACACACACACACACACACACACACACATGCATAAGCACAGACACACACACACACACACACACAAACACACACACACATGCATAAGCACACACACACACACACACACACACACACACACACACACGCACACACACACACGCACACACACACAAATACACAGACACGCACATTACATTAAGAGGTCACAGCTTCTGTATGAATGCATTTTATGTTATCACCAAACATACCACTTCTAGAATGACACAGGTTTCTTAGCTGAATGCAAAATGTTACTGGCAGCTGTGCCATAATGTATCAAATGCCATCACCAGTATATATATATCCCTTCTTCTTCTGACTAAAGTGTTTTTTAAATTATGACAGCTGCAGCAATAAAATCACCCATTTAAAAGCCTTTTACAGTCATTGTATCAGATATGCATGGTTACCATTATGATTTATTATCTAATGGCAATAGAAGTAAACTTTAATAAATATAATAATTATTAATTAGTGTAGTTAAATTATACTACTAATATAATCTGCTTGGATATACTTTATTTGGAGTTATATTATCCAATATGAAAAGTGTACTTTGATGTTTATTTGTATTTTATTTTTTATAAGTCCACATAATCAGTTCTCTGGGTTTCCTTTCTGACCACCTTTTTCCTTCCACAGGAGGACATCAAAGATTGAAACAATATTAATTTTGTGAACTTTAATCATACTTTGACTTAGGAATGGGAGTCCATTCCTGTCATGGTATTAGAAACCCAAAAGACCTGGAGAAATTTATAAAAGAGGAGATCACTCCAGACCATTCATTCAAATGTAGAATAGGAGTCAGGTGATAGGGAGTGGGACAGTTTTCTGATCTTGTGGAATGTCTTATCCCCACCTCTCAGCAGCTCAGGTGGCCACGCTCCATGATAGCTGTGCCTGGTAGCTGCATGAGCACCACTGCATGCATCCAACATCATGGCTAATTGGCTTAATATTGTGCAGCGTGACTATGTAAGGCTCCTTGCAGTGGTGATTCACCAGCACTCCAGACTGTATGCCACCAATATATCCAGCAAGCTGACTCCATCTGCGCCCCGATCAGTGCGCTGGAATTGAACTCCCATCCTCCGCTGCCCTCTTTGTGGTTGTTGTTATCCTTTGTCAGAAGGATTAGTGCTCATTATCTCTGATCATAAATTATATTTATTAAAGTTTACTTCTATTGCCATTAGATAATAAATCATAATAGTAACCATGCATATCTGATACTATGACTGTAAAAGGCTTTTAAATGGGTGATTTTATTGCTGCAGCTGTCATAATTTAAAAAACACTTCAGTCAGAAGAAGAAAGGGTTAGGGGAGGGCTTAGCCCCTCTTAAAAACTACAACAAAAACATTGTTGTAACCTGTGTTGCCATTTGTTTACCAATGCATTCAGTTGTACAAAGCACATATAAAGTGGCATGGCTATGGTTAACGTACTGACTATAAGCATAACGTCAAGTTATAATGAGAGTTTCAGATAGTAACATAGCCTTTCTTAAAGTAAGTCTATTGAGTGTAAGGACAATTTTCAGCGCTGACAATTTAGTATGCTGGTAAGCAGTTCAATGTCTGGATGTATACTTATATACTACAAGGAATCTTATTAGAGAGTTATGGGTGAATACCCATGGAGTCTTTACAGAATGGTTCTTTCAAGCACCCTTCATTGCTCCTGTCAACCTGAAACTTAACTCCATATCAGTTTTAAGTAGTTCATCTCTACTTTTTCAGAAAGGAAAGGCTATCTTCATGATGCAGACCTACACTCAAGATAACTAGGACTCCATATATTTAAAGGATGCACAGCTCTTTGGTGTCACAGTCCAAAAAAGAGGTATCATAGTAAAAAAAAAGAGTCACTCTTGACTGCAGATGGAACGAACAGTGCAATCTTCTGCTATCACCAAAAAGTAAATGTCTCTTTCTTCTGCCATGAAGTCTTAATTTGCAATATCATTGCTTTTTGTTAGCAATAATACAGTTTTACACATAATATTATTTATAGGACTATGGAGCTGTCTTGAGCTTTCTGAGCTGAGCTGCTTTGGACAAGTTTTATCCACTTACTCTGGTAACTGAGTACATGGTATGTACTATGTGTGTACTCACCTACCAAAATAAGTAGACAAGGGTTATTAAACCGATACAGCTCAACTGGTTATGTATAAACACACATAAATACTGCTGGCAGAAGAGACTTGTGATCTCCCTCATGTTCCTCTTTTTTGCATCTTTCATCTTACAGCTGCCTCCTTCTCCCACTGATTTTGTATTTCCCATGCTTTCTGAATATTTCAGTGGTTTTGTTCTACACCACTCATTCAACTTGTCCACTTTATTTCTTGTAAAGAAATACTTTCCCCATCCTTCTTACATTCCTTCTAGCTGAAATTGCACCTCCTCCTCCCTCATCCTGCGTTCTTCTTTGCTGAATTCATTCACTTCACTATCCTACTTCTGATATGTACCCATATTATGTCTTCTCATTCCCCTCGATTTTCAAGGGAATTTCATCTGATACTGACCATCCTCTCTTCCTGCCTTCTTCATCTTCATTAATCATCCTGGTAAGCATTGTCATACAGTCCCCCATGCTGGATACAAATCACTAGCTGTGGTTTCACTATTCCCCTGTCAGGAAGTGGTAATAAATCACTAACCCTTGAAATTATACCCTGAGTTATGCATCTCAGGCTTCTGAACATTTTGTTGGCCTTGCATGTTGCAGTCTCGCTCTGTTACTAATGATGTATTGCTGCTGCTGTAATGAATATGCCAGGTCCTTTTCCAGGTAAAAGCCACAAGAAGCTTTGTCCCTCTCAACTCATATCCTAAACCTGTGTTCTTGTTTCCCAAACACCAAACCCTGCATTGATCTGTATTAAATACCAGTCATCATCCAATGCAAGACTCCAGGCCCCCAAATCTTTTATCAAGATGTCTCCTCTATCTGCCATCACATTTCCTTAGATTTATGTAGTAACAGGCCCCATTAGGACCAAGTTTTGTGGTACACCACTAGTAACCTCCTTTTTCATAAAACTACTCCCCTTATTAAGACACATCTTTCTAAGTAGTTATTTTCACATTTTACCATCATCTTATCAAGCCATGACTTTGTGCTTCTCCAACAAGGCTACAATGTCAGCCAGGATTGAATGTTTTTCTTTAAATCAAAGAACACAATATTTATCAGTGTAGTTCTCTCAGCTTCTCTTATTACTCAGCCGTATAATTGGATCAAATTTGTAAAATAAGATTTTTTGTCTGTAAAACCATCTTTATTTCTGTTGCATTGTTTGTGTCCTTCAGAAAAGAAAAAAAAGTAATAATTTCCCCACATAGGTTCATAGGTTCATAGGTAGATACTAGGCTATCTGCCCTAGGGCATTTATAAGCCTAGCCAGAGTGTGTTTGGCTTTCACCTCCCTTTTAGATTAGTTAACTGTGCCTCTGTATAGTAGGTCACAGAGGATAGCCCTTTAAGGTTAGTTTACTGTGACTCTCTCTAGCAGGGACACAGAAGAGATCCCAGGGGTAAACTTATGATCTCCCATCCACTCGTCAAGATTTCTCTTGAAGAGGGTCAGTGAGGGGCTCTGCCTCACATGAATTGGGATTCTGTTCCAGAGTGAAGGGAGCCTCTGGGATATGAATCTGTCCCTCCAGCATGTCCTGTTTATTGCTGTGCTGAGGTTTAAGTCCCTGGAGTGTGTAGCTGTAAGGGATTTGGATTTCCTGAGGTAGAGCATGTCCATTCATTCTGGGTTAGACATGGCTTTGTACATCAGGCATAGATCGCCTCTGAGTAGGCGGTAAGCATCTGAGTAGAGCTGGAGTTTCTTTAGTCGAACTGCATAGGGCATCTGTTTGAGGCCTGTGATCCTCTTGGTGAGGTACTTTTGGGGTCTCTCCAGTTGCTGCAGGTGTCGGGTAAGGTACATCCCAAATGGGGCATTGTATTCAATTATGGGCCTGATGAGTGATGAGTATTGAGTAGAGGGGCACAATGACCTCTCTAGATCTAGATGTGAATCCTTTCATGATAAGGTGGGCTATATAGAAGGTCTTTCTAACCACTTTGGCAACGTGATTGTCAAAGGAGAGATTACTATCTACTTAGGTCTCCAAATCCCTAATTACTTCTTCCGTACTTAATGGATTACCTCCTATGTGGTAATTTGTGGGTACTTTGTTTTTCCCAAAGGGGATGACTATGCACTTTTTTGCATTTAGTTTGAGGCCGTGGCTCTGGCACCAGGTATCTGTCTCTGTGAGGCCCTTTTGGAGGATGCTTGTGTCAGCCGGAGAGTCGATTATGGCTCCCAGTTTGCAGTCATCTGCGAACTTAGTCAGCCATAGTCCTCCCGTGTTAGCCTGAACCTCAGAGAAGTATATACCGAACAAGAGGGGTCCGAGGACTGAGCCTTGTGGGATGCCACTTGTAACTGGTTTAGAGTCGGACATGGCACCTGCAATTCTGACCATGTGGGTTCTATCCCTGAGCCAGTTTGCAACCCATCTTGTGACATAGGGGTTGATATTTAAACTGGTAAGCTTATTTATGATGTCCAAGTGGGGTATTGTGCGAAGGCTTTTGCGAGGTCCAGGTAGGCTGTGTGGACTACCTTCCCATGAAGAAACAAAGATGGCCAGCAATATAGCAGTCAAATATGCAGCCAAGCACCAGATAGTGAATAATCAGACTTTTATTTAAATAAAACAATGTTTTATTTAAATAAAAGTCTGATTATTCACTATCTGGTGCTTGGCTGCATATTTGACTGCTATATTGCTGGCCATCTTTGTTTCTTCATAGTTTGGTTGGGCCTTGCATCCCCCACGTGCATAGTATTTGGTTTGGACTGGACTACCTTCCCCTCATCTATGGCCTTGGTAACTGTTTCAAAGAAGTCAACTAGGTTTAAGAGGCAAAATCTGCCCTTAACAAAGCCGAATTGGTTAGGGTCCAGTGTCTGGAGGTTCCCAATGTCTTTGTTTATGAGTTCCATGATGATACGCTCCATAGCTTTGCAGACCAGACTAGTCAGACTTATAGGGTGATAGTTCCTGGGGTCCGTTGTGGCACCACCTTTGTGGAGCGGGACCAATGTTGCTGTATGCCATTTTTTGGGTACATATCCTGTAGTAAGGCTGAGTTTGAGCAGTGACTTTATGTGAGAGTTCAGTTCTTCTTGGAGCTCGTGCAAGACACAGCCCGGGACACTGTCCATTCCCATTGATGCTGTGTTTTTTGCTTTGGAGAGGGCAGCTTTCACCTGTGCATCTGTGATGTCTGGGAGGCTACATTCTGTTCAGATAGACATTTGTTCTTTTGGGGGGGAAGGGGGGGGGAGTTTGCACTGAACCTGTTTGCCAGGATGTTGGCAATGTCTGTGGCTTCAGTGTATTTTTTGCCATTCTGTACTAACTCAGAGCATATCTGGGAGTTGCCACCCAGATTCCTGACATAACTAAAGAATGCCTTGTGATTATCCTTAGCATCCTGGGCAATTTTTCTTTCAAAGCTGGCCTTTGATGATTTAATGAGGGATCATAGTTTCTTGCTAGTACTGATCAGATATGCCTTCCCTTTTTGGGATTTTGCTCTATCATGTAGTAGCTTCTTCCTTCTGTTGTATAGCTTATTTATGGCCGGGGTCCACCAGACAGGTCTCCTGCTTTTGGAGGAGTGAGTCTTGGTTTTATTTGGGATAGCACAATCCATGCATTCCAGTAGATGCTCATAGAATGCATTTGAAAAGGATTCTGCGGTTCGGGCAGTATTTTCCACTGGCCCTGGGGCTTTGAAGGATTCCACCTCGGTTTTGAGAAGTGTGAAGTTTGCTTTTGATTCTCTATATTGAATGGAGGTTGGATAAACTGGCCTGTACGTGCATGGAATACTTGTGGTCATTTCCTTGTGCACAGCATGACAAGATTTATTCTTCCCCGGTATCTCCCATCAGGAACACCATACTACCTATAGCTTGACTGAAATATCATTCCTTGCTGTATCCTGGATGCCATCAATTCTTAGTAAAATATGGGCATGAACTACACAATTTCCACTAGTGCATAAGACTACGATCGGTTAGTAGTTTTAGTTTCATTTTATTGCAGCATAAGCTGACTTCTACATTGTGAACCAGCTAAAAAGCAAGCACAATATGTTCATCACCTAATGATAATTGATTGAGACATTTATTTATATTTGTTGGTGCAGTATGTTGTAGGCTATGGCTGCCAAAATATGCACCTGATCAGCATTTTTATAGATGACTGCAAATACTGCAGTGGCCCCTTTCCATGTTATTCTATGGCTGGTTATTAGGCAATCAATATCAAAGAAAACTAAAAGATGCCGAGCAGACAAGGTTAGAGGTTAAAAGTCAACCTCTGGCAAGAGGCCAGTTTAAACAGAGTAGGCTCAGACCTGATTTTTGTTCTAACTTGTTTTTTCATGTTTTATTATGGAGAAGGCATGAGGCATTTAACAGAGCACTGCATATCACTGATTAATCATGACTAGATGGGCCTTTTCTGTGCTGAATTTTACAGTCTTTATACTTCTGAGACATACATATTTATGTGTAAGTATATCTTTTTTCAAACAAAATATTACTTTATCTAATTAAATGTATAATTTAGTCCAGAAAATGCACAGCATTATAGTGGCAGTTTGCAGTTTTGATGATGAGTTATAGCCGTCATATTCTGTTTCTTAGAAAAAGATTTTTGCTCACTAAGATCACAAGCATCAAAAATTTCCAGTCTTCATGCTGGTTTGGTAATCTTTTATTCACTGTCTCAATTAGACCACATCAGCAGTAGCAGTCTTTCTCCAGGTAAATGACTTTTTAAGTGTGCTACGTGTAAAATCCCAAGTACACCAGACAATACTGGCAGGTGTGCATGGAAGGTGAGCAAATAATAAGGATGGATGTGAATGAAAGTTTCTAATGCGATGTCTTATACCTTTAAGCATTCAGAATGCAGAAAATTATTTGTTGCAGTACTCATCGCAGAGATTTCTAAGCCTTTATTTTTGCAAGTATCAGATGTTGATTATTCTGGATTACTGTATAGTGTCATGGCAGTTAATGTAATAGCATGTTACAATGCATGATACAACAATACTTTATAAACTTACTCTATAAAAACCTAAATGAACTGGAATGTACATTTGCATTCATTGTATTCATACTATTTTTCCTAATGCTTTCCCATAATGTATGGAATTCAGCTGCTCTGCCTGCTTCAACCATGAGCTGCTGAAGCTCTTGCTGATTAGGACAAATGAGGTAGCTCTTGGATAAACAGCAAACGTCCAGTATGGTATGGGTGACCATGCATGTCTGAGACAGTAAAAATGGACTAGGTAGGAAAGTTATCCAGAGCAACTAAATCTTATCCAGTATGCAATGCATAGTTAAGTGATAGTTAGCTACTGAGAAGGAATATGGCAGTTACTTCTGTACTGTTGCTGGGCTATAGCCATCACAGGATGACATCTGCAAATCAGGATTATGTATACTTTCACTACCTCCCTCTACTTAATTTTCTCATCTGTTGAGGTATTGCCATCTATGTACTGATTACATCTTATAAATGAAGTACTGCCAACGTGTTCTAAACCAACCCCCAAATCTGATCAGTCGGTGCAGGTGTGATATCATGGCGAAGAACGGGCATCCAAATAATTTGCATCCTTCCAAGAGGCACAGCATATATCTCCTTAACAATATCTGCACATGATAATAAAGTTTAAGATCCTTGAATGTCACACAGTGCAAGTTCAGATTTGCAATAGTTGCCTTAAATGCAGCATGGGAATTTTAAATTGTAATATTTTGCTGCTTGGTAATCAATGAAGTATTAAGTGTTATTCAAGCCTTCACAAAGTGACAAAGTGCTGTAGTTATCTACATTTATTTCTAGGCATATTACAAACTTACATAGTGCTCAAAACTAGGACAGGAGTAAAGAAATCGTACAGAATCATATAGTGTAATGAACAAAAAAGTAATAATAAATGGAAGCTAATCCTTTACTGTTAAATGGCATATACTGTTGCTGATGCCATGTTTTAATGAACAGAGTTCAAAACAGAGATGAGCAAATGCAATTGCCCCAAACCCAGCATTTATCAGAAATAAAACAGAAGTTGCAGTAGTTTCAGGTTACATGGTGGTGGTGTGGGGGGAGGATGATACCCTCCTATATGTGCGTGTGGTGGGGCTTTATCCAAAAATAGTTACTTTTTGTTAACTGTGAAAGTCAACTGCTTGAACAGATGGTGTAAATGACAAATTATTGCCAAGTGCTTTTGACCCTGACCAATACTATCCATCACGTCTTTCCCTAGCTGCCCTAATGATTCACTTGTTCTAAAAAGGAGTGAGAGCCCTCCATCCTGTTCCTTACCTTCAGGTGTAAGCTTTTAATAAGCATAGGTACTGATATAGTCAAAGTATACACCATTAAGAATTGCATGCTTTTATTAGGGCTTGAACCCAGACAGTCGGGAATACCATACTAGCTGCTCTGTTATTAAGTTACAAAAGCAGCTAATACCTGAAACCTCATCTTCCCCTCATGCATATGTGATTTGCACAAAAGCAGACGAATGGGAAAAGAGGGAGTAGCACACACTTCTTTATTGCTGTGCTCCTAAATCTTTGCAAGGGCCTGTGCTTCCAAAAAGCTTCTAACTGACAGAGCAGTTTGTTTGAGTCCCTGTTTATGGAGTTGTTGATGCATGCTCCCTGTTGTCCTTATTTCTTTGCTTCTGTATTATGCTGGGGGAGGATAGTATTCCAGTACATATGGCGTACCTGTAGGTGAAAAAAGGATCTGGGAACCAACCCAAGTATCCTGGAAAAAAAATTATATTTAAGGATGTAAATAAATGAATAATAACTGCAAATGTGTAGTTGCACTTGGGCTGTTCTCCTTGGTGGTTTTATGTGTGGAGCACATATGTATGATACAGAGAAGAAGATGTAAGCACATAGCACATTCTCAGTTGCTTCAGAAGCTTAAGCGTAAAGCAGACTGACTGATAATCTAGGGAGTTTGAATTTGCATCCTAGTTAAAGCATGTGTATCACTTGTGCTGTGCTACTAGACTTTCACATTCAGTGGTATTTGTAACTGATACAACAGCCTTCTTGAGTCTATATATATATATATATATATATATATATATATATATATATATATATATATGGGTCCACTGAAAAAGACCGAAAATCCACTTGTTCAAAAACGAATAGTGGATTCTAGGTTACATGAAAGTGCAGTTAAGCAAAAGTGCACTTCGGTGAAGAACAGTTCAACGAATCGTTAAGGAACACAGGTGCCAAAGCACACTACAGTGGGGAAAGGGAATCTACGTGTTTCCCCACTGTAGTGCGATCTCAGAGTTGTTTTATTTAAGTAGGGAGGATGTGGGGTGCAGGGGGGCTTGCCCACTGTGTTCTTTATCAGTCCGTTGAACTGATGTTTGTGGAAGTGCACTTTCACTGAAGTGCACTTTCACATAACCGCGAGTCTACTGTTTATATTCGAAGTATCATTTTGTCGAGTTCAATCTAAGCGAATTATTGTTTCTACGAAACGTAAAAACAAAATTCACTGCAGCGGACTACAAAAATCCCGAACTCAGAATTGGTGAATGTTCAAATTTGACATAATTCGAACATTCACCACACTTCCGGGAACAGCACTACTGTGCGTTGCACAGTAAAGAACATGTTTTCAGGGGGGCAAGCCCCCCTGCATCCCCCACACTCCCTGCTACTTAGATATACAAACTCCGGGATTGCACTATAGTGCGGGAAAGGGTACATTTCCCAATCCCCACTGTAGTGCGATCTGCATTAAAATGTCGAAATTCACAACAGCAAATCCTGTATTGCATTCGCTGTTGGAAGTTTTGACATTGTGGCATTCGTTTTTTTCAATTCTGCCAAACAGCAGTTTCACACTAATGTCAATCACACGAAGTGCAATCGACAAAATGATAGTAAATATATATATATATATATTAGACCGGGTCTTATATTCTTTCCCCCGCCGAAATATGCATTAGGGTTTATTATCAGGGGATGCCTTATTTACACACACCGTACAACAATCTACCTTTATTAATTTATTCATGTACAAAAATCGACATTTATTAATGAACACAAATCGACTTTTATTCATGTACAAAAATCGACATTTATTCATGTACACAAATTGACATTTATTTTGTACTTTTCTGTTATTGGACAACAGTTCTAATAATGGGTTGACAGTTTTGTGAGAATTCTACATAAACAGTGCAGCAAAACTTCAACTTCAGAATATCTGCACCTTGGCTTTCACAGTTAATCAAATACAGTCATGTCATCTTCTTCTGGAACATTGTCATAAGTGTCCAACCCCCGAATTTCAGCCTGAATTTCTTGCGACTGCATTTCCTGTAGTACCATTGGCCCCAATCTGTCATGCCTAGCAATAGAGCTCTACTTAAATGAGCACTGCTTGTCCAAGTAGCCTGGTCGTAGTGCATTGGCAACACATCTGTCAGTGATTTTATCCCATGAATTTTTCATCCAAGTCACGACCTCTTGCACGCTAGGCTTCACAAAGTTTCCATGCTGATTTCTCTCCATTCTATTTTCAATGTAGTCATTGAGTTCCATGCGTAAATGGTCCTTGAATGGCTTGTTTATTGCAATATCAAGAGTCTGGAGATAGGCAGTCATTCCTGCGGGAATCATTATTTGATCTATTCTCCTCTGTGCTAGGAATTTCTTCATTTCTTTAGCGCGGTGAGTGCTGGTTGAATCCCAGACTAGCAGACCTCTTTCACCACCTCACAAAATAAGTGGCATCATTACATCGACCCACTTCCTTATAACTGCTTGTGTGCATCAGGCTTTTTTGGTTTCAAGAATGTAAATGCCTGAAACACGTTCAATCTTATCTTTCTTGCCCTTACTAATGATTAAAGGTGGAGTTTTCTTTCCATCTAGACGAATTACCAAAATATAGGTAACATGTGCACTCTCGTAACCTGTGGAGGGAATGTAGATCAATGAGGCACCCCTCTGATCAATTGTTGTTTGAGATCCTTGGTCCATAAACAATGCAGTTTCATCCATAGCAATCGGTTTGGGCAGTTGGTATTTAGAAAAGTCAATGTCATCAACAAAGGACTTGAATGCAAGTGCACGTTTAATAACTTCAGTATCTTCCAGCTTGAACAGTGCTGTCGATCTTCTTAGACACAGTTCATATCGCTGAAGGAAGCCATCCAGCCAATGTTGTGATGCTTTGAATTCTTCTGGGGATATTTCTAACTGTGGTGCCATTGCAAGGGCAAATGCTTGAATATCAGCCCTGTGCACAACCAAAGCCTTTACTCTCCTGTTAGCAATCCACTCACAGATGATGTCTTCAAGCTCAGGAAATAATGGTTGCCAACCTGATCCACACTTACACTTCTTAGCGTTTCCCTCATTGGCCTGTTGACTGAGGTTAACATCTGCTGCTCGACATTTTCAAACCATTTGGAGATCTAACTTCTTCTCTTTACAGAAAGCCATCAGATTCTTTACTCAGGAGACATCCATGATTCCTTTCTTGTGCTCGACGGAATAGCTCTTTCTTTTTGCACTCATGTTGTCTGGGGTGGTAATCGAAGACTTACACGACCGGAGTGGCAACACAAAATGGCGCCGGTTATGAAGAAAAGACATAAACACAGCTACTTGTTATCATGAGCGCTCACTTTACGTGTGTTGTCTGTACTTTGACCGATCAAAGTACACCTGCGGGGGTTTATGGGCCAAGGATCTCAACCATCAAGTGTGAGTGATGATTAGGGTTACAGTAAGAATCATGGAGGACTCCCAATGAAAGAGTCTTGCAACTTTCTGCAAAGAGAAGAAGTTGGGTGTCCGAATGGTCTGAAAATGGCGAGCAGAGTAAGATAACCTTAGTCAACGGGTGTCAATAATATTATTTTATAATTCCGTCGTGTGTTGTTGACGATATTAACCAGGGCTTATTTTTGGGGTAGGGCTTATATCATGACCACCCTGGAAAAACATGCTAGGCCTTATTATCTGGTTAGATGTTATTTAGAAAGAAATATGGTATATATATATATATATATATATATATATATATATATATATATATATTTATGTATATATATATATATATATATACATATATACATGTATATATATATATATATATATATATATATATATATATATATATATATATATTATAGATACATAGATAGATATAGAGATATTCCTTTGTTGTGGGTGAAAAAGTATCTGTGGAGCATCCTATTATCCAAGTTAAAAGTAAAGTTGAAAATATAAATAAATACATTTAAAAACATAAAAATGTAACTGCACCTCATTCTAATTGGTCTGTTACTGTAGTATACTATACAACCACAAGATGGCAGTGCTGCATATCATCAGCATGCTATACCGCTTTGTCTTTTATGATCAATGTTTGGCTCTTTTTTCTGACAATTTTCTTTTCATGTTTGAATTTTTTAATAACTGTTTTTGTGACATTTTTCTCTCCCAGCAACTGTCATCGGTTTGTAGTTTATTTTAATTGAAATCTCATATGCCAAACCAACAGTAACAGCCTCAGTTCATAAATTCAGATGTTGAAGTATTTGACCAGTATACAAAACAGTTATTGCTATTTCCAAGTGAAGTCCTCAAATTGATGTAGTTTAGTTTCCTCATTCTAGCTATGCTACAGGTTGAACAGTATATAATCATTGTCCAGGGCAACATATTCTAGCATCCGAAAGGTAATTTTACCTGAGCTTTGAGCAGTACCTGTAGTCTGGGACTTTACTGGGTATTTTCATCAAATGGTCCCTGTTAAAGCCAAATTATTTATTTATTTTATTTATTTATTTATTTTATTTATTTATTTTACATTTGTTGACTGGGAGAATCCGACTGGATAAATGTCCATTTTCAGCATAGGCCCGGGGAGAAAAGCTCCAGAGTTTGTAAATATACAAAGGCAAGCAAACACATACAGAGTCATTTAACAAATACAGAGCCCAGGTACAAAATCATAACATATTAGAAGTATATAGAGAAAATAATATATATTTTAGCTGCAAATTGTAGTAGCAGGACACATTAGTTGTATGTCCAGTAATTTCTACTTGAATTAATGAGAGTATGTATAATTCACCCATAGATATGTTGTTGTTGTTGTGTCTTTCGGCTTTTCCCGTTAGGGGTCGCCATAGCGGAACTCCGGTCCGCTAATGATTGGCAGTAGATTTTAATATGCCGAGTTGCCGGCCCTGATGCATAACCTTCAACGAAGGTACGCCCATTCATGCATGTCTCCACACAGAAGACGCTCTAGCTGAGAATCAAACAGGACAACATCTTACAGTGAGGCGACAACACTACCGCAGCACCACCACCGCAGTTCACCCATAGATATGTATAAATTTAAAATATTGTGTTTGAGTATGATGGTGTATGAAAGAGTTAGGGAGTAAATTATGTTTAAATGTTCCATTATGGGCAGTACATTTAGTTGTAACTGATACCAATGCATATTATTTGTTAGTCTCTCGTCTGTCTTTATTTCCATGTGTATGCTTCTCTCCATGTGTGATTCTCGCTGTTCCTTTCAGCATGCTATCCTTTGTGTTAGTTTCTTTTCCTCAGTTTGACTATGTTACTGTAATTTTTTTCAGATCATTGCTCTTTTTTCATTTCTATGATTTCTGTCTTGTCATGTTTTACATGGAAATGTGAAATCTACCTGTCCTATATCAAACTTTATTTAGTGATTTATTGTTTTATTTATCCTTTGTGCTTTCCAGTCCCATTAGGCTAGTGGCTTATTTTCAGGGGAGACCTGTGGTAGTATTATACTACTGGAGGAAATTTGGTCAAGGCATCAGGGAACTTCCCTAACTCTTTTCTATAAGTGTCGTGGGATCTTGTGCATCCATCTGAGCTACCACCAACTTAAGCAGATTGGACCATGGTTTAATGTCTCATCCCAAGGATGCAAGATTAATGATTATGGAATAAAATATTAAGTTGCTGTTCAATAACTTTCATTAGATAGTACAAAGTGATGTTTAAATATTGCTAAAATCACAGGTGTGCAAATTCTTTCTTTCAAATCAAAGTTATTGGCTGCTGGCTAATGAAATTATGCAATATAATATCCATCCATGTCAGATATAAAGGACCCTGGTTCTATTTGATTCTAGCCCTCATCTTGCATCACCACCACCAACCTTACACACGCCAACTGATTTTCTCGATGGTTAGTAATCTGGTAATTAGTAGCTAGCCTTAAAGCTAAAATATATTCATATGTTACTGGTACCACCATGTAGAGAATCATTTTAAGGTCAAATAAAAGCAGGTGTTGTGCAGAGCTATGGTTTATACTTCGGTTCATCATATTTCAGCACTGCTCACAGATGATTAAAACAGGGATCATATCATATTCAACTTGCAATTTGATTAATAAATGGATCGAAGAAATTTACCTCAAGACAAAATTGCAAGAGATGAATTTCTTGAAACTGTCTTGAGAACACATAACAGAAAATTAAGACTAAGACATATAATAAAAATTATTTAATTAGCAATGGGAGTTTTAGTTGCCCTGCTATAATACTAGTTAAAAAAGTGTGGCTGTACAAAGTGTATAAGATATTTCAAAAATGTCTCAGACAGTTACATCAAGAATCATGCACAAAGTCAGAAATAATTACGGAGAAGAACTACAAATGAAAAGTCATATTTTAAATATTGGTGGCTATGATCAAAAGGTTTGACTTAACATGCATTTTTCTGGAGTAATAATCTTTACTTCTAATATTCCTCATAATTTATTAACTGTAATCATCATAGCTGTATAGCTAATACAAAATACTAAGAAACACTGGAGCAAAAAAATCTGATCAAAGATCAGGGACAGTTGAGAAGTTCTATACTTCTGGCTGCTCATTGTATGGAAGTACAAGTTGACATTCAACTTTCAAAGCTGTTCCATGGTACCTCATTCAGTTCCACAGTGAGTGCAGCATGAAACTTCAGAGTGTGTGTACTTGTGTGTGACAGTATAAGTCAACATACAGCTTTCAATGCTGTTACATGATATCCCATTCAGTTCTACAGTGAATTCCACATGGCACTTCAGTGTGCATGTGTGTGTGTGTGTGTGTGTGTGTGTGTGTGTGTGTGTGTGTGTGTGTGGCAGTATAGGTTGATATAGAGCTTTCAAAGCTGTTACATGATATCTGCTTCAGTTCCACAGTAGCTGCAGGAATGTATCGTCAGTGTGCATGTGGCAGCATGAGATTCATTAATTACATGAAGGTTCATAACTTTTTCTTCTTCATTTACTTTTTAATAGCTTTTAATTTAGTTTCAGAAACCCACATTTTTCAGGCCATTCCTTACTTTCTTCATAACTTTCAACTTCACCTTTATCTCCTGCTTTTTCTGTACAATATGGTTACAGATTAACCAAAAATGTTCACTATATCCACATTTTATGTTTTTGTTAACAGTTTCTTTCATTATGCCCTTTGTCTCTGTATAATTTACACTGTTTGGGGAAAATTGCCCACCATCTGCCTTCTCCACTCTACAAATGACATCACTGTGGTTATCTTTATAAGAAAAGTATATGCTTCTTTTGCTGAGAATGTTAATAAAAGTATTTTCTAATTTAATGTCAAATACACAGTGCCTTCCCCATCCATGAATACAACAATTTATATTTCATCTTGAATCCTGTTGTAATGAGACTGACTTACTCAAATGATAATATTTAATTGTGGGTGTTTCCTTGATAAAATTTTTAAGCAATTCAGAATTCTTTTCTTGCTCTGCACCCAAATACCGTTAACATTTTAGTTCAGTATTTTCCATATTAAAACACATATTACTGAATTACTGACACATTCAAAATAAACTTTGAACAAAGCTATAGCATACTAATAAATGTAATGTATAATTCCATGTGTGTGTGTGTGTGTGGGGGGGGTATTTGTACTGCTGTTTCAATATCCTCAGCATGTGGTTTTATGCCCTTTGAGTTAATACAAAACTCATATTTTAGCTCTGTATGAATGATTTTAGACTTAGTCCTGTAAAGCATAAAATATCAATGTCTTCAATAACTATCTCTCGCCACTCTGTTCATTGCATTGACCCTCTATAAGTTTATCATAAATAATAATAATAATAATAATAATAATAATAATAAATAATAATAATAACAATAATAATAATAATAATAATAATAATTAATAATAATAATAATAATAATAATAAATAATAATAACAATAATAATAATAATAAATAATAATAATAAATAATAATAAATAATAATAACAATAATAATAATAATTAATAATAATAATAATAATAATAAATAATAATAAATAATAATAACAATAATAATAATAATAATAAATAATAATAATAATAATAATAATAATTAATAATAATAAATAATTATAATAATAATAAATAATAATAATAATAATAATAATAATAATTAATAATAATAAATAATAACAATAGTAATAATAATAATAATAATAATTATTAATAATAATAATAAATAATAATAACAACAATAATAATTATAATAATAATAATAATAATAATAATAATAATAATAATGATAATAATAATAATAATAATGACACTTTTAAACATTTTAGCTGTTGATGAAATGTCAAAAGAGATTGTGAGGATTCTGTATTTTTTCATAAACAAACTATAGTTTCTAAAGAAGATACATTTACCAAAATCTGTTTATCATTAATCATATAAATACTTTTCTCTTATGACTACTTCCTCAGCTATGCAGCACTGATAATATTTTTCTCTTTATAGCTGTTTATGATCAGTCAGTGTGTATACATACAAATGTACCTGGCGTCATAACAGAAGCCATGCTGTTCACCCATTCTCAGTTTGTTCTTCATTATACCCATGCAGTCCATTCCACTCATTTCTTCAGTTCTGCTGTTCATACCTACTGCAACATTCCTTGGATCAAGCACTACTATTAACACTGCAGGAGGTGTCTAAATACAATGACTCTATGACATATTGTCCAAACCAGTAAAGACATTTCCATACATATGAAGTAAGTCATTAGTCTGAACATACTTTCTATGACTTCTTAATGCCACATCAGTCTTCTGAAAAGTTGTCTTGCATTGCCACTGGCTGAACTGTAGTTCACTCAGCTTTGATGCTGGAGGGCCAGAAGATTGCGGGGTCAATTCCCCTATCAGCTTCTTCTAAAATCATAGGGGGAATGCTGCACTCATGAGTGCGTCATCCTTTTCGATGAGATATTAAACCAAGGTCTCATCTGTTTGCGTTAGTGGTAGTTCTGAAGCATATAAACAATCCCATAACACAACAACATGACTATGGAGAGCTATAATGTATTCAAAAGTACAGTTTACATGTTAGCACGTTTCAAATTATGTATACTTACCTGCATATAAAAAAAAAACACATTTATACATTCACATATACTTTACATTAAAAAATCAGTCCAATGCCTTCTTCACTGCCATAAATTCTCTTTAAGGTATCTTTAATTTCCAGTTTCTTCTAAATCAAAATCTCCTCCTCCTTTCTCTTGTATATAAACCAAATTCATGTCAAATACAATTTATCTACTTGTCTGTATCTTTATTAATAATTTTATACTTTCCATACAAAATCAAGCATACTCTTATTTTTATAGCAACTAATTGTAATCATTTATTTACTTATAACATGCTGGGTGGTTTAGGTTCTTAGGTTCATACTAGGCTATCTGCCCTAGGGCATTTATAAGCCTAGCCAGAGTGTGTTTGGCTTTCACCACCCATTTTAAATTAATTTTGCTATGCCCTTTTTCGAGGTTAGTATACTGTGCCTCTGTCTAACAGTGACACAGAAGTGATACCCGGGGTAAACCTACGATCTCCCATCTACTCATCAAGATTCCTCTTGAAGAGAGTCAATGAGGGACTCTGCATAACCTGGACTGGGATTTTAATCCAGAGTGAAGGGAGCCTCTGGGTTATGAATCTGTCCCTCCAGCATGTCCTATTTATTTCAGTGCTGAGGTTCAAGTCTCTCGAGCACGTGGCTCAAAGGGATTTGGACTTTCTGAGGTGCAGCATGTCCATTAATTCCGGGTTGGACATGGCTTTATACGTCAGGCACAGATCGCCTCTGAGCAGGCGGTATGCCACTGAGTAGAGCTGGAGTTTCTTTAACCGGACAGCATATGGCATCTGTTTGAGCCCTTTGATCCTCTTGGTGAGGTACTTTTGGGGTCTTTCCAGTTGCTGCAGGTGTCTGGTAAGGTACATCCCAAAAGGGGCATTTTACTCAATTATGGGCCTGATGAGGGATGAGTAAAGAGGCATGATGACCTCACCTGATCTAGATGTGAATCCCTTCATGATTAGGTGGGCTATATAAAATGTTTTTCTAACCACTTTGGCCACGTGGTTGTCAAATGAGAGATTGCTATCAACTTGGGTCCCCAGGTCCCTAATTACTTCTTCAGTACTTAATGTATTACCACCTATGTGGTAATTTGTGGGCACTTTGTTTTTGCCAAAGGGGATGACTATACACTTTTTGGCGTTTAGCTTGAGGCCATGGCTCTGGCACCAGTTGTCTGTTTCTATGAGGCCCTTTTGGAGGATGCTTGTGTCAGCTGGAGAGTCGATTATGGCACCCAGTTTGCAGTCATCTGCGAACTTGGTCAGCCACAGTCCTTCCGTGTTGGCCTGTACCTCCGAGAAATATATACCGAACAAGAGAGGTCCCAGGACTGAGCCTTGTGGGATGCCACTTGTAACTGGTTTGGAGTCTGACATGGCTCCAGTAATTCTAACCATGTGGGTTCTGTCCTTGAGCCAGTTTGCAACCCATCTAGTAACATAGGGGTTTATATTTAAGCTGGTGAGCTTATCTATAATGCCCGAGTGGGGTATTGTATCGAAGGCTTTTGCGAGGTCTAGGTAGGCTGTGTGGACCACCTTCCCCTCGTCAATGGCCTTGGTGATTGTTTCAAAGAAATCAACCCAGTTTAAGAGGCAGGATCTGCCCTTAACAAAGCCAAACTGGGTAGGATCCAGTGTCTGTAGGTCCCCAATATCTTTATTTATGAGGTCCATGATGATCCTTTCCATAGCTTTGCAGACCAAGCTAGTCAGGCTTATGGGGCGATAGTTTCCAGGATCCGTTGAGGCACCACCTTTGTAGAGAGGGACCACTGTTGCTGTACACCACTCTTTGGGTACATATCCTGTAGTAAGACTGAGATTGAACAGTAGTTTTATGTTTGAGTTTAGCTCTTCTTGGAGTTCATGTAGGACGCAGCCCGGGACACTGTCTGGTCCCATTGATGCTGTGTTTTTTGCTTTGGAGAGGGCAGCTCTTACCTGAGCATCTGAGATGTCAGGGGGGCATCACTCTGCTGGGATAGATATTTGCCCTTTTGGTGGGGGGGGGGGTTTGCGCTGAACCTGTCAGCTAGGATGATGGCAATGTCTGTGGGTTCGGTGTATTTTTTGTCATTTTGGACTAATTCTGAGCATATCTGGGAATTCCCACCCAGGTTCCTAACATAACTAAAGAAAGCCTTGTGATTATCCTTAGTGTCCTGTGCAATTTTTCTCTCAAAGCTGGCCTTAGACGATTTTATGACTGCCTGTAGTTTTTTGCTAATACTGATCAGAGATGCCTTCCCTTTTTGGGATTTTGCTCTATCATGTAGTAGCTTCCTTCTTCTATTGTATAGTTTGTTTATGGCTGGGGTTCACCAGACAGGACATCTGCCTTTGGAGGATTGGGTCTTGGTTTTATTTGGGATTGCATGGTCCATGCATTCCTGAAGGTGTTCATAGAATGCGTTTATAAAGGATTCTGCGGTCTGGGCCGTATTTTCCATGGGCCCGGGGACTTTGAAGGATTCCACCTCGGTTTTGAGGAGTGTGAAATTTGCTTTAGAGAAGTTTTTCACTGTGGTTTTCAGGGCAGGGGGTGAAGTTGGGATGTGAATATCCAGTGAGATTAGTTTATGGTCTGATCTTACCAGTGAGGGATACACTTCTGGTCTGGAGCATAGAGTCCCCATGTTGGTGATGATCAGGTCCAGTATGTTTTCCCCTCTTGTGGGAGTGGTAACAAGTTGTTCCATAGCATTTGAGTTTATAAATTCTAGGAACCTTTGGGCTAGGGTGTTGGAGCTAGAGTAATGCTACCAGTCTATGTTTGGGTAGTTGAAGTCGCCCAATATAATGGTGTTTGGAGAGACCTTCATATTTTCCAGTGTTCTCAGGAAGGCCGAGTGGGGTTCCTGGGTTTGGGAGGGTGGTCTGTAGCAGGCTATAAACTGGAAGGCAGTTTTATCCACTGTTAATTGCACATGGATAGTCTCTGATGCTTCGTGCTGTGCCACCAACCTGGAGGTGTGGGTATCTTTGACGAATATTGATACTCCCCCTCCTTTTGTGGTTCGGTCCAAGTTTTTGGGCCGAAAAGCATGGTATGAGGTATAACCTGGTAGTGCTGGGTTGCTCTCGGGAGCCTTAAACCAGGTTTCTGTTACTGCACAGAATTCGATGTTCTCCATGCTAAGGAGAGTTTCGAGTGCGTGCATCTTGAGGTTTAGACTTCTGGCGTTGAGTAGTATTACCCTTAGTTTCTTATCCCTTGTGATACCTATGGAGGTGGGTTTGTCTTTTGAGCCTTGCCTAAAAAAGGCACTATGGGGGTAGCAAGAGCCTTTGCCAATATCCGAAAGCCCAGGGGTGACAGGTGCAAGCCGTCCCTAGCGAAGCATCGTGGCTTGTCGAGCATGTCATCCCAGGCTGACAGGCATTGGATCCCCTTTGAATGACACCAATACTTAAGCCAATTGTTGAAATTGATCATCTTGTCTTCATATTGTGGCATCATTCTTGGTGAGGATAAGATGCTACTCAAGGTCAGGGTCATACCGGCCTGGGCTACATGCTCAGAGAGCTCCTCTATGTCTCTTTTCATGTAGTCCAGGGAGGTACGTCTCAGGTCATTCACACCAGCATGGACAATGACTGAGTCATATTTGTACTTGACTTGGAGTGACCTGAGTGCTTGTGTTATGTGGTGGATCCTAGCGCCTGACAGGCAGCTCACCATGATCTTCTCCTTGTTCAGCCTGGTGAGCTGGACGTCAGTGTGCCTGACGATAGAGTCACCTATTACAAGTGTATCAGGTGTGTATCATCTACTATACATGCTAAATTGTATTTCTCCTCTAATCACAATCACATAAATGTATTAGCCTCCAGTTACATAATTTGTTCATTTCATTTACATATAAATTCTATTCCAGTACATACATTTTCCATCTGTATTCCTCTTTGTTAACATTCATTAGGCAGTTTGGCAAAATAGTCTTTTTCATTTTCTCCCATTTTTATAAAATCCTGAACCAATTCCATCATTCCCAAAGAAATATCTACATGCACATTTTAAATATTTAATCTAATGTATGTTTTCAATTTTCTTTTTTTCTAGCTGTTTTCTATATCACTTATCGAATTCACTTCCAATTTTCAAATCATTTTACTTGTGTTTCCAAGTGCATCTCCTTCACAAATTATTGGACTGCTTCCATAATTTGTTTTTGTTCAGAACATAATACACTTGACTTACTCCACAGTAATGCAAGTATATTTTCCACTTGCAGCACATTTCTGTAAAACACTTGTTATATCATCTTTTTATCTTTCAAATAACAAGACTGTCTCTTTAGTAGCTTTCCTTCCTGGCTTTAATTCATATATTTGTTGCTCCTTCTTTAAACATTCTGGCCCGGATTTACAAAGATGTCACTGCTGCTTAGCCTGCACCAGTTGCATAAGAAGAATAAAGCTCCGACTATGGCCTAAGTGACCCGAGTTCAAATAGCAGCTTTGGAGTTTGATGGCTCAAGCTGGGAAGATGGGTGTGCCCATCTTGGGTGGGGTCATGTACATATGGGGTATAGTGGCACATTCTTCTATTTGGTGGGGATGGTAGACACAGTTGTGCAAGGACTGCTTGGAGGTGGCCAGGGGATTCAACAGATGTCAAACCTATTACAGAAGTGAGGCCAGGAAGCAGTTGATAACCATTACATCTTCCTACTCTGGGGGTTAAAAATGATCTCAAGGAATGCTTTTAGGTATTAAATACACCTTAGCAGCAGCATGATGTAAAATGTCAGATTGTCAGAATCACTAATTTAACAAGAAAATGTCACCACAAAAGAAACATGATTTAAAATGACCAGCATATCTTAGTGTCTCTCCATGAGGCAAGTGCTTCCCCATGTTTTTTTCATTTCAAAGCAGCTTCTAATCTTCACCCTCCATTCCATAAGTTTCTCTCATCTCCAACTTTCACAATGTTATCAACAATTTCACACAAACCTTGCATGCATTTTTAGCATCTTATTCTCGAGTTCATCAGTTCTAAACTGCAAAGTAACATTTTTTAACATTTAAGTTAAAACTAGAAAACAGATAACTGTTCAATGGATTAAATTCCTTCTTTTTGTTACACAGTTGATGAAATTTCGTCATCAACCCCCCCCCCCCAAGTTTTAAATGTTAAGTCCCAAAAGTCTCTGTACTTATATGTATAAAAGACAGAATTTCTTGAGCTTTAAATCCCAGAACAGTTATCAAATTGTTCCGTACATAGAATCTATGATGGTGTTGTTTTTTGTTCTTATTCTCACAGCTGGCTTTCTCTTCTTTTAAAAAAAAAACAGTTTTACTTATATCGTGTTGCTTCTCTCCTATTTGCCGGCAGTCACTGCTGCATACATTTTATCCACTGCATTCTTTGCTGCCACAAAAGCAGACTCCTCAGTTTGCTGCTGTTTCCTCTTCTGTTTTTTGTCACTGCTGCATATGTTTTGTTGCATTCTTTGCTGTCACATCACCAGTTTCCTTCTGCCGTCTGACCCCATGAAATGGTAGATATCACCTGGATCATCATGCTGGATTATTTTTTGCAGGACATAATCTGGAAGCCCACATAATGCCGATTCAACTATCTGCACCACTCCAGTGGATTTACTAACTTCATTCTCTATTGCAACAGCTAAATGCTGCTAATTTGTATAATCCACCACACAGCACTCTTTACCTGCATTCCGATACTCCATATCGATCATATATTTTTTCCATAATTCTCATTTTCTACATCCAAACGTTGAATAATTTTTCTCACCTCCTCCATGCTGCTGCTTCATTTAGGCCTCTTATTTGTTGTTGTAGACGACCTGTGGCACCATCTAGCGTCTCCAAAGATAAATGGTAAGTTCCCTGATACCCTGGCCAAATTTTCCCTAATAGTATAAATATCACCACAAATCTACCCTGAAAAGAGGCTGCTGATCTAGAGGGACTAACCTGGTCAACAAAGGATAAATACAAAAAAATAATAAATGTTTGTTTCATTAGGGATGGTGGGAACAAAAAGCAGAGAAACTTCAAACTGCATCTGATGCCTTTCTTGACTCATGTCCCTTCCTGGTCAACCCGTGTCCTAGTGATGAGAAATGGATTGATCAACTGACCATGAAGGGGGGTGATGACTGAAAGCAACAGCAAAGAGTGCAAAAACAATTGGCTTATTTGGCAAAATAATCAGTGAATCCTTTCACTTTTTAACCCATAGTAACACTTTCTTACTTGCTGAAAAAATAAAACAATCAGTTTCTATTTTCAGTTGCATCTCACATAAGTACAGCTAGGGACATTTTGACTTTAACATTCAGTCTGCTGCCTTGGCTTTACAATATGGGAAAGTACAAGAGACCTTGGAATCAACCAAATGCAATAAATCCTACATGGTAGAGCACTGCTTTGGATTCAATAAGCTGCGTGCACTGCTGTGCAAGCAAGATAAACACCGTAGCATGCTAATGACAGCATAAGCAGCCGAATTGTATGCTAATCATCCAATCCAAACTGGAGGAGTTATTTAGCAAGCTATAAAGCAACCATGTAGACTCAGTTCTGTGTTTTACTGCAAATTCTAAACCCTATTGGAATACAGCCATGGAAAGGAGTCTAAGCAGAAATAATGCTAAGAGCTGCTGTTGCTTTAATTCATGTGTGTGTGCAACAGGCTGAAGTCTATGCTGCTGCTGATAATAGACCAAGGCCAAGAAGGAGACGAGTTTTCAGACCGCGTTTAACTTATCACAGTCTGCATGATGTGGAAATTGTAGAGTGCTACATGATAGATAGAGACACACTACAGGTATTCTGCAACCTCTGTTGTCCTCAACACAGAGCCAGGGCAAACCAAGGGGAACCCATCCCAGTGTGGAGACAAAGGCATGTATACCACTTAGAATCTTAGCTACAGGTATCTTTCAGATACCAATAGTGGATATGACGGGGGTGTCACAGACATCGGCATCCAGGATCCTCCATCAATACTTTAATGCTATGCTCTAACATGTTAGTGACCACATATGTTTTTCCCATACTCCTGAAGATAGGGCCAGAAATATTCACAAGTTCTACCCTGTAGCACACTACCCTGAAGTAGTGGATACCATATATTGCACACATGTAGAAATTAAGGCACCATCCAGGGAACAGGGTAGGTTCTACACAAATAGAAAGGGTTTCCACTCTATTAACCAAATTGTGAATCATGCCAATGAAATCATCTTTAATACGTGTGCTGGAAACCCTGCCAGTTATCATGACTCACATATTGGCATACCTCCCAGCTGTATCAGATGTTTGTTAGGGGGGATATTACACAGCGTCATTTACTGGGTGATGCAGGTTATGCATTGGAACCATGGCTGATGACACCCATCAGAAATGCACACTCCCCCACTGAAGAATGCTATAATGGGGCACACACTCAAACCACAAATATCACAAAGTGTGAGTTTGGGCTGCTAAAGTCACAGTTCCAGTGCCTAGATACATCTCTGGGAACCCTGCAGTACAATTCATAGACATGTACTGAAATATTCACAGTATGTGCCATGCTTTATAACATCATACTGAGAAAACAGCTTCAGCAGGATCAGCAAGAGGAAGGAGCACACATCCCACCACCAATGCCAAGGTCACCACAGTCACATGCAGATAAGGAGTCATAGGAGAAACCACCAGCTGCTGTGGGTGTAGACAGATGTAGGCATGCTCAATATGCCTTTCCATTGGCTAAGAGACAATGCACAACACATACACTCACCACCTAAGGGCCTAAAACCTTCCTCCTTCACACATACATATAGTAGCATGGATGCCAGGCAATTCTCACAACCTTTACCTCCCCATGTTTGGCTGTGTACTGCTTGTATCAGACGGAGTTCACCCTGAACTAAAACTGTGGTAACTGCTGCATTTACAAGATAAGTCCTGAACCTAGAGTGTACTGTGTAATAATATGAATGAGTGGCATATCCTTGTATTTTATTATTTGGTATTGTAAGCAAATAAAAGGTCAGAAATTACCTCAACATGTGACAGTAGAGACTTATTTGACTTGCTTGTGTCCATTATTAAAGGACCACTACAGGAAAATAATTCAAAAATATGTATTTTTTTCACTTTTCCTTAAGTTTGGCTCTTAGCAAACCTGCATGTACCACAATGAAGTAGTAAATACTCATTGTATTTTGTTTGTACCCCTGACTGCCCTCCTGGGGGCAGACATCCTGATGAGAATTAGTTCTGTTCTAAAAGAAAATCTAGCCCATAATACACTGCAAGTCCACTGTATTTGAGATTTTAGTGCCCATAGCTGTACTGTCACATTCATTTAGAATGGAAGAACTGAGATGAGAAGCTATTTTTCAGAGGCCTCAGTAAAAGTATAATTCACTGTCATGTAGTGCACCTCACAAATGTGTTTGCTGCTGAGGTGTTACACATTCTGTGAAAAAAGCTTCCAGAAATAGTGGCTCTTTGCTGAGATATCAGCCTTTTATTTAGGCATTTAACTTTGATATGCCTCAGTTTCTTCTTCAGTTACTCCTCCCATATACCAACCCCCTGCTAGCAAGAGTATCACATTTCCTGCCCTGCAAGGTTCAGCTATTCAGTCAGCTTTGCATGACAATCAGGGTTGCCAGACGTCCCTATTTGGGTGGGACTGTCCCGAGATCAGCAGCCTGATCCAGAGTCCCGCACTGCCGGTTTAAATCCCGGGCAGCCTCTGCTTTGTTTTTTGTTTTTTTTTGATTGGCCCATATACCAGCATAAGGGCCAATCAAATATTGCTAAACATGGAGCTTCTTGTGTTTAATGCGGAAGTTCCACAGTAAACACAAGAAGCTCCGTGGTTAGCAACTTTTGATTGGCCCGTATGCCGGTATACAGGCCAATCAAAACATCGCAAAACAGAGCTACTTCTGTGTAATGCAGAACTTCGCATTAAACAGAAGTAGCTCTGTGTTTATTTATAAAAATAAACACAGAGCTACTTCTGTATAATGCGGAACTGTGATTTTTTTTTTTTTAGTCTTCACTTACAGTGAAAGACCTTTTTTTTTTTTTTTTTTTTTTTTAAGTCTTGACTTTGTCCCTACCTGGCCAGTCGGAAATCTGGCAACCCTGATGACAATACACATCAAACAGATTTGCTTGCTGTCTGCCTGGTGTGACAGTAAAAATCTTCCCTCATCTCTCTTACTCCTATCATCTTGAATAGCACTTTTACAGTAAATCATGTTACAAAAATGCTTTTTCTCAATCCTTCATATAAAGGAGTTTGAGTATTCTTTTACAAATGCCTGTAACATACACTGATTACTATTCATCTTGGCCACTGACAGTTTGGGCTGTTTGCAAAAATAAATAAATAAAATAAAATAAAATAAAAAACACAACTCTAAGAATATAGGCATTTGCCTTACATAGAATTTCAGTCCTTGGCGTCGTTTTCCCTTACGCATACCACTGAGTTCTTCTATTTCAGTGTACTGCTACTGTCTGCTCATATTCAGTTTTTTTTTTTTTATTCAAATTAAAATATTTCCTTCATGCTATGCAGTGCCTACTCCTAATGCTGTGAACAGTGTGCATACTGTTAGTCCTCAATGTCAACTGATGTCCATTGCAAGCTGTCAGTACAAGTTTATTTATTCACTGATATGACTAGCAGGAGAAATAAATCATACAGTATAAGCTTCCTTCTTAGCCTTGGAAATTGTTTCCACTGAAATACTCATTACGCACATACCTGTAAAAAAACTGATAAAGCCCAGCACAACAGTGAGTCCACACGAAGCAGTACAGTAATCCGTCAGAAAAATAGAAGCGTCTGACAACTACTCTAAACACAATAGTTCCCAAAGATGCCGTGGACTGAATTTTTATTGGGCAAAGAAGCACAAACTGCTGCATACATAATTGATGGGGCGTTTCTTACTGAAAATGACTGAAAGAAGGTGATATGTGGGCGGCCCTTGCGTAGAAAGAGGAAAAAGTGGAAAGTAATGAAGGGCGTTATTACCGAGCCATTCCTGCGCCCAAACACTAGTTACAGATCTGCGAGACTACTACTGTCTTTAATATGGCTCGCAGTACCGGAGCTGTAGGACTGGGCAACAACAGAAACAATCGGAAACATGACTTGGTGCAGGATTTATACAATTTTATGGGGTAGTATTCAAAAAATAGGGATGAAAAACATTTCAGAAATGAGGAAACAAAAGAAGAAACCCGTAGTGGTCCTTTAAGTAGTAGGCCTCAGGCATCAAGAATTCACGCAGTCATACCTCTCAAAGGTACTGATAATCACAGCATGCCCTCAGTTAAACACCATAAGTTTGTACTGGAAAATCATTAAAGAGAGAAGTTAGAAAGTAATTATACACATTGCAGTTTCAGACTTCACAACACTCACAAGATCTTTCACAATAAAGTTGGGAAATGTTGATGCTATCAACTGTCTAACATTCTAAGGCCAATATAAGTCAAAGGTAGAATTACCAGTTCAACATCACAAATGCAGATATAGTAAGCACTAAGTCAGCTATGCATCAGACACACAGTTAATGTATCCCTGAATCCAAAAGATACAAAACATGGATATGGCATAGTTATCATCACTTGCACAGCCTTTAGCACACCAATAACTGAGCACACTGAGTACAATGCACCCTTCTTCATGTACCTTCCTACACATCTTCCAGTGACATGTAACTGAAGTGTACCACCTTTGTCACAGTGAGCTGTCACACAGCTTATTGGCCATACCCAGGTAGTCTTTTTTGTGGCATAAACATGACTTGTCTGATGGTGTCTGATGGTGCAGAACACCAATCACGGTGTTAGACCAGATGTATGTGTGGTCTCTGTTCTGGTGAGGAACACACTACATATATAGGTGTTTCACAACATTGATGGCATGGGTTACATTCATGACAGTGTGGACTGTGCTATATATATATATATATATATATATATATATATATATATATCTGCCATGCACACCAGTCAACTAACCTGTAGTGATCATATCACATACAGGTATAGCAGTGCCCCTCCTAACACCTCCAGCAGACGTTACAATGCCAGGACAGTGTGCATGATTACCCTCACAGAGTGTGAATGCATCATAATAGTTGTACAAGTGTGTTTGTATAAAATCATCTCATCACTCTAAATCACATATGCTATGTCAGAGGCATGGGATTACTGGTGGTATTATTCTGATATCGTCCATGATTGCAGTTGTTTTTTTTTTTTAATGTTGTCCATGAGCCTTTACTTGTATCCAACTATCTGGAGACTACTGTTGACATTACAATCATATTTAGGCAAATCAGTTTGCACAGCTTCAAAATATAAAAACAAAATATAACACTCCAGGACCCGAAGACTTTGCAGTAAGAAATACAAATAAAATGCAAACAACAGGGTCATCACGGCAATAAACATAAAATAGTTTAATGTGCACAAGATGAGCGCTTTCATAAAATGGTTTCCTTCATCAGATCCATATTACTACTACACGCATAACATATAAATACTCATTCCAAAGGAAATGAACCAATCAAAAAGCTCAACATATTAAGGAAAGCAGATGTCACTTCCTAAAACCCATTAAAAACAATACATAGCAAAATAAATCACAAAAATAAAAATACAATGTGTTAATACATATACTGTAAACATATCATAAATTCACATCAAATATATTTATATAACAAAGATAAAAATACATATGCAAAAAAAAGTATATATATGTTTATATATATATATATATATATATATATATATATATATATATATATATATATATATATATATCTATATCTATATCTATATATATATATATATATATATATATATATATATATCATACCTCTCAACCTGGAAACATCAAAAATCTGGACAAGGCCCATGAAAAATAAGTACAAATCTGTACACTAATTAGCATAACATTTGCATACATAATTACAGAACCCCGCCCACTCCGATGGAATTGTGGGATACCAGCTTTTAAATGCAAACTGAAGAATAGACAACCAAAATATGGCACCAGAGTCCCCCTGCAGCCATTCCAATGTCCCATTATCAGGCTATTTCACCCCAGTTACCATAAACCCTAATGTGCATACTGCTTTGCTTCTACAATGATTATTTGGAGTTTATATTTACATTTTATAGCACAATGCAGAAACAGTAATAGACATCTGCTAAACAAAGCAATACTGTCTCACAATGAAATTAGACTGACTGCCATTTTAGCTTTAGAGAAGGACTGCCATTAGCTGAACAGAGAATGCATTTGCAGGCAAAGTAAAACAGCTGTAGAGACTCTCTGCCAGTTTCTCTCACTCACACATACCTTCAGTTCTCAGCATGCAACTGGACCTGTTTCAGTTTAAGCGAATGACTGCTCATAGCATTAGCTTAGCTTCAGAATTACTGCCAAACTACCGTGTTTCAGGTTTCAGCAAGCAAGCAAAGTAAAACAGGCTTAACAGAATGAATTTTAACAGAAAACAAAGTTAGCACACAGTTTTAAAAATCACTGCATCAGTACTCAGTATTGAAAATACTGTAGCACAACGTCACATAGTCCTCATGTACAAAAACTGAAACATGGTTGGATTGAAAAAAAGTTAGTGCAATATGGTTTTCTAAACAAAATATTGAAAAGTGCAGCTGGTAGAAGGCCCATACAAGGCACATGGACAAAATGAATGGGGCGGTTCTGGAATTTAGTGTTCTTTCCACCTAAATATCACAATGATCAATGCCACTCATGTCAACCAAGCGTGCATTAGCTCAGGTGTAGTTGGAACACTATAACCATTAGTTGTACAGGTCACTAACAAGTTGCACAAGTATCACAGTTACTCAGCTTCACTCACTCAAGAGGTGAAGTTCATCACATTTCAAGTCGGCATTTATCACAACTCAAAAACATTTTGGCTATTATGACACCATCCCCTGAACTACATGATACCAAATAAGTGGACTGCTCATTTAGTGCAAAGGGTTGATATAAAAGCATCCCCTTGCTATTAACACAAACTATATGTAATGTGTCCTTATTACAGACATTTCTGTAAAGAGCAATGCATTCCCTTGCTATTAACACAAACTATATGTAAATGTGTCCTTATTACAAACATTTCTGTAAATAGCAATGCATTCCCTTGCTATTAACACAAACTATATGTGATGTGTCCTTATTACAAACATTTCTGTAAATATAGGCCACCCAGACCCTAGGCACACAAAGATGCAATATGCACAGATGGGCTAATACTGCGCCAAGCTTACATATAATCACAGAATATCAAACAGTGATCATAGTGTTGGGAGTGGGGCAACATCATCACAGACATCCACCCTGTATAACCAGGGCTTTCTCCTCATATGGCCCTATCCACACGTCTACCACTTCACACACAGGGACTTTGAGTAACGAGAACTTAATCTCCACAATATAGCTTATTAAACTGTTTTTTCATTTAATTAGAAGTCCACGTGCACCACCAATTAAAACACAAACAAGTACATCTTGTAGCATAGCAGCATGGTAGGATCTGAAACTGCATCATTCCAAATAAATCACAGCACGGCCATATGAACAGTGAGACACAACATTTCAAACAAAGATGGCACCAGCAGATGATTAAGTGCTCTGTTACAAATGCACTTCCACGTTCTTATACAATTAGTTTTGCTGTTGGGTGAGATTTTAATAGTATTACTATTTTGGCATAAACTACAATCGCAGCGCTACCACAACTACAATGTGATAAAGACTATCGCAGACTTTAACACCACGACAGTAAGTTCTACATATTTTTTTTCAGTCTGCAATCACTTCCAAGATGTGCCCCAAATCCAGCATTGCACATTAACAAAACAAGATTTACAAATGACAGCTGTCAAGGATAAAGGCATAAGTTGGAATGCTGCCACATTAAAATTAAATTTAACTTGAAAGTAAAACAGCACTTAAGCACGAAACATTCCATCACTATAAAGTACAACTTACACCTAAAAATACTGTTATTTTAACTACTTATTAAAGCTGCCGTTCAACACTTCTGAGGTGTAAAAATATCTCAGCACTCTTCAATAGCCGTTGAAGCCAGAGAAGAATACTTCTTTTTTTTTTTTTAACAAGTAGAAAACCTGGACTTAATCAGAGTGCATGCCTGAAAGTAGGTGTGAGTGAAACATGTCTGAATGAATAAGAATTTCCTGAGACTGGGGGAAGCATCCTCATCCCGCTTGAAAATGAGCCTTAATTCAAAAGTAGGAACTACATTAGAAACATAATTTATCAAGTTTTTTGCACATGCTCTCGATTTCCAAGTTTACATACAGGATACAACTCCTTACACCACAAGGCTCAGTGGAGGCAGACACAGCACATTGCCTGCAATTCTTCTGGTAAGTTTTTCTTGGACCAAAAAACCTCTGAACAGTGCTACACACAAAACCTATTCTTTTTCTCCAAGGTTACGCATCTGAGGAGTTTTACACACACACACACACACACACACACACACACACACACACACACACACACACACACACACACACACACACATACACACTCTTCTGTCCTTACCTGCCTGAGTAGTTTGTTCGGCTTGACGGACAAACTACAAGCCCGTCTTCTGTTCATTCGCGCAATTAATCCTTCCTCCTAGTGTTGCTGCCCGGCTGCCGCCATAATTCTAGCTGTTTCAGGTGAGCTGCTCAGCTTTCCTCCTAGTGTTGCTGACTTGCTGCCCGGCCACCGCCATTAATCGCGGCTCGAATTCTCGCCGTTTCAGCCAGCCGGAAATGATGATGTGAGCTCCTTGAGCTCAATTCTGACTGGCTGGTAGCCTGGCGGAGCTGACGTCATTGCGCACGTGATGACATCAGCTCCGACAGCGCGAAAATTTTAAAAATGTAAAGAAAAATCGGAAATGAAGGGGTGCCACTCGGGAATCGTGGCACCCCTTCATTTGGACCCCAAAACACGGTAAAAAACGAGTAATTCGGAATGGTTGGGAGGTCTGATATATAAATATATATATATATATATATATATATATATATATATATATATATATATACACATACATATATATACTAAATCTCAAATTACAGAATCCCAGGGCCGAGACTCTGAATCCCGAAGACCAGAATTTCGAGATTCTGTAATATCGAAATTAAAAAAATTAAAAAAAAAAAACATTTAGAAGGTATATGCAGGGGGCAAGCCCCCTGCACCCCCACACCCCCTGCACTTAAATATACCAACTCCGAGATCGCACTACATTGGAGTGAATGGCAAAATATCCATTGCTCTCTGCACGGCACTATTTTGCCATTCACTCTGCTGTGGTGCGATCACAGAGTTGGTATATTTAAGTTGCATGGGGGTGCGGGGGGTGCAGGGGGGCTTGCCCCCTTGCATATGCTTTAAAAAATGTTTTTTTTTTTTTTTTTTTGATATTACGGAATCTCGAGATTCTGGTCTTTGAGCTTCAGAGTCTCAAGATTCCGTAATTCGAGATTTAGTAGTGAACTCATATATATATATATATATATATATATATATATATATATATATACTACTCACAACCTGCAAGCCTTCAAAACAGGTTTCAAAGGAATAAAGGCATTCAAGCCAGGCAAAACATGCACAATTCTGCTATCCAGGAAATTTCCTTAACCTCAGTAGCGTTGTGCAAGTCTCCACTTCTAATACTAAGATTGATTACATTAATGTCCATATAGGAAAAGTTATGATCAGAATGAAGTGCTATATGCTGAAACAAAGCATTATGCTCCAAACAGTTATATATAGCATATTGATGCTCTAATATGCATTGTTTAAACATCTTAGTATTCTCTACATAAAAACTAGTGCAAAAATTGCACTTAGCAATGTATATCACCTTTTTAATGGTGCAAGATGCATATCCTCTGTAAAAGTAATTCTTATGCGTATTTGGATGCAGAAATATATTCATCTTATTAATCAGAGGACAAGCTTTGCATCTTTTACAGGCGGTGTGTACCCTTTTTATCCAACAACAATTTAAAAATGTTTGTATTGGCAGATCTATAACATAATAAATCTTTCAAATTATTATTCCTCTTATAACAAAACAGAGTTGTAAAACCAACTATTCCCCTAATCTGCTCATCTTTTAAAAGTAACTTCCAGCTATCTCGTATAATATTGCAAATAAATTTACTATCGCTGTTAAACGTATGTGGAACTCTTACGCAAGAAGTACTGATTACACCACCATTTTTATTGCTACTGTTGTTGTAAGCACCACAATTAATGGAAAACCAGGATTTACCAATACATCTGTGTAACCCATCAAGATCACCAATGCTTGCATCTATCTCGTGCCTCTTATAACCATGTTCCATGAAATTAGGAACCACTTTGTCTCTTTCAAGTGAAAAAGTTTGTTCATTATTACATAGTATAGAAGCTCTTAAAACCTGACTCTTAACCACATTCTGAAAGATATGTGGGGGTTGTATGCTGTTTCTGTCTAGCAGGGCCTTCCTCCAACATGGTTTACAAAATAATGAGGTGATTATTTTACCTTCAGTATCTAGTTCCAACATCACATCTAGAAATTCTATATGTCTCTTTTCTACATCTAAAGTAAATTACAAAAAATTAGTGGTGGACTCTAGATATGCAACAAAATCTTTCAGCTGTAATTCATCACCTGCCCACAAGATAAAAATATCATCAAAAAACCTATGATAAAATAGCACCTGTTCTTTCCATGGATTATTAACACTGATGACATAATTATGCTCCCACTCGGCTAAAACCAGGTTAGCATAGCTATTAGCCCAGGGTGTGCCCATGGCAACACCCTTGCACTGCAAAACAATCTTAATCTTGTGTGACAGTCATATAATACATATTTTCACTTTGCAGTCCCTACTGTACCATATAGATATGTGATTGGTGTTGCTGCTACAACCATCTTCCATTGACGTACCCTCATCTGCTGTACATTAGTTTTTTTCACCAGTCCCCTTTTCCTGTGTTCTTTCCTACAATTCATCTGTGTGCCCATGTTCAATACACACACTTCCCCTGAGTGTTTATTTTACATGGCAGTCCATGGACCATTACAGATCATTTACACAACTTTAGTAGAGAATCCCAGGAATAGGTTATCACAATACTCTGCACTGTAGATACACTGTCCTGTATTGTGTTTGGTTCATGTACTTAACATTCACACCTCTCCACTGTCAAAATTTTCACAGAATGTCCAGATGTGTTCCTTATCAAATTTGTGGCTTTCTGCTATATCACTGGGAAGATCTCAGGACTGATGTAACTCAATATTACATACATTTGAGTTTCACACTTCAAATCCTTCAAATGTATCTTAACACAACCTCTTGGTTATTCTAGCACATTTCTAGAGGGCAAAAAGGTCAAAAATGTCCATATCTCTGAGTCATTGTCCCCTTCTTACGTTGGTCTTTATCCAAATGTCTTGTACTAAGAGAATGAGAGCTATCTGTGAAACCCTGGTGATCATTGTGGCATTCCTCACAGAACTGATGACTGTCAGTGCTCTGATTTCAATAGGATTGCCATCCATGTACACTTGCATGGTTTCTTGGCCAGCAATGCTGTTGCTAGCCATGAAACTCACGTATCTGTGATATGTGGCATGAATATGCATTGCACACTGCTGCTCGACGCATAGTGCCTCACACCACTGTGCACATGTGTAAACTCCATGTAGACTTTGCGCAAAGCCTACACAGAGTTTATTGAACCCTGGGGAATATCAGAACATAAATATTCAACAAGACTCTCAAACTAAGAACTGAACAGTAGCTTCATTAACCATTGTGATATTATGCAATACTAAATCCATGCAACTTTACAAAGTATTAATCTGTGTGTGGCAATAACTTTGGATACCTCAATAAAAATAAGAACTTATACATACCGAGCTTTATTACAGACAAAATTACTGTGCTTATTTGTACTCCTACCTATTCTTTCTTAGTAGCATTCTGTTGTTGAGTAATAAACTATCTGATCTTTCTCTAGGACCTCTTTCCTCTCCACTCTTCTTTTCAAATTACTCAATTCCACTCTTTCTCTTCCTTCAGACTTTAAATGGTATCTTACAAACCTAACTATTATCTATGTTTCTTTTCTTTTCTGTTTGCTCCTTATATTATCTTCTTCTAGAGTCCAGGTTTCTTTACCATGCATTATACTATACCAAAATTAAAGATGCGGATATCTGCAGAAATACTCCATATTTTAACTTTCATGGTTATCTGCTTCTCTTTTTTTCCCGCACAGGGGTTTAAAATATCTGCCCCCTGCATTTCACCCCCCCACCAAGATTCCTGGTTTTGCTTGGATACCATTTGTCCTGCTTCAGCTGCATTTACTCAAACTACAACTACTATATTTGCAAGATAAGTCTCCCAAAGGCTTGCTTATTTGTTAGATATTTTTTGTAGAAGTAGCAGTAGTAGTAGAAGTAGTAGTAGTAGCACGGTAATGGTAGAAGTAGCAGTAGTAACAGTAGTGGTAGCAGTAGGAGTGGTAGCAGTAGTATTAGTAGCAACAGTAGTAGTACTGGCAGCAGTGGTACTAATAGTAGTAATAGACGTAGTACTGGTAGAAGTAGCAGCAGTAGTAGTACTACCAGTAGCCACAGTAGCTGTACCAGTAGTAGTAGAAGCAGTAGTAATGATACCAGTAGTTGCAGTAGTAGTAGAAGTAGCTGCAGCATTAACAGTAGTAGTAGCAGCAGTGGCATCAGAAGTGTTAGTGGCAACCGTAGTAGTAGCAGTAATGGTACTAATAGTAGTAGTAGCAGTAGCAGTAGTAGTAGCAGCAGTGGTACTAACAGTGGTAGTAGCAGTAGCAGTAGTAGTAGTAGTAGTAATAGTAGCAGCAGTGGTACTAATAGTAGTAGTAGCAGTAGCAGCAGTAGTAGTAGTAGCTGCAATTGTACTAATAGTAGTAGTAGCAGTAGCAGTAGTAGTAGCAGCAGTAGTAGTAGTAGCAGTAGTATTAGCAGCAGTGGTACTAATAGTAGTAGTAGCAATAGTAGTAGTAGTATTAGCAGCAGTGGTACTAATAGTAGTAGTAGCAGTAGCAGTAGTAGTAGCAGTAGTAGTAGCAGTAGTAGTAGCAGCAGTGGTACTAATAGTAGTAGTAGTAGCAGTAGTAGTAGCAGCAGTTCTACTAATAGTAGCAGTAGCAGTAGTAGTAATAACAGTACCAGTAGCAGTAGCAGTAGTAGTAGCAGAGTGGCACTAATAGTAGTAGTAGAAGTAGCAGTAGTAGTAGTAGTAGTAGTAGTAGCAGTAGCAGTGGTACTAATAGTAGTAGTAGTAGCAGTAGCAGTAGTGGTACTATTAGTAGTAGTAGTAGCAGTAGCAGTTGTACTAATAGTAGTAGTAGCAATAGCATTAGTAGTAGTAGCAGCAGTGGTACTAATAGTAGTAGTAGCAGTAGCAGTAGTAGTAGTAGCAGTAGTAGTAGCAGTAGTAGTAGCAGCAGTGGTACAAACAGTAGTAGTAGTAGCAGCAGTTCTACTAATAGTAGCAGTAGCAGTAGTAGTAATAGTAGTACCAGTAGTAGTAGCAGCAGTGGCACTAATAGTAGTAGTAGCAGTAGTAGTAGTAGTAGCAGTAGCAGTGGTACTAATAGTAGCAGTAGTAGCAGTAGCAGTAGTGGTACTAATAGTAGTAGTAGTAATAGCAGTAGCAGTAGTGGTACTAATAGTAGTAGTAGTAGTAGCAGTAGCAGTAGTGGTACTAAAAGTAGTAGTAGAAATGGCAGCTGTAGCAGTAATAGTAGTACAAGCAGTAGTAGTAGTAGAGGTAGAAGTAGTAATAGTAATTATAATAGTAGTTCCTTTACAGCCGTCATTCTATTTGCAGGTTGTATATTTTATAGAAGGCTTAGCTCATTAATTCCATTTCAGTACTCTGTTCATACCTTTGCATGTATTCGGTACCTCTGAATAGAATATATTTTTTAACACTGTTCAATATTTGTTCCATACCAAAGTCTGATAAAGACATTTCTTTCAAAAGTGTGAGTGTAAAGGGAAAGTATAAACATTGCTGCTTGCTATTTTTTTTCTGATCCATTAAACTTTCACATGCAGTGAGAGTCAGGGTTATTTCCTGTTGACTCATTGGGTTACTGTGTTAAAATAGCACACCCATGTTGTACCTATCACATCATGCTTGACATATAGTGTCTGCTTGAACCAGACACCCTTGGGAACATGGGCTGAACTTGATTAGGCTTGTAAGAGCCCTGGGGCCATTAGCCTATTTACCTCCTATGATCCTGTATATTATCCTAAATATTACATTAATTTCCACTTTCCAATTAACAGGTTATAAACGTCACTCCTCATTAGTTGCTTAGTGTCGCATTCTTTATATGTTTTCCAAATAACTAAGACAAGACCACTTTTACACAAACACACACACACAAACACACACACATATACACACACACACACACACACACACACACACACACATACACACACACACACACACATACACCACACACACACACACACACACAGACACACACAAACATACACACACTCACAAACATACACTCACACACACGCACACACACACACACACACACGCAC
>NC_056748.1:118857053-118927053 GCF_019279795.1 Protopterus annectens | reverse complement strand
ATGACTTGATTGGTTTCTAATTAAGATGCTTTAAACACTGATGCCTTGTTTTTACTTCTTTTTCATTATTTAGTTTGTGCACTGAAGGAGGCTAGTATAGCCGAAACCGGTTTGCTATTCTTGGACCACTTTTGTGCATTACTAGGAGTAGTTTACACCCTTAGTATCTTGAATATGTTTATTTAATAAATACATATTTGGTAACTTCATTTTGGTACTGGCCTTATATTTTGGATTTGCTTTTCTCCCCAGGCCTCACATGAAAAAGCATATCTATCCCAGTCTGACGTTCCCAGTGAATAAAGGCAAATAAATAAAAAAATAAAATAAATAAATAAATAAATTCTAAATCCAAGGCAACAATGGGGGCAGGACATTTAAAAATACATTTTTCATTATTACAGGTTGTTCATTAAAACAAGATAACAACCCACTTGGATGCCAACTTGAAGGCATTATTCCATTACTTTGAAATGCTTCACATTCAGTTTACACTGTCCTTCCAAGACACAGGCCATATTTTGGGCAAATAAATTCTGAGGTTTCAGGCTTCTTCTTGGCCAAGATCCCTGTAACACAAACAGGTATATCTCCAAGATACAGCCACAGATTAGCCCTGATTGGACTTAAACTGCATTTCGGGACTCTTCCTTCACATGATCCTCCATTTGAGAAACTAACCTCCTAGTCTTCTACTTTAATGTAGCGTCCTTATATTACAGCTTTAGTTTTAAAGACATGCTACATATTTCCAGTTTACTGAAGCCTACCTCATGCCAGTTGTGGGGGTAATTAATTACATGGCTGAAGCTGCTTTCAATTGCTTTGATTTTGCATTTGATCCCTTGGTGACTAACACATACTACTCAGACATTTGGCATTCAAGACATAGGGTTGTATTACCTATATAAAAGATTTTCTGATGCATTGGGGGTATATTAAATTATACTAATGATGGATACAAATTTATTATATTTGCAAACACGTAACCAAGAGAGCATGGAGAGCATATTCTAACTATAACAGTAACTTTATCCAACTTTGCCTAAAATTGTTCAAATTAATGTTGGAATGTAACATATCTGAATGTGAATGGGAGATACTATTCAAAGCAACAAAGAATATTTGAAGGTACTCATATGAGACCCAGTTACATGTGTGCCTATTTGGCCAATATTGTCAAAACAATTTTAATGAATTTATTTAGCTATTGCAGAACAGCTATTAATTTATTTACCAGGAAAGTCTGACTTGGAACAAAACCAATTTTCAGAGGAGGCCAGGGGAGAAATGCTCCAGAGGCATGTCTTTGTGATGTGGAAGGAAACCAGAGCACCCAGAGGAAACCCACACAAATACAAGGAGGGCATGCAGTCTCCACACAGAAGGCACCCCTGACAAGAATTGAACCGGAGAACCTCTTGGTGTGAGGTGATAAAGATAGTGCTGCACCACTGCACCGGAACTACTTTGCATGTTTATAAATCTCAAAATGGTATGATAGAAAATAATCAATTTTGGAAATCAGTGGAAGTAAATAAAATTTTAAAGTCTAATAGTTGTCTTCTGAGTCCTTTAAATACAAAATACTCCTTAATCATCATTCCTTGGGATCAGTCCCAAAGCATTTCATTAAAATATTCAAATATCTACATAGCACAAGAAGGGATGAGATTAGTAGGAAGAGGATATCTTAAATAAGTGGTCAAAAACAGTTTAATAATGCAGAAAAAAGTAGTATGAAATGGAGAATTTCTTTTTAAATGCAATAAGGGAGCTAGGCACTTCAACCTTAAAAGAGCAAGACAACTAGGTTATGTGGTGCACATACTTACTACGTGTGAGATTTACGCTAGTTATTGTGGAAGTAATCAACGTTCATGCAGCTAAACTAATATATAATTTTATCTAATAATAGCTTGACAAATATGTTAAATTATTATAAATCGTTTGATTATGGGTGAGCTCAAAACAGATAAATAGACTAGGCCATTAGAATGTAGACAGTAAAACAGGAAAAATCTTCAAAAGAACTATGCCCTGTGACAATTCTAGTGCACACAATGATATCAAAAGTACAAATGGTTTATATACCCTGAAACAAAGAAAAAGCTCTCATTTAATAAGGACGTTGACTATAGGAGTAAAATTTTTGCACAAATAGTGGTTTGAAAATGCAATATAAATGCTATTTGGGAAAAATGGAAAGTTGTCTCCACTGTAAAATGCTACAGCACATAAATATAATATGCAAAGATGATATGAATAATCGTTCAACAAAACAGTGTGCCAGTTATTAAATTTGTATAAATTCAAAGTTGAGACTAAGAAGAAGGAACATGTTCATTAATACATACTGCTGGAAATTTCTTAACCATTTTTAAAGGATGTATTTTTGCAAAGAAGGCTACATTATTTTAAAGGAATATAATTCAGAGTGTATTTAGGTTAAATGATGTAACAATTTGCTTAAGATGTTAAGATTTGCACTGGGCATGACAAGAATGGACAGGATTAGGAATCAGTATATTAGAGGGTCAGCTCAGGTTGGACGGTTTGGAGACAAAGTCAGAGAGGCAAGATTACGTTGGTTTGGACATGTGCTGAGGAGGAATGCTGGGTATATTGGGGAAAAGGATGCTAAGGATGGAGCTGCCAGGTAAGATGAAAAGAGGAAGGCATAAGATAAGGTTTATGGATGTGGTAAAAGAGGACATACAGGTGGTTGGTGTGACAGAGCAAATGCAGAGGACAGGAAGAAATGGAAACAGATGATCCGCTGTGGTGACCCCCTAATGGGAACATCCGAAAGAGAAGTAGAAGATGTAACAATTTGCTTGAAAAAGAACAAAAATATATGCAATATTACTGTCTGATAAATTTGCTTTCTGGATGGATGTAGTCAGGAATTAGTTTGATTGCTATTAAAACTGCCATATAATGTCCATACAACCACATTTCTTACCTTTCTATATAGAGCTGCAATGTATTTTCTTAGAACACTGATCTATATCTACAATGGGTTTATATCACTTCAGCGAAATTCAGTTCAGCAAACCTCATTTTGGTTCACTTATATTGAATGTGCCATTCGGTGAACTGTTGATACGGAGATCATGGTACTGTGAGGATCGGTAAATTTGTCCTTTCCCCACTATAGTGCAGTCTTGGTCTTGGTATATACAATTAGTGGGATGTGTGAGGGCACAGCCTCCTATAAGAGTGGATTTATATGAAAAGCATTTCCAATGAAATGCCATTCACTAAACTGTCACTTCACTGAAGTGATATAGACCCTCTACAACATCTTCCTTTGTATTTATTCCATCTTCAAGCAATAGAAAACAGCTAACATAGTTCTAAGTCCTATATTCACAAATTAGTCCCTTCTGCAGCATTTTGGAGCTATTATAGTTCTATGTTCTACATTCCCAAATTAGTCTCTCCTCCAGAATTTTGGAACTAATTAACCTTTCCCTAAGAGTCATTGATAATATTACATACAGAAAAATGTTGAATTTTATCCATAATAGCAACATTTTTAGGTTATCCTGGCATGGGGACGACCTTAATGGCAATACATTCATATTTCTCTTTCAAGCCACAAAAATAATGTTTAAAATATAGGAAAGAAGTCTCTTAATGGGATCCATTTTCACAAAGAGCACAAAAATGCATTTGATGTTACTGACTACATTATTTTCTTTCAAAGGCCAGCTTCTCTTGTATTCACTGGTAATTCTTTTTTTTTTGTAAATTACCCCTCAGATCATAACATGTGACTTATTTTCTTAAATGTTATAGCCAGCATAAAGTACTTAATAAAGTACTTATCTTGACCCCTTCATAAATAACTTTACATTTCCATACTGAGTTAACCATCTCACATACTGAAACATGTACAAGGCAACTGCACATTAATCAAATTTTTACAAAATTAAAATAAGACTTCTCTTAGCAGCTTTCTAATCATCGTGTTCTCAATCTAATGCAAATGAAAATTAATGAAATGTATCATATTGTAAATCTTTTAATTCATACAACTTCATTAATGTAGCTTTTTAAATGGAACCAAACAGCCTGTCATTATCAAATAAAAGACATGAACACATTTGTCTTTGCTCCTTTATATATAAACTTATTTTTCTTGGCCCTATCCTTCTGTTGCCATCAGCTTTCCTACTCCATACTTCACTGTTAATGAGTCATACAAAGCTCTGGAATACAAACCATTCATACCACGTCTTTCATTCTTGTTCATATTGAAACAGCCATTTTTACACGTGTCCAAATTAGGGTCTATATTACATGAACGAGCGATCAAAATGTCGAGTAAAAGATACTCAACATATTTTGATCGATCGTTCATGTAATCAGAATCTCCAAATGTTTATTTTTAGAGTTCCAAAATGTTTTGGTCGGCCTTCCTGGTGAGTGTAGCGTGTGATGTAAACACACTACACTGTCAGGAATGGCTTCTTAAGAGGCTGCTGTATTTAATATACCAACTCCGAGATTGCTGTATATTGGGGAAAGGGCAATTTCCCGGCAATCGCTTGCACGATTACCGGGAAATTGCCCTTTCCCCAATGTATAGTGATCTCGGAGTTGGCATATTTATTTGGGGGGTGGGGGGGGTGAAGCCCCCCACTTTGTTTTAAAAGTATGTGTGTTTGTGTAGGTGTTTGAGTGTTTCACTGATGCCAGTGTGTAGGGGTTTGTTGGAATTGGTTGTATGTGTGTGTGTTGTATGTTTGGAGTGGGACAAACAAAATCTTTAGATTTTGTTTTTTTCAGCGGTTTTGGGTTTCAATTACATGATCGAGTGATTAAAGTATGTCGAGCATGTTGTACAAGACATTTTGATTGCTCGTTCATGTAATATAGACCCTCCAAATTACATGGTATTATCTTGCCCTAGAGATAAGAAAGCCTACACTTCATCTCTTTTTAGATAGCAACCTCTTCATCACTTTATAGAATTCTGTCAATGCAAATACTTCCAACCCTTTTCCAGTCTTCCCCTATAAACATATTCCTATACCTTCTTTTTCCCACATTATGACTCCTTCTTCATAGTCTCATACTCTGTCAGCCCACTAAACACCTAAATCTCTGTAAAATTCTAATTAACAATTAACAGAACACACTATAAGACATTCCCTCTAAATGTATTTATAATGTTGTGATAAGCTTAATACAACCTTCTTTCCTTTTATGCAGAATTTTTATATATATATATATATATATATATATATATATATATATATATATATATATCTTTTGGGAAGTGAGTTTGATCTACATTTGATAAATTGAGTGTTTTGTTAGGAGGATTATAGTTTTGAAGTGGTGGTTCATCGCAGGATGCCAGATGCTTTGCGTTCAGAATTGCTATGCAGTGGGGATTGACATGTTGTCCTTTTCCCATAGGTTCATATTAGGTTACTAGGTTAGCGGCCCTAGAGCCTTTACAAGCCTAACCATGTTAATTCCAAATATTCCCATTTGTTCTTTTTTGGGTAGTTTGCAGAACAAAGTTATCAACAGACTGGGTCTGTGAGGGACATGGGTGCCACCCCTGGGTGCAAATTTGCAGTCTCCCATCCAATTATCTAGGTTGTGTTTGAACAGGGTCATTGAGGAGCTCTGTTTTATATGAATAGGGAGTCCATTCCAGAGATGAGGCTGTCTCTGGGAGACATATCTGTCTCTCCAGCATGCTCTGTTAATGTTACAAGCTCGGTTGAGATCCCTTAGACTGAGTGACTCTTGAGTCATTTGACTTGTGGATATGCAGCATTTCCATTAGGGCAGGTTTGGAGATTACCCTATAGGCCAGGCACAAATCACATCTCTGGAGCCAATAAGATACAGAGTAAAGTGACAGGGCTTTTGGCCTGTCCATGTAGGTCATAGTTTGGAGTTTCTTAGAGAGAAACCTCTGAGGTCTCTCCAGCTGCTAAAGGTGTCTGGTGCGGTACATGCAAATGGGTGCATTATACTCTATTAGTGGTCTGATGAGGGTCAAGTAAAATGGAGTTATAGCATTCCTTGACCTGGATGCTATGCCCTTGCTTATGAGGTGTGCTATGTAGAAGGCCTTCCTTACCACTATAGAATCTTTGTTGTCAAACTTCAAATTGCTATCAGCCTGTGTTCCCAAGTCTCACATCACTGGGCTGGAACTTATGGGGGTGCTGTCAATATTGTAATTTGTAGGGAATTCTATTTTTCCAAAGGGAATAATAATGCATTTTTCTGCACTTAGTTATAGACCAAGGATTTGGCACCAGTCATTTGTTTCTGCTAGCCTTTCCAGTAATATGTAGACTTCACTGGGGGACTCAATGATTGCTCCCAGCTTGCAATCATCAGTGAACTTGGTGGCCCAAAGGCTATCTACTTTGGCCTGGACTTCTGAGAAATAGATGTCAAACATTAAGGGCCCTAGCACAGACCCCCACAGACTCCTATGTCACTCCACTGGTGATGGGTCTACTTGTGGATGTGGAGTCACCAATTTTGACAGATTATGTTCTGTCTGTGATCCAACTGGCTACCCCTATAGTAACATAACAGTTACTCCCTATCTGGGAGAGTTTCTCAATGATGCCAAAGGGAGGAATTGTGTCAAAATTCTTGGCAAGGTTGAGATAGGCTGTATGCACTGTCTTTCCTTCATCCATGGCTTTAGTGGCATTCTCAAAGAAGTCTACCAGGTTTAATACGCATGATCTACCCTTAACGAAGACAAACTGGGTTGGGTCTAGCATTTAGAGGTTGCCTATGTCCTTGTTGATAAGGTCCATGATAACTCTTTCCATGGTCTTGCAGATGAGGTTGGTTAGACATGGGTCTGTACTTCCCTGGGTCAGTTGATGCTCACCCCCCCCCCCTTTGTGCAGGAGATTACTGCTGCTGTTCTCTATTCTGCAGGAACATAGCCAGTTCTCAAGTTGTGATTGAAGAGAACACCAAGTGGATCCTCTACGTCTTGCTTTAGATTGTTTAGTAAACAACCTGAGATATATCTGGTCCCACTGAGGCCATGTTTTTGGTTTTCCAAGTGTAAAGATGACCTGTTCTCTAGAGATACTAGGCAGAGGGCTGGTGTCAGGTATGCTTTGTGATGTGGTAGTTGGGGATATGGGGTGAAGTTTATGCTGAATCTGTCAGCTAGAAGGTTGGTGATCTTCCAGTGTGGTATGAATGATTCCATCTAAAACCAGTTTGGCACATAGCTAGGCATTCCCTTTTAGACTTTGGACACAGTTAAAGAATGCCTTATGGTTATCCTTGGCTAGGGATGAGATTTTAGTTTTGTAGTTTGCTTTAGAGACTTTACAAGATTTCTGATTTTCCTGTTTAGGCTTAGGAGGGAACTCTTCCTCTGCAGAGTGATATTCCTTTTCCTTTTGGATAACACTTTCTTCCTCTTGTTATATAATTGGTTTATGCTTGAAGTCCACCACGGTGGCTTGTTTTTATGGGAAGACCGGGTTTTGATCCAGTCAAGTACAGCAGTATTTATGCAGTCACTTAAGTGTTTGTACAAGGCATTTATGTGCATTCTGCATAGTGATTATTGGTGTCTACGATGGGGGGGGGGATTATGAAGCTTTTTATACCATCACTTAGTATGCTGTAGTTAGCTTTGGTGAAGTTTTTTATAGTTTTTGTTTCTGTGAAGGTGTCAGTTTCAGTAGTTACTTCAAACGAGACTGAGTTCTGGTCTGATCTAACCAGGGAAGGCATCACGCATGGGGAAGTACAGGTACCCCCCCCCCCCCACCCACGGTGGTGAGTACAATGTCAAGAGCATTAGAGCCCCTAATGGGAGTGCAGACTATATGTTCCAGGGCATTTGTTTTAACAAAGTCCAGGAACCTCTGGGCAAGCCTGTTTTTGCTCGTGCATGTTCCCAAGTCTATGGAAGGCTCGTTTAAATCTCCCATGACTAAGGTATTGAGCTGTATGTGGAGGGATTCCAGTAAATTTAGGAAGGCAATGTGCCTATTCCAGTTCATCGTGGGGGATCTATAGCTAGCAGTGATGTGGTATGGTACTTTTCTAATAGTTTTGCACTCCTAGAGGTGATTAATATAATAACAGATGGTGTGGGAGGCACTGACCCCACATGGATGGTGCTGTTTTTTTTTTTTCTGTTGTTTTTTTTTTCTTTTTTCTTTTTTTTTTTGTTTTAGTTTTACATGCACAAAGGTTTTTGTTCAGTGCACATGTACCAGCAAGTTAACTGATTAGGTTTTGACCATTTGTGGTCACTGTAGTAGATGGCAGTGTAGGTGGTGTGTGATCTAGGCACATATAACGATATCTATGTATGTATCTATCTACATATATGCATACACACACACACACACACACACACACACACACACACACACACACACACACACACACACACACACAAACACACACACACACACACACACACATATATATATAGACAGACCAAGCACTCTATTTATTTGACTCTATATCTAACACACTCACACACACACAAACACTCAGACACACACACACACACACACACACACACACACACACATATATATATATATATATATATATATATATATATATATGGGTCTACTTCTAATGTCCGAAGCTTGATTCGCCGACAGTGAAATCACCGACGCCAGAAAACCGACAACTCACAAACCCGACAACGCGAAACACCGAACACCATAACACCGACACACTACACGTAAACAACACAGTACACTACAACACATATCCACTAGCCCTAACCCAAACCCTAACCCTAAGGTCCGACACTACCGCACTCTCCCTACCTGCACCCTAACCCTAACTCACTTACACACCCGAACCCCAAGCTCCGACACTACGCACACTCTCCCTACCTGCACCCTAACCCTAACTCACTTACACACCCGAACCCCAAGCTCCGACACTACCGCACACTCTCCCTACCTGCACCCTAACCCTAACTCACTTACACACCCCGAACCCCAAGCTCCGACACTACCGCACACTCACCTATCACACACCCTAACCCTACATCCCTGAGTATTGCACACTTACCTGTCCGCTCCCTACTCCTAAATCCCTCACCATCGCATACTTACCAGGTCGCGCTTACACATTCCCCTTGTCGGTCTTCCGTCTGTCGGGATTCGAGCGTGTCGGTCAACTGCGTTGTCGGTCGTTTCGTGTCGGTGATTTCACTGTCGGCGAATCGGCGTTTCGGTCATTAGAAGTAGACCCATATATATATATATATATATATATATATATATATATATATATATATATATATACACACACAAACGTTCATAGGTGTGTACTAGGCTAATGGCCCTGGAGCCTTTACAAGCCTAGCCCATAGGATTGCCCTGTTATTGTGCCACTCGACCTTAGTTTCCAGTGCATATGTTGAGTAAAACCACTGGAGTGATCCCTGGGGTGAATTTTCTTTTTCCCATCCACTCATCAAGATTTCTCTTGAACAGAGCCAGTGAGATGCTCTGCTTGACATGTATGGGAAGTCTATTCCATAGCATGGGCAGTCTCTGGGTTATGAAGCTGTCCCTCCAGCATGTTTTGTATTTTTTGTTGATTGTGGTAATGAGGTTGAGGTCTTTGGAGCATGTGGTGTGGAGGGATTGGGATTTCTTTAGATGTAGCATTTCTAACAGAGCTGGGTCAGACATGGCTTTGTAAGTCAAGCAGAGATTGCCTCTAAGTAGGCGATATGAGGCAGAGAATAGTTGGAGTTTTTTTAGTCTGTCCATATAGGACAAATTTTTAAGGCCTAGGATCCTCTTTGTGAGTTAGTTTGTGGTCTGTCCAGTTGTTGCAGGTGTTTAGTGAGATACATGCCAAATAGGGCATTGTACTCAATGATTGGTCTAATGAGGGAAGAGTAGAGGGAGACAATTACCTCTTTCTTCCTGGATGCAAAACCCTTAGTAATGAGATGTGCCACATAGAAGGGCTTTCTGACCACAGTGGCAATGTGGTGGTCAGAAGAGAGGTTCATGTCAACCTGTGTTCCCAGATCTCTTATAACGAATTCTGTGTTCAGTGGACTACCATCAATTTGGTAATTCATGGGAATCATTTTTTTCCCAAAGGGGATGATGACACATTTTTGGCATTGAGCTTAAGGCCATGGTTCTGACACCAGCATACCTCTTAACCTCTTAGAGTAAGAAATCTGGACAAAGCCATGAAAAAAGTGGTGCAAATAGGGACAATTTTTAAATATTGCTCTTGCAAGCTTAGAAAGTTGATAGAATAACATGTTTTGCATTAGCATGAATTTTCTGATGGGTATGAAGTCTAAACCTCAAATGTCTGTATTATTTTCTAACTTCAATCTTTAATGATTTACCAATAATTTGCCAGAAAGCCACAATTTTATAAAAAATGGACCAAAAATATAAGGCAAAAATCTGGACATTCTGTGAAAATCTGTACAGTTGAGAGGTATGGACACCAGTCGTTGGTCTCAGTGAGGCCTTTCTGTAAGATGTCAACATTACTCGAGGAGTTAATAATAGCTCCCAACTTGCAATCGTCTGCGAAGTTTGTCAGCCAGAGTCCTTTCATGTTGGCCTGGACTTCAGAGGAGTAGATACCAAACAGGGCAGGACCCAGGACCGAACCCTGTGGGATTCCACTTGTGACTGGTCAGAAGTCTGACTTGGAGTCAGCTACTTTCACACTGTGAGTTCTGCCTATGATCCAGTTTGCAACCCACCTAGTGATATAGGGGATGATGCCTAGCTTAGTTAATTTTTCTATGATTCCTGAGTGGGGAATGGTATCAAAGGCATTGGCCAGATCAAGGTAGGCTGTATGAACCACCTTGCCTTCATCCACTGCTCTGGTGACTGACTCAAAGAAGTTGACCAAGTTGAGTAGGCATGATCTACCCTTCACAAAACCAAACTGCATGGGATCTAGAGTTTGGAGATTCCCTATATCCTTATTCATTAGGTCCATGATGATGCACTCCATAGCTTTGCATATCAGACTCATCGGGCTAATGGGGTGATAGTTCCCAGGGTCTGTAGTCACTCCTACTTTGTTGAGAGTTATGACTGTATCAGTGTGCCATTCAGTAGGGACAAGGCCTGAGGTGAGGATGTGATTGAACAGGGCACACAGGTAAGGTTCCAGCTCACTCTGTAGTTCATGTAAAACACAGCCAGCGATATTGTCATATCCCATAGAAGCTGTATACATGGCCTTGGACAGTGCTGTTTTAACCTGTGCAGCAGTAATACTGGGTGTCTGGCAATCTACTGGTATTGTGACTGGTCCCTTTGGGGTGGAGAGAGGGGTAAAGTTGGCACTGAATCTGTCAGCCAGTATATTGGCAATATCTGTTGGCTCAGTATAGGAGGTACCACTGTGCAATAGCCTTGTCGTTGTGTTTACTATCTGCAGCAATTCTGTTTTCATAGCTAGCTTTAGAGGATTTGATGAGGGATCTCATCTTTTTGTTGAGGCTGATAAGAGAGTTTTTCCAGTCTTGGCACTTCACCTTATTCTGCATCAGTTTCCTCCTTCTGCTGTAGAGCTTGTTTTTGGCAGGGGATCACCAGATTGGCTTCCTTTTTTTTTGGAGGAGAGCGTCTTGGTTCTATTGGATATGGCGAGATCCATATATTTGTATATATGTTCATACAGTGCATTGGTGTATGATGCGGCAGTCATGCAACTGATCTCCATTTGCATGGGTGCCGTGAAGTTAGACACCTCTGTTTGTAGGAGCCCAAAGTTAGCTTTGGAGAAGTTTTTCATGGTGCTTACCTTTGCGGGGGGGGGGGGGGGGGGTTGGGATGTGGATTTAAAAGGTGATTAGTTTGTGGTCAGATCTAATGAGGGAGGAGTTGACTATTGGGTGTAGAGCAACAGTCACCCATGTTAGTAATGACCAGGTCAAGGATGTTGCTACCTCTAGTGGGGGTAAGAACGAGCTGCTCCAGGGCATTGGAATAAATGAATTCCAGGAAACGTCGGGCAAGTGTATTGGTACATGAGTAGTTTTCACAGTTAATGGAGGGGTAGTTGAAGTCGCTCAGTATGAGAGTGTTAGGTTGAACCCTAATATTCTCCAGAGTGCTTAGGAATGTGGAGTGTGAGTCTTGGGTCATGGTTGGGGATCTATAGCAGGCTATGACTTGAATCACTGTCTTACCCAATGTTAGCTGCACCTGAAGGATCTCAAATGCGTTATGTTCGGCTACCAGTCTAGAGGTGTGCACATTTTTTATGAATATGGAAACACCCCCACCTTTTGAGCTTTGGTGTAAGTTCTTGGGTCAAAAGGTCTGGAATGAGTTATAGCCTGCTAGTGCAGGGGTGTTTTCTGCTGCCTTGAACCAGGTCTCTGTTATGGCACAGATGTCGATGTTCTCCATTTTAAGGAGTGCTTCGAGTGAGTGCATTTTAAGATTTAGACTTCTAGCATTGAGCAGTATGACCCTCAAATTGCATTTGTTTGTAGCTGTTACGGTGGTAATTTGTTCTTTGGAACACCACCTAAAAAATGCACTATAGGGGTGGCAAGAGCCTTGGCCAGTATCCAGAAGCCCAGGGGTGACAGATGCAGGCCATCTCTGGTGAAGCATCGAGGTTTGTCAATCATGTCATCCCAGGCAGAATTATAATGGATCTCCTTAGAATGACACCAGAAACTTAGCCAATTGTTGAAATCAATCATTTTCTGCTTGCACTGTGGTATCATTCTGGGTGATGGTAGGATGCTGCTCAGGGCTGGGGTCATATCCAACTGAGCTACATAATCCGAGAGCTCCTCCATGTGTCTTTTCATGTAGTCCAAGGAGGTACATCTCAGGTCATTCACACCCACATGTATAATGACAGAGCCATATCTGTACCTGTTGTTGAGGGACCTGAGTGCATGCATTATGTGGTGGATCCTGGCACCTGACAAGCAGCTGACTGTTACTTTCTCCTTATTCAACCTAGTGAGTGGGACATCAGTGTGCCTCACTATCGAGTCAACTATGACTAGTGTGTTGGGCATGCTGTTTTGCCTTAGGGGCTTTGGTTGAGTGACACACTGTTTAGGAGAGTTATGTGTCTTGTGATTAGTGTTGTGTTGTGGTCGAGTGCATTTCTGCCTTGGAGGTCTTTGCTGTTTGGGTAGATTTTTATTTTTTTTCTGGATACCTGGCAGAAATTTGAGGCAGTAGTAATTCGTGCTAAAATGTGTGATGTGTGATCACAAAAGAGGGCATTATAGAGCCCAACCAAAAATGGCTGCCTAACCCCAAATTTCTAGACAGGGCCTGCTGAATTTTGAATAAAAATAGTGTTTCTGGGGAGAAAAAAGCAACCCAAAAGGGAAGATGAGTTTATATGAAGAAAATAAAGGAATAGATGACTGTCTTTAAAGCTGCAAATAAGATGGAGAAACTGCTCATTTTGTTTGAAAAATGTAATGACTGTAGGCCAAGATGTTAGCTCCTTGAAACAAACAATAGGACAAGAAGCAGAAGTGTAAAGGCTACAAGGGGATCTGCAAGATCGGGGGAAGATACACTAGCTATTAAGGAAGAGCTGCAGGAGCAGATTCACAGAACACAGGAACTAACAGATCTTGAAAATTGCTCAAAAAGGCATAAAATCAGGATGATTAAAATACAAGAGCATGAGGATCAGTGAACTGGAGCAATTTGTAGTGCAGCTATTAAATGAGATATCTGTCAGACGAGGAAATCAAGAAATACTAACAGAAAGGATACACAGAATGGGGGAGCAGCAAGCAACAGCAGTAGTAGAAAACAGGCTCCAGCATGTCTTGGCATGTTTCCATTCCTTTGCTGTGAAAAATGAAATAATAAGGTCAGCAAAAAAAGACGTGCTGTTCTTCCATCTGCAGGGATATTTATAAAGCTAATCAAGGACTACTGAGAAACACTCTGCAAAGGAAGGAGAACTATGCTGGGCTAATTAAATGAACTAAGAATGAATGAAACAGGATTCAAAGATGGCCGCCGTTCTTTAAATACTGCAAAACTACAGCTCTCCAGATTTCAGAAACAAAAATCAACCCTGTGGATATATCACAAGATTTAATATGCTAATTGGCAGCAATAACTAAAGTACTAAGATCTATCTTCGCTTCAGAGAAGAAAAAAGAAAGTAAAAATATTTTCTAACAGCAGGATTGGAATTGATGGTCAGCCTGACTCTGAACAGAGCAACAAACAAAGGAAATACATATCTCTCAGCTGAAACCTTACTCCTGGTATAAATACGTTTACAGTGTATCAAAATGTCAAAAGAAGACAAAACTATGGAAATCCCAACTTCTAAAACTAAACTATCAGCCTTGCAATCTCCGGAAAAAGAAGCTATTTTTAAAAGACAGAAAACAGTTACACAAAGCGAGACTGCAAAAACCGGAATAACAAATATACCACACCAACCGGTCAGCATGGAGGAAATTAAATCTGCATTGTTACCTATTCAAGAAGCCTTAAAAGATTTATCAACTCAAATGCTTACGTTTAGTGCCACATGTAATCAAATTTTGGAAAGGATGGATAAATCCGAAACCAGAATTGCTGAAAGTGAGGATAAAATAATAATGCTTATGAAAAAAACAGACTCTCATGATGCAGACATTCAAACCATGCAAAATAAAATTTTAGACCTGGAAGCAAGATCCAGACGGAATAATATAATAATTAGAGGAATCCCAGAAACAATTCAATACAATGATCTGAATGCTACCATAATGCAAATACTTGAAGCACTGTTTAAGGACTCTGATAGTGTTAAACAGATTGTTATAGAAAGAGCACATAGAGCTATCAGAGAATCATTTGCTTCAAATGCACCTAGACCAGTCTATATCAAAATACTGAATTACCAAGATGCTAGCAAAATACTCCTAACTATTAAAAAGAATGGTGGAGTTATCATGTGGCAAAATAACAAAATTTCCATGACACAGGACTTACCAATACAAATAAGGCAATCTAGGCAAATGCTAGCTCCATACTGCAAGTTTTTGATTGAAAAAAACATCAGATTTCAATGAAGTATCCCAATACTTTAATTTTCACAGTGGATGGTACTAAATATTCAATAAACAATAAAAAAGAAGCAAAACCTACCTTTTTGAAGCTTTTCAAAACACTCCCACCTTCAGAAGTTTGATCAAAGCATCCAGGCTTTCTTTCAGCATCAGACAGACTGGGACTCCATAATTACGATGATCCGAGGCTTTATAACTCTTTGTTTGTTCTTTTCTTTTTACCAGGCCCTGAGAAACACTTGATTACATCCTTATCTTGAAGTTCCAGCATGTCCACGAGGCTTTTCCGAAGATTTATGGCTTCAATGAGGATAAACAAGCCACGAGGTAACAGGAAGTCCTTTGGAGGATGCAGGGGGACTGATTTCAACGTAGCGCATCCAGGAGGTCCGTCCGCGAATTGGTTTCCTCGTCGCGAAATCGAAATGAAGAAAACAAGCTCATCAAGCAGGAAGGACTATAGGGAAGCTGTAGAAACTGTTTGGATCTAAAAACGAAGCTTCCTGGACTTATTTGGAGGGTAAATGGATTCAGTGTGGTATAAGGAAATGTACAGCTGTACAGGTAGGAAATACTATTGTAATGGGTTGGTTAAAATAGAAGGGTATTGCATTGTATAGTGATAGAATTTGGTAATTATGTCTTTATTTCTTTTTTCTTAGATAGGTTTTTTCACTTTTAATTAGGACAATGTATGTGTATGCTCTGTTCAATAGAATAACAGGATGGTGTTAGTATAATAAATGGTATGAAAGACTGTGAACTTGAAATGTTTAAAATGTCACATTTAGGTTTTACTTCTCTTTAGTATTTTTAAATGTATTTTATAGGGATGCAATTATTTAGTCAAATGCTTTGTGTAGTACAGTTTTTATTGTTACTTATAGTATTTTCCAAGTTTTAGCAGACTGTTACCTTTGGAGGAGGACAGCTACCTAAAACAGTTAGGACATTTAAACAAAAATAACCTTAGGACTGTCTTGCAATGTTTAACAACTGTTTGCTTTCTCTGTGAATTAATAATTAATATTGTATATGACAAGAAGTTAAAATGTATTATTGTCATTGCTGATTATCAATATTGTGAGCTATTAGTTAAACTGGATTTCATACAACAATTAGTAAATGTGTTTGACTATATTAAATATGTCCAGAGATGTAGTTAGATAGTTAGTAGTCTTTATTAGGGAATGTTTGGATTAAGCTTTGTAGATTTAGAGATAGTGGTTGTAGGTTTTTTGCATAAGGTTTTTGTGTTAATTTGTAGAGTTAGAAATTTAGATAACCAGAGATATTCAAAGGATGTGAAAAACCTATGTACATCCTGGTCCAGAGGAATAGTGGATAGGCACTGGGTAGGGATGGGATGTCAGATTTGCTTCCAAATAATCTATGATATGTTAACATACTGTAATCTAAGGTTGTCTCTCAATAGTAGGAATAGGAATACATTTTTGAAAAAACTTCAGATGTGGATAATAGAATCTTGGAATGTTAAAGGACTCCAGAACATGAAAAAAGGAAGCTATTTTTACACTTGTTTTTCCAATCAAAAACAGACTTTATTTCATTACAGGAAATGCATTTGACTAATGATCAGTGGGATATACTGAAGAATAAGAAATGGATTAGGGAGATAGTGGTGGCGGAAGGGACAACGAACAGTGCAGGGGTGGCAATTATAATTAAAAACCGATACCAAGAAAAAAATTTTAGATGTCAAAATAGATAAAGGGGGACGGTGGTGTTTAGTGGTTCTGATATCCAAGTTCTATGATAAACCCATATTACTCATGAATATATATGCCCCCTCCACTAATCAGCACCATTTTATAACTTCACTTTACTCCATTTTACAACAATATAACAACTGTTATATATTAATGGGAGGTGATTGGAATTCATATCAAGATCCCAGGTTGGATAAGTTCGGTTCATCTAAAGCTTTTAATAAACAGGCAATGATAGCATTGAAGGAATTTAAAACTGATTTTAAATTATATGACCCATTTATACATACACACATACAAAAGAAAGCAGAGAATTTTACTTTTTACTCAAGCTGCCATAAAATGTGGTCGAGAATTGACTTTTTTTTGATTTCAGAAGTATTGATATCTGTTGACCCATGTGTTTCCACCCAAGCCCGACAATTATCGGACCACTCAAAGATCACACTAACACTAAACAATAATAATATGAGTAATAGGAGACTTCGAGGATACAATTGGTCTCTAAATCCATATTTACTGAGGAAAGAAGACATATTGAAAGAAGTTAAAGAGACACTTAAACAGTTACTTCATAACCTCCTTAAAAACAGCCACCCTGTTGATATAGAATGGGCTACAACCAAAGCCCAAATAAGAGGGATTTTTCTTCAGAAAGCTACTTACTATAAAAAAATGCAAAATAAGGAACTACAAGAATTGGAAACCAAAATTAAGTTACTAGACCAGGAGCTAATGAGGAACTACAATAAACAAACAGAAATAGACTTATTAAAGTGTCAAAAAGAATTGTTTTTATTACATAATAGTAAACTGTCATTTTATGAACAGAGAAATTTAGTGAAATACGCAAATCATATTCAGACTCCCTCAAAAGCATTAGCACGCATTATTAACCAAGCTAAATCAACACTATTAATATCAGAAATAAACTATAATAATAGAACATATACTAATAAGGCAGATATTATGAATACTTTTGAAACAATATTTAATCAGGTATATGGTGATCAGCAGACACTTTTACCAGATAAAGTTAGGAAGGATTTTTTGCAAAAGATCACATTCCCGAGTATTGATAATGAGTCCCATACGGATTTAATTAAACCAATTTTGGCGAAGGAGGTAACAGAGATAATTAAGAAGCTGAAACCACATAAAGCCCCAGGCCCGGATGGATTGACCTCAGAATTTTACAAAACTTTTAGTGAGATTCTGAGCAAAATACTTTCACAGACATTTAATTACATAATTCAAAATAAAATGAATGATCCCCACTTTAATGCTTCTAAGACAATTTTGATACCAAAAGAAAAAAGTGACTCTAAAAACCCAGATAATTACAGATCCATTTCACTCTTGAACATAGACATGAAAATTATGACATCCATCCTGGCAAATAGACTGAAAAAGGTCACGAATTTAATAATATCAGAGGAACAGGCGGGGTTCATGGATGGGAGACAGACCACTGACAATACATTAACGCTTCATACATTAATTTCATACGCCAAGCACAAAAATCTCAATATTTATGCACTTATAATTGACGCACAGAAAGCATTTGACAGAGTTAACTTGCTATACCTATTTGATATGTTATCATACTTTAATATACCTCCGGATTTCATTTTAACATTAAGGAAAATATATAATAACGCATATACAAATGTATGTATCAATCAAGAATGCTCTAAAAGAATACAAATTAAAAATGGTACCCGACAAGGGTGCCCATTATCTCCTATTTTATTTAATCTTTATTTGGAACCATTATTTTTACATCTTAAACAAAATGTTTTTTACAATCTCCCAACATTATATGGTATGAAAATAAATATGGCTGCTTTTGCAGATGATTTAAACATATACTGTACCACACCAGTGGCAGATACCGAGAAATTATCAAATGCAATAGAAGACTTCGAGAAAATCTCTAATCATAAACTGAATTTTAAGAAATCCAAAATATTCCAATTAAAGACACCTATACCCTTTTCATTGTTACCACTGATAGGACAGGTAATGACGGAAGAAAAAACAAAATATCTGGGTATTGTATTCTCAACTGATAATAGAGATTTTTTTATAAATAATGTTAAGTCAACTTGGGATCGGATAACATTGGACTTGAAAAGATGGAGTAAACTGAAACTACCAATGATGGCAAGAACTGCAATTATTAAAATGAATGTTCTTCCCAGAATATTATATATACTTAGAGCTACACAACTTAGAATCACGAGGAAATTTTTTAAACAGCTTCATATAGGACTAGAGAGATTTCTTTGGGAACCTAGGAAAACGAGGATAACATATGAGAAACTGATGGCTCCAAAGAATAGGGGAGGTCTAGACTTACCGGATTTTGAAACTTATTACTTGGTAATTAATGCCAACAGAATTTTAAGGGCGATTTACTTTGATAGAGGCAGTCTGAAATGGGCGCCAAAATGGCTGGTCTTAACCTATAGACATGTAACTAGAGTGGGAATTAACTGTAAAGCTTTACCCTTTCTGAATAGAGGAACACTCAGTAAATATGACTTAATGGAACATATTAAAAGCTATGTAACTTCAATTCAAAATCTTTTTGCTTCATTAAACCTACTAAAATATATGATGGTGTTTCAACCATTCCACAAGAACCCAAATTTAGTAATTGGGAATAAATTGATAGACTTACAGAAATTCCCTCTAATAAAGGATTTAATCATATTGGATCTCTACCCCTTTCTTGGGGTATCAGTTCACGATATTTTAAAAGAGAAAAGTCTTCCTATTTCCCATCTAATTATCATGAGACAACTAAAAGATCTGGCCATAAATTATTTTAATAACTTTGATTTTAAAGAAGAGAAATTAAATATATGTCGTAATCTGTGGAAAGCTCTGATACAAGATAAAAAATATATAGCTATCTCATATAAACTGATAAAAGAGATGAAATATAATAAACATATTCTCTTATCGAATTACTGGAGGGAAAATTAATATTAGTTGATGACAGCAAGATCTTGGAAGCATTTAATCTAACATTAAAGTCAGTGTCCCTCCAAAAATTACTATTCACACAACTGATGATATTTAACAATGCCTACTATACCCGTCTTACTCTTCATAAATTTGACTCAAAGAACTCGCCTAAATGCCCATATTGCACAGACCAGACTGCTGACCTGTTTCACATGTTTTGGAGTTGCAAATGCATTTTTAAACTTTGGAATTCGTTAAAACTTCAATTACAGAAAATGGGATACCAACACTCAACACTCTCTTGGGAATTTATGATCCTACATATTCCTCCAGATAACTTAGATAAATCAAAAAGGATCATAATCATGAATATCTGTTTATTAATGAAACTATACATAGCTTCAAACTGGTTGAATCCGACTCAGACATCCTGGGAAAATTTTAGAACATTAGCAATAAGACACATATTAGCGCATAAATTGTTAATCAATGATCATAAGAAAAGCATAAATAATATAAAAATATGGGAGCAAATCTTTAATATAGTGTTGGCCTAGAGGTTCTTATCCACTATTACTCAGGACATGTATTTATAAGACAGATTCAATCTTAGATTAGGCATAGGTTGTAACAATAATACAGACTGTTGACTTTTTCATGTTGTATCTCCTTTTTAATAATTTGTATTAATATATATGTTTATGTAACTCTTGGAAGCAATCATGTATATATTGTATATATTTATAGTGTGTAGTTATGTAATTGAAAAAAAATAAAAGACGGATTATTGAAAAAAAAAAAAAAAGAATGAATGAAACAGCTGCATCATTGAATTATTCAGCAATTCTGGAAGTACAGCAGGAAGGAGAATGTTCAGGGTATACAATATGGAGGATATTTAAAAGTTTAAACAAGGGTATCACTGACAGTTAAACACCCCAAGATTTGAAAGTCTGTATCTTCTCCCAGGCATGGACTGGGGGAGCAACCATAGATGTAAGAAGGGTGACAGAGACACTGAAAGGAAAGTCAGTGTCCGATTCTGAAATAGCTACAGGGAAGAAGACCAGGTCAAGAAATACAAGGGGGTCCCATGCCAGTGAAAGACATGAGCAGGAAACAAACAAATCACAATAACAAGCATAAAGAGATGAAAAAAGAGACAAGATAGTGGAAGGCAATAAACTGGAAGAGATACATCAAAAGGTTACAGGAATGAGAATTTAGCACAAAAACAGAAAAAGAAGAAGAAACAGAGATGGTCAAAGGACAGCTCTAAGGAGATGGGAGGATGGTTCATCGGATGGCTCAGATGACTCAGAAGTGAACTCCTGGACAAAGGAAGGACTAAACAGTTGAATGGAAGCATTTATGATGGATAGCAGAATCAAAACGATAGAGGGCATGTCCACTGAAGGACTGAAAGTGATCAGAAAAAGAAAGAAAGAATAATCAATGATAGACAGGTTGTTGTCGATGGAGCAGGAAGGATGTATTAAATAAGACAGATGCTTAACTTGCAAAACGCACCCTGAAGGAACATAAAATCAGAAGCTTAAAAACAATAAGAACTAAATAAATTCCCAGGAAAATTATGGGTAATGTAGTCAAGGGGGAAAAAGCAAGCCTTTAAGTTAAGCAATATATTTTTCATAAGTACTTATTGTTGTGCAATAAACTGCATTAAACAAATGTTTGATGACTAAACCTTAGAAACAATACTTAGTTATTACTGCTGTAACAACTGGAGGGACATGAGAAGGAATGTATGTAGAGAATAAAGAGGATATTAAAAAACAAGCCAAAGGCATACCTCTTAACCTCTTAGAGCAGAAAATCTGGACAAAGTCATAAATAATGGGGGGGGGGGTTGATAGACTAACAGGTTTTGCATCAGAATGAGTTTTCTGAAGTGTATGAAGTCCGAAACTGAAATGTTTGTCATTATTTGTTGACTTCAAACTTCAATAATTTGCCAATGATTTGCTAGAAAACCAAAATTTTATGAGAAATAGACCAGAAATATAAAGCAAAAATCTGGACATTCTGCAAAAATCTGTACAGTTGAGAGGTCTGCCCAAATGTAAATGTGGAATAAGTGAACAGTGGTGTGTAAACAACATAATAAACATCTGTAAAACTAAAAAAAAACAAATTGTCAACAACAAAACCAATGAGTGAGTCCCAGCTCTACTTTCAAAATCTGGATAAATTTATTAATAAACTTCACTATATTTACAAGGTTAATTTTCAATCTCTCTAGCGCCTCGGCCAACAGCCTTTTTAGAGTAAAAAGTTAACAGTCACTAAAAAACCACTTATATACACTTGTAAAACATTTAATTACATTCAATTAAACTGTTGTTCAATTAAAACATAAAAAAATTAAGAAATTTAAAGATATAGCCTTAAATAAGGCTTTGCCAATTACATTCCCTATTTAAACCATACGGAACCAAAGTACCATATTTCATGATTAGAACAGATTCCTTCTGTCTTAGTACATTTTTCTGATAATCAACATTATTAAAATGAAGTGGTACATGTTCTAAAACTGTTGTTTTCATACAACTAATGTCCCCACCATGACATAAATTAAAATGTTCTGCAATGGGACTAGTTAGTTTTTTATTCTTTACATCTCTAACATGTTCTTTTATTCTGTCTGCCAACATTCTCTTTGTTTCACCAATGTAATATTTATTACATGTACAAAAAATAACATAAATTAATCCCTTACTTCTACATGTATATTTGGCCCTAACAGTGAAATTTTTTCCATTAATTTTTTCTACTTCAGTTACTATATATTTACACACTGAACAGCTGCCACATGGAAAAGTTCCCAACTCTTTTATATTATTAACTAAATGAATTTTAGGTTGTTTAAAGATACTATGGACTAAAAAGTCCCTAATACTTTTAGCTTTTTTGTATGAAACAATCAATTTAGTATTTTTTAAGGAATCAACTTCATTCTTAATAACATTCCAATATTGTCTAATTAATTCATTCATAATATTAGAGAAATGTGTATATTTTGTCACAAAAAATATTTTTTCTTCATTTGCTGTATATTTATTATATCTGTGTTTATTATATTCTCCATCATTTATTTTTATATGAAAACTCTCTTTAAACACTTTTATAATACTATTTTAACTGCAGTGACATCATAACCCCTATTAATAAATAACTTGGCCATTCTCAGAGATTCATCAAAAGCTAAATTAACATCAGAATTCAGTCTTTTTATTCTAGTAAACTCTCCAAAGGGAATGCTTTTTAAAGTATGTATCGGATGACAGCTACTCCCACACATTTTCCAACTAATTTCATCAAATTTTCTATGTATACTGGTGTGTATAAACTGGTTATTCACACCTTTAAGAGAAATATCCAGGAAATTAATTTCAGAACCTATCTGTACATCACCAAATTTTATACCATATTGATTAGTATTTAATTTATGTATAAATTGATCAGAAATTTCATAACCATCTTTACAAATAAAAATAAGGTCATCAATAAATCTATAGTATTTTATAACATGTGTATTAAAAAAATGCAATCTATATAAAAATTCATTTTCAAACATCCCCATAAATAGATTAGCATAAGCTGGAGCGAATGCTGCTCCCATCGCTGTTCCGGTTAATTGCTTATATAATTTACCATTAAATTCAAAAACATTATTTTTTAAACAAAATTCTACCATTTCTAATACGTAGTGGGTTTTAGGACAATCACTCTAAAAGAACTTGATAGCTTCTAATCCCCAGAAATGGGAGATATTTGTATATAGACTCTCTACGTCAGCAGTAATAAAGTACATTCCTTCCTCCCAACATATGTTTTTAATAGGTTCATAGGTTCATAGGTTCATACTAGGCTATCTGCCCGAGGGCATTTACAAGCCTAGCCCATAGTTTTGTGGCTTACGCCACCCCTTTAGTATGGGGAATTATACCCATTATTTTGCTGTGCCTCTGTTGAGCAGTGACACTGAGGTAATCCCTGGGGTATATCTGCGATCTCCCATCCATTGGTCAAGATTTATCTTGAACAAGGCCAGCGAGGTGCTCTGCCTCACATATACCGGGATTTTATTCCACAGCATAGGGAGTCTTTGGGTGATGAATCTATCCCTCCAGCACGTCCTATTAATAGCCGTGTCGAGGTTTAAGTCTCCGCCCTTGTGACTCTGACAGATCTAGATTTTTGAGGTGAAGCATATTCATCAAATCTGGGTTTGACATGGCCTTGTATGTTAGGCAAAGGTCACCTCTGAGCAAGCGTGGCGACTGAATAGAGCTGGAGTTCTTTCAGTCGGGCAGCATAGGACAGATGTTTGAGACCCTTTATCCTTTTGGTGAGGAACTTTTGTGGCCTCTCTAGCTGCTGCAAGTGTCGGGTCAGATACATTCGAATGGGGCATTGTACTCAATCATTGGTCTGATGAGTGATGAGTATAGGGAGACTATGACCTCCCTTGATCTAGATGAGAATCCCTTCATGATAAGGTGGGCAATGTAGAAGGTCTTCCTAACTACTTTAGCTACATGGGTGTCGAATGACAGACTACTATCAACCTGGGTCCCCAGGTCCCTGATAACTTCTTCTGTGCTCAGTGGATTGCCACCTATTTGGTAGCTAGGGGTAACCTTGTTTTTTCCGAAGGGTATGACTATGCATTTTTTGGCATTTAACTTTAGGCCATGGCTCTGGCACCAGTTATCCATTTCTGTGAGACCCTTCTGAAGGATATCTGTGTCAGATGTGTTTTCTACTATGGCACCCAGTTTGCAGTCATCTGCAAACTTTGTCAGCCATAACCCTCCTGTGTTTGCTTGTACTTCGGAAAAGTAGATGCCAAACAAGAGTGGGCCCAGGACTGAGCCCTGTGGTACACCACTTGTGACATGCTTTGAGTATTTTGAAGGAAGTCGTAAGAGTCTTTAATATAGGAAGGTAATGTCAAAACTTTATTAATTAATATTTCATGTAATAAAATACACATGTTATATATGAAACAGCCATGGGCTGACACAATTGGACGGCCGGGAGGGCTATCTAAATTTTTGTGTACCTTCGGCAGACAAAAAAATCTTGCCATTTGTGTATTTTTAATAATTATTTTTTGGTCAACATCAGACTTTGTAAAATAATGTAACCTAATTCCTTTCTGTAATAAATTCATAAAGTCAATCTCTGCTTTCTTTATGTGTATTATATCGGTCTCAAGATATACATCTTTATTGCCAAGATGTTTCATACACATCTCATAATAATCACAAGCATTTAATATAACCAATTTTCCCCCTTTATCTGAGGGCTTAAAAACTATATTCTCATTTTTACTAAGTGCTCGTAATTTATTCCACTCTATTTTGGTCAAATTATAGTGATGTATCTGTTTCAAAAAACATTCTAGTTCTTTTTCCACCATTAAGTTTAATACACATTCAAATTTCTGTATTAATGCATTTTTATATGGAGGTAAATTAGATTTTAACCTACTTGTATTAAAAGTGCTGTATGCATTAATTATATCCTCATTATCTGATGTACAAGAGTAAAAACTCTCGTCACTCTCTACATCACTATTAAATATTTCCACAGTAGAACTGTTAACATTAGTGGAAAAACTAGAGGTATGTCTACAAAAATATTCTCTAAGATTCATTTTGCGAAATAGTTGAAATAGTTCCGTTTTTAATTCATATTTTTTTGGAAAACAAGTAGGAACAAATTTCAGCCCCTTTTCCAAAATACCCATTTCAACACTATCCAACACATAATTGGACAAATTAATTACATAATTATTAACTACAATTTCATTATTAAATTCAAGCCCATCTACCTCTTTTAAAATGTCCATCGCCCGAGTCTCTATGGCGTTCTGAGTTATTCCAGCCTCTTTTCCTGGTGTTCGTATATTGTCCATTGAAATTCGAGAATGTCTTCTGGAAACCTTCCGAATTCGTGGCTCCTGGCAGTTCAGGAAAGTTCTCTCTATCATCTTCTTCCCACGATGACGCGCCATTTTCACCAGACAGGAAGCCTTTGCTTTTATACGCTTCAGACACCGGATTTCCTCTCTGGAACGTAACAGCCTTCTTTCTAATTCTCTGGTTGTTAGTGAACACAAACGCCCTCTTGTGTTCATAGTCTCTGATATCTCTAGTTAACTTATATTTTTTACGATCAATAAGATCTTTCTCATAGTTGGTTAATTTAGTATTTATACCCACCAGGAAATTTTCCAAAGTGGTATTGGAGGTTAAGCTCACTAGCTGATCACATACTTGTTTCATTTCATTTACAAGTTTATCTTTTTTAATGTTATCTCTCTCAGTTAAAATTGAAACCCATTCAACACTACACCGATGTGCAGCCGCTATCCAGCGTTCATGAAACTTTTGATCTGTTTCATCATTGAGATCAAATGGTGTAGAAGGGTTCTTAACTGATCTTAAACCATGCGGTGTGATGTCTAGTTCCGCGTATCTTTCAAGGCTACCAATATTGTAAAACACCGCTGTCTCTTTAAATATTAACTTCTCCAATTTTGTACATAAATCCTGTGCATCAGGATTATCAGGTACGGTAACTTTTTTGCCTACCGTAGCAAAAGGATTAATGGCAGTCCTCATTCTTGAATCCTCCCACTTTTTCATAACACCCAGACCAGAACCTCCTGGACCTTCAGGGATTATTTTCGTCAAACTAGGTTCAACTTCATTATTTGTTAGAGCATTGACATGACCAGAATTGTCACCATTGCATTGAAACATATCCATACCAGACTCTCTAAATATACGCGGAAAGGAGCACATGGACTCACTAGTCATATTGAAATAAACAAAAGGAAAAGGAACCAACTATATTGTCAACAACAAAACCAATGAGTGAGTCCCAGCTCTACTTTCAAAATCTGGATAAATTTATTAATAAACTTCACTATATTTACAAGGTTAATTTTCAATCTCTCTAGCGCCTCGGCCAACAGCCTTTTTAGAGTAAAAAGTTAACAGTCACTAAAAAACCACTTATATACACTTGTAAAACATTTAATTACATTCAATTAAACTGTTGTTCAATTAAAACATAAAAAAATTAAGAAATTTAAAGATATAGCCTTAAATAAGGCTTTGCCAATTACATTCCCTATTTAAACCATACAGAACCAAAGTACCATATTTCATGATTAGAACAGATTCCTTCTGCCTTAGTACATTTTTCTGATAATCAACATTATTAAAATGAAGTGGTACATGTTCTAAAACTGTTGTTTTCATACAACTAATATCCCCACCATGACATAAATTAAAATGTTCTGCAATGGGACTAGTTAGTTTTTTATTCTTTACATCTCTAACATGTTCTTTTATTCTGTCTGCCAACATTCTCTTTGTTTCACCAATGTAATATTTATTACTTGTACAAAAAATAACATAAATTAATCCCTTACTTCTACATGTATATTTGGCCCTAACAGTGAAATTTTTTCCATTAATTTTTTCTACTTCAGTTACTATATATTTACACACTGAACAGCTGCCACATGGAAAAGTTCCCAACTCTTTTATATTATTAACTAAATGAATTTTAGGTTGTTTAAAGATACTATGGACTAAAAAGTCCCTAATACTTTTAGCTTTTTTGTATGAAACAATCAATTTAGTATTTTTTAAGGAATCAACTTCATTCTTAATAACATTCCAATATTGTCTAATTAATTCATTCATAATATTAGAGAAATTTGTATATTTTGTCACAAAAAATATTTTTTCTTCATTTGCTGTATATTTATTATATCTGTGTTTATTACATTCTCCATCATTTATTTTTATATGAAAACTCTCTTTAAACACTTTTATAATACTATTTTTAACTGCAGTGACATCATAACCCCTATTAATAAATAACTTGGCCGTTCTCAGAGATTCATCAAAAGCTAAATTAACATCAGAATTCAGTCTTTTTATTCTAGTAAACTCTCCAAAGGGAATGCTTTTTAAAGTATGTATCGGATGACAGCTACTCCCACACATTTTCCAACTAATTTCTATGTATACTGGTGTGTATAAACTGGTTATTCACACCTTTAAGAGAAATATCCAGGAAATTAATTTCAGAACCTATCTGTACATCACCAAATTTTATACCATATTGATTAGTATTTAATTTATGTATAAATTGATCAGAAATTTCATAACCATCTTTACAAATAAAAATAAGGTCATCAATAAATCTATAGTATTTTATAACATGTGTATTAAAAAAATGTAATCTATATAAAAATTCATTTTCAAACATCCCCATAAATAGATTAGCATAAGCTGGAGCGAATGCTGCTCCCATCGCTGTTCCGGTTAATTGCTTATATAATTTACCATTAAATTCAAAAACATTATTTTTTAAACAAAATTCTACCATTTCTAATATGTAGTGGGTTTTAGGACAATCACTCAAAAAGAACTTGATAGCTTCTAATCCCCAGAAATGGGAGATATTTGTATATAGACTCTCTACGTCAGCAGTAATAAAGTACATTCCTTCCTCCCAACATATGTTTTTAATATTTTGAAGGAAGTCGTAAGAGTCTTTAATATAGGAAGGTAATGTCAAAACTTTATTAATTAATATTTCATGTAATAAAATACACATGTTATATATGAAACAGCCATGGGCTGACACAATTGGACGGCCGGGAGGGCTATCTAAATTTTTGTGTACCTTCGGCAGACAAAAAAATCTTGCCATTTGTGTATTTTTAATAATTATTTTTGGTCAACATCAGACTTTGTAAAATAATGTAACCTAATTCCTTTCTGTAATAAATTCATAAAGTCAATCTCTGCTTTCTTTATGTGTATTATATCGGTTTCAAGATATACATCTTTATTGCCAACATGTTTCATACACATCTCATGATAATCACAAGCATTTAATATAACCAATTTTCCCCCTTTATCTGAGGGCTTAAAAACTATATTCTCATTTTTACTAAGTGCTCGTAATTTATTCCACTCTATTTTGGTCAAATTATAGTGATGTATCTGTTTCAAAAAACATTCTAGTTCTTTTTCCACCATTAAGTTTAATACACATTCAAATTTCTGTAATAATGCATTTTTATATGGAGGTAAAAAAGAGCTATTAGATTTTAACCTACTTGTATTAAAAGTGCTGTATGCATTAATTATATCCTCATTATCTGATGTACAAGAGTAAAAACTCTCGTCACTCTCTACATCACTATTAAATATTTCCACAGTAGAACTGTTAACATTAGTGGAAAAACTAGAGAGATTGAAAATTAACATTGTAAATATAGCGAAGTTTATTAATAAATTTATCCAGATTTTGAAAGTAGAGCTGGGACTCACTCATTGGTTTTGTTGTTGACAATATAGTTGGTTCCTTTTCCTGTTGTTTATTTAAAAAAAAAACAAATGTTTACATAAACAAAACTACTGCACCAGAGTCATAAGTAATAGTGGGGAAGGTAGACCCTGAAGGAGAATGCTGCAATATAAAATGTTTGTGGCATCAGTACTGAGTTGGCATGCAATGTATTAGTATGAGGAACACTGACTAGTACACCAGTGTCATGAGTAACAGTGGGGAAGGTAGACCCTGAAGGAGAATGCTGCAATATAAAATGTTTGTGGCATCAGTACTGAGTTGGCATGCAATGTATTAGTATGAGGAACGCTGACTAGTACACCAGAGTCATGAGTAACAGTGGGGAAGGTAGACCCTGAAGGAGAATGCTGCAATATAAAATGTTTGTGGCATCAGTACTGAGTTGGCATGCAATGTATTAGTATGAGGAACGCTGACTAGTACACCAGAGTCATGAGTAACAGTGGGGAGGGTAGACCCTGAAGGAGAAAGCTGCAATATAAAAAGTTTGTGGCATCAGTACTGAGTCGGCATGCAATGTATTAGTATGGGGAACACTGACTAGTACACCGGAGTCATGAGTAACAGTGGGGAAGGTAGACCCTGAAGGAGAATGTTGCAATATAAAATGTTTGTGGCATCAGTACTGAGTCGGCATGCAATGTATTAGTATGAGGAACGCTGACTAGTACACCAGAGTCATGAGTAACAGTGGGGAGGGTAGACCCTGAAGGAGAAAGCTGTAATATAAAACGTTTGTGGCATCAGTACTGAGTCGGCATGCAATGTATTAGTATGGGGAACACTGACTAGTACACCGGAGTCATGAGCAACAGTGGGGAAGGTAGACCCTGAAGGAGAATGTTGCAATATAAAATGTTTGTGGCATCAGTACTGAGTCAGCATGCAATGTATTAGTATGGGGAACACTGACTAGTACACCGGAGTCATGAGTAACAGTGGGGAAGGTAGACCCTGAAGGAGAATGTTGCAATATAAAATGTTTGTGGCATCAGTACTGAGTCGGCATGCAATGTATTAGTATGGGGAACACTGGAAGGGAACAAGAGAATGTCTTAAAAGCCCCATGTCCCAGTCAAACCCTTGTGCATGCAAGAGACAAAAAGCAGAGGATCAGAGGCCAGGGATGGGGAGGAGGGGTCTGTGCATAGTAGGCTACCATTGAGGTCAAGGCTTAATGTGCAGAGTGCATACATAAAGGGTTATACCAGATGGCAGCAACTGGGAAAGCAGGGAGGGTAGAGAAAATAACTAGGAAATACAGTTAATTTTGTGAACATTAGAGGGTCATCCAATTTTATCAGTAGGATAATACAAGAACAGTTAAAGTTGATGAGGAGACATTGTTCTATTGCAAGAAACAAAGCTGAAAATCAGTGATGGAGAGAATATGCTACTACCTAAAGAGAGACATGGACATCAAGGTAGAGGGAAGAAATAGGGGACTAGCAATTGTAATTTATAGAAAGCTTCAGATATCCCCAGAGACAGTGGCAAAATGTGGCATAAGTAGATGCATCATCTGGTAGGGAAGGGTGGAAGGTACACTCTGGACTATAGGAAGCATATATGCACCAAATACCAAACATGGATGAAGAAATATGTTTTTGTTAACTGGGCGCAGACAACAATAGATGGAATAGATATAACTGGGGTGGGGACTATGATGTCACCATAAAACTGGAAAAAGAGAGTCTGTATGCAAAGAAGGAAGGAGTATAACAAAAAAGATGAGACAAGAGTGAGCCAACAGAATGAAATAGAGAGGATTGCTGGACATATGGAAGGAAACGTATCCAAATTAGATGGAATATACATTCACAAGGAACATTCTGCTACAGGCAAATAGGTTAGACAGCTTCTTAGGGAAAGAAAATACAATAGAAATAATAAAAGAGATCCAAATACATGCAACACACAAATTAGGTCATGTAGCATTGAGACTTAAGGTAAGTGTAAAGGAACACAAAACAATGAAGAGAGGTACAGGTGGGCTTGCTATAAATGGAAGAAGGTAGAGGATAAAGAAACACTGCAGGGACTAACAAATGAGTCAGTACAGTACAATATGAAAGACATGGACAAACTGGAAGAACACTGATGGGGTAGGCTCAAGGTCAGTGTCAGGGGAAAACTGATGAATGCAAAAAGAAAGAAGGAAGCGCAGTTGAGGAGCTGGAGATATAGTTACAGGTAGAAGAGAAGGAAGCTGGATGAAATGAAAGCAGTAGGGAAGCACTATGGATCAGAAATAAATGTAAATGAAAATGGAATTGGAGACCAAACATTATGAAGCAAGAAAATCAACAGTAGTAGTGGAGTGACAACTACTGGATTGTGGGAGAGGCACGGGGGAATCAGCTAGCCAAGAGAAACAATAATTCACACTCAGAGAAAGAGAGGATAAGGAGAGGAGATGGAGAATATTTAGAAAATTATTTAGAAAAAGACAACCTAATCAAGGAACAACTTAAGGAGTATTACAGGGTTATTTATAAACAACAGGAAGGGACAGAAGTCTCAAAATGGAACATGGGAAAGAATTTAGATGGGTATATGTTGGAGGACAAACAAAGAGACAAGCTGAATACAGAGGTGACAAGGATTGAGACAAGGAAAGTTGTATACAAGATGAAACAGAGGAAGATAGGGGGCCAGATGGATTTCCTCTAGAGTTCCACAAATGGGGTGGGTAGGAAATGGGGAAGGTCCCAGAGGAGGAATACAGAAGAACACAGGACTTGGACAAAACATGTAAAGTATGAGGGGACACAGGATAACCCCTCAAGGGGAAGGAGGAAAGGAAGGAAGTAGGACATTTTAGGCCTATCCCTTTGATTATGGTAGATATCATGATTTTGGCAAAGGTATTGTCAGGATGACTGGATGAATTATACCAAAAATAATAAAAGCAGGGCTAAATAACCTCATGAAGGGAAGGAAGGAAGGAAGGCAGAAAAAAACTGGTGAAATCTGCTGGAATTTATACACATGAAGAAAAGAATCAGGAAGGGAAATATGGGATTGTGCTCCTTGACCTGCAATATGCCTTTGATTTGGTGAGGTGAGAATTTCTATAGAGGACTTTGCAGAAAAGCCTGGTAGGAAAATGTTCATATGATGGATACAGGCCATATGTCAAGAGCCAGAAACTGAAATGCTCATAAATAAAGGATTATCTGAGGAGACAAGGACAGAGATGGGGACCAGAAAAGGGAGTCCACTATCCCCAGACCTGTTCACACTTGTGATCAAGGAGCTGGCAGTGGAAGTTGCATACAATTCAACAATGTTTGAAAAGAAGGAGCAGATAAAATCTAAGTTTGTTTTACATGCAGATGGTTCCTTCCTAAAGTGTTATGCAAAATAGTGTAGAAAGTAACTACTGAAAAATAATTCCTGCTGGAAAGATTAAAGCTAAAACAGATCCTGGAGCTACCCTATTCACCTGGATATGAAATGTTTGATAAATAAATAACTCACATTGCAGTAATCAATAATTCTGTAATTGTCCAAGAGCAGGAAAAAAGTTCCACATTGGACATTACTACATAGAAGTGTAACAATGTGTTTGCAAATTTGTATAGAACTTCAATCTAATTGTTTGTTTTTCTTTTCAGCTGGATACCCATAACACTTCAGATTACAGTATAGATATCGGTATGTATTTGCATAGGTAGTAAGTGCAATTATTTTTATTAATTTTTAAAAATGGTCTTTCTAGTATGACATTTGCAGTCATTTTAAAAGCATATTTAACCTGCTTTATTCTAATTTATTCTTGACTAAAAAGTATCTGATGCAACAGAACTAGAAAAAAATGCAGTGACGTATTGCTATGAGAATAAGTTGTTCATATATACATGAAATGCATTTATAATTGTTTTCATAGTTAAGATAATTAAGACATTAGACTTGTTATATATGTGCTGAACTACTGTTCTTCATTATATGTCACATTCCATCTCCAAAAATAAAACACAACATTTAAACCTTTGAATTGCAATCACTTTGCCAGATTTTAATACTGATCAAATGCCAATTGATTTCTTAGCTGCACTTTCAACACATCTACCCATTTTGAAAGAATATTTCCAATAGCATTATTCAAATTCATTTTTACAGACCAGCTAACTTCAGCATTTCATTATTATATTACAATGTGTATCAATGATTTCAGATGCATAGCTAGTTTATTTTGCAGTTCTGTATTATTTTTATCCTCTCAGTTATGAACTTACATAATATCTATGCATCAGTCTAGTTAAACTATCATTTCAGTATAATAGAAATCTTGTTTTGTTGTGTCCTGCTATTAAGATATGACACATATCCACATGATTAACCAAGTGGCTCAATGTCCTCCCAAGCCATTGAGAATGCTTAATGCTCATCTAGTCATAACTGTTCAAGTAAATCTGATCATAAATGGTCTCACTTGACTCGATACATGCCATTTTAAAGTAGAAGAACTGTTGTGACAAGCAAAATGGTGGCAGGATGACTGTCAAAACTGTTGGTGTTTCTGTGTTGTTAGTCCTCATGCTTGTGCTTGTCCAGTACTTATGTTATGCCATTATGCCTTTGCCAACCTTCAATGTTGTCTTGTTTGTATGATCTCCTTTCATCTTCCCTGGAGTTTTTGAGCCTTTGGAGTATCCATTGTTTTAATAAGTATTCCTTTGTGCGGCTGCTGATCACTGGGCATTCTGCTCAAATGGGACCACTGTTCTGCCATCTGGGAATGTTGGAGTTTCTTTTGTCCACAGTACTCATTATCCTTGGAGATAGGAGTCTATGTTTACCAATCAAATAGCACATTCCTCGAACAGCCATTCATAGTAAGCATATCATCAAAAGGCCATATGATTGCAAAAATATCATTGAACGGTCATAGTTGGCCAACATAAAAATGGCAAAATGATGTATCCAAGGCTCAACAGGAACAAAAAATTCAAAATGACCAACTTGGTTAACTTTTCATATGATCAACAGAGGTCTTAGAAACCAATAGTTCTTAATAGATTTTTTAGACATAAAAAGAATTTTTTAAGACTGTTTTTAAGTTTTTAAAGCTTGTTTGTAGCTTTATAAAACAGTCATACATGCTTTATTATGAGTTGTAATTTAAACACATGTTTTTACATTATTTAGTACAATTTTGTGGGTTATTAGACATTGTATAATTGCATTGAATGAATGAATTGCTGTTGGCACTTTAACATCTGATTTGCATATTTTATTAGTTGCTATTCTAGTCACATGATTTGGGCTAGAAAGTACTTAAGCCTTGAATTTTTAATCATGGTTCATCTTGAAAAAGCCTGGTATGCCTCCAGGCAAAAGCGCTTGATGTGGAATTTTTTATCATTTCATTAAAACAGAGTTTTATTTAAGTCATTTTGAATATTTTGTTCCTGTTGAGCCTTTGGATGCATCATTTTGTTCTTGGTCTGGTTCCAACATAAAAATAGCACAAAGTAAATACTTATCAGCAACTTAGAAATAAGGAAATCCTGCCTTTCCCCAGTGTAGTGCAATGTCTGAGTTTGTATATATCATTAGTGTGGTTGGGGTGGGGGAGCAGTCCCCCACATGAGGAGGATTTGATGAAAATGCTAATTATATGTACCAGCTCCAAGATCACACTACAGTGGAGAAAGGGCAGCCTTTATTATCCTTATGCTACCAGTAAGTACATACTTCATGCTGTTTTGTTTATGTTGGCCAACTATGATCATTCCATGACATTTTTTACAATCATATGACTGTTTGATGACTAGCACATTTGATGTTATATGTATGATGAATGTCTGTTTGGGGAACATGCCATTGAACTGGTAAACATAGACCTGGAGGCAGAGGACAGGGGAAGTACTGGAGAGTTCACCTGTGAAGTCACTGTTTGGATTCTGCTTTGAATCTAGTCCATTGATGACCAGAACTGTTACTAGTACTGCATCTTGTATTGTTGAAAGGGAGATTGTCAATGTATTGATGTTTGGCTGTTCCTCTTTTGGCCTCTGTCCTCAGCTTGTCTCCTTCTGAATGTGGTCAGTTGATGATGAGTTCCCACTTTAGTATTCACATCCGTACTTTTTCAATTTACAGCAGGATGACTACTTTATATCTGTCATCCGAGAGGTGTTGGCCTTTCTTATGTGACCTATGGTTGTGACTGCTGTGTCACTGCTGGCAACAATTAGCTTGGGACCATTAATTGTGAATGCTTTGTATTCATATTTTGGAACACTGGACTACTGCTTTCCCACAATTGCCACTATTTACCTTAATCTTGTAAGATTGTTAATGTTTGCTTTTTCCTGACACTATGAGTAGCACATATTTTTATTTGTATCACAAAGCATCACAGTATTATCAGGTGGCCTGCTTCTGGACATTACTCAATAGCTTGCTAATTGCAGTTTTGGCTTATATTACTTGTACTTTCATACCTGAAGCCAGTTTCATGATTATTAACCTATTGCTTGCTTATTCTTGAGGTTACTATTTCACAAGTCATAGCTTTTGTGGACTTAATTTCAAAAAAGTATTCTGCTAAGTTTTTTCTGATATTAAAGATATCTCTTTTATCACTTATTCTTTAATTTATGGTTTATATTTCTAGTTTTGTTAAGTTTGAAAATGTACTTTAACATGGTTTATTTTGGTGTTTTTCTTATTAGTTGACTACAGAGGTTTACTGTTATCTTTTTATTTTTAGAAATATGTTTTTTTATTGTAAAGAGCATTTATTGGCTTTCTACCCTTTTATTAAACCAAAATTGCCTTCAACCACTCTTTTTGTATGGTCTGATACTCTGAGCTTGGTGTAACAAAAAAAAAAAAAAACATTGGGCTGATCTCTGTCTTTCAAAGCCAATATCACCACTCTCCTCAGGTGTTAATTTTATACCTTTTATATCAGAAAGCATAATTTTAACCATAAAAGATATGTTGATAGACATTGTATGCTTAGGGTGATTTTTACATGAAATATTCATAAACTACATCTGATATCTCTGATACTGATTCTGTCCAGGCTTTATAGTTTAATGTATTTTCAGTTTGCAATAAATCTAGTATTTTGTCTGATCTAGTGCATACTAATTATCTATTTTTTTTTTGCTGAAACCTTGATAGATGCTAATTCTGACCCATTTCTTTTGGCATTCATTTCTTCTACATTTTCAGTTTCTATCAATTATGTCTGACATTGATGGCAGTGGTGTGGCTATTATCACTGTACAGTCAGCTCTTTTAGCCATACTAAAACAAGATTCACAAACATGTTTGAGTTTGCCGTAGGAATGAGACCTTCATATTTATCACCCCTCTAGCAATAATAGTTTTTTTTTTGCAGGAATTTGCAGATTTGTTTTTACCCATGCCTTAAATTACCCAAGCTGGTTAGTCATGAGTGATTTTAATATTAGAATAAATAATGTTTCTGTAGATTTTGTTCCGATGTTTCTTTGTATTATGAATGTTTTTTTTTGTTTGTAAAAGGAAATTATTTTCCCTACGTATTTGCATGGCCATACCCTTGATGCTGTTTTCCAACTTGGTGTTCCTATCTTTAAGTTAACTATCAGCCCTGTAACTTCATTGAACCATTACATCATGACATTTTCTGTTAATGTATCTCATGATTATTCTCCTGATATCAGTTGCATCTCTGTTGTAACTTCAGGTGATTTCCCCTAAGAGCTTTATTTCTGATCTTCAATTAAGGATATAGATAACCTTGTTAACACCTATTACATCCTGTTACGATAGGTTCTAGATCAGGTTGCCCCTTCAAAGGATCACCCAGTCATATTGACTTGCATACAGCCAAAGTTTGATTCATTTTTAAAATTATTAAGAAGGACCAGGCCAAAAGTTTGAATGGATGTGGCAGCAAACCTCCATTGCCATAGGTAATCATGTCTCAGTTTATCACTTGGAGAACTGTCATTGAAAGTTAGTCTATCTTTCTAGACTCTTCTCTGAGGCTGCCAATTGCCATGCTACCTTATTACAAGCGGTTGGTCACCTTTTGTATCCCCTGTGTCGTGACATTTGGCAGTCTCTCCTTTCAAATGAATGTTAACTGGCTGCATGCTATTTTTCTGTCAAAATTGCTTGTGTTAGATCTTCTTTTCCCCCATTAATCGGCCATGACTTATAGCTGGTCTCTGGAAGTCTTTCTTTCAGAAAAACTAGGAAGAGTTCTCTGGTCCTGACATTGATGACCTGTATTCCCTGAATTGCATTATACGTAATACCACTTGTTCTCTTGATCCATGCATTTTCTGCATTTGTGGTGGCATCCCTAGTACTGTTGGACCATAGCTATATGGGATTTTTATCACTTCCTCTTAGGAGTGGGGTATTTCACTCTTATATAAATGAGGATCTTGTTACTTCAATCCTTAAAAAGGCTGGTTTTGATTCCAATGATCTTAACAACTATCATCCCATTTCACTCTTCCCTTTCTTGGCAAGATTCTTGAGAAAGTAGTTTACCTTCAATTAGAGCTGTATCTGGTGGTCAGGGCATTCTTGATGGGTTTATATTACATTCTTGGAAGCCAACAATGTTGAATCTGACATTGTCGACACAAGAATAGCAAAACTGCAGAACATCGAACAAGTAAACAGAAATCTCCTTAAAGGGAGATTTCCATTTACTTCAATGTAGTGTGGTCTCGGAGTTGGTATATTTAAGTAATGGGGGGTGTGGGGGGTGCAGGGGGGCTTGCTCCCCTGCCTTTTTCGTTATTTTTATTTTTTTTTCTGAACATTCGATGTTTTAACAGTTTGATCACTAAAGGTCGACCTTTAGTGATTCAAACTGTTAAATATTCAATGTTCTAATATAGACCCTCCTTGACATATTCCACTAAGTATTTATGTCTGAGCACAGATGTCAAACGGCTTTCACTAGAATTTTTAATGATCTCCTAGTTGTGAGTTAGTTATTCAGTTCTGTTTCCTCTCGATCTCTCATTTGGACTTGACTTGGAGGACCATTCTAGTCTTCAGGACTGACTGGAACATTACTGTGATTCCTCTGGAATTGTCCTTGACCTGTTTGCTTCATACTTATCAAGTCACATATAGAGGGTTGTTTTAGGTGTGAATTCTTCTTCCTCTTCTTCTTACTCTGATCCTTTGGTCTGTGGTCTACCACAGGACTCCATTTTTGGTCCCTTAACATTCATTATTTATTTGTTGCCACAAGAAAATGTTTTTTATTTGCGTGGTTTGCAATGCTACTGCTTTGCTGACAGCACATGTTTTTTTTTTCTCTTGTTTCCTCAGGATTTTATGCCGGACCTTTCTTCCCTTTCTCATGATCAGGAACATGTCCATGACTGGATGCTCAATAACACGTTTACACTCAATGCCTCTAAGACTATTGCTTTCATGACTTTTGCAACTTAGAGGGACTCTTCTTTTCCTGATTTGTCCTGTTACTTTTATCAGGGTGACAAACTTGCAATTGTGTCTAACATGTATGATCTTGGCATGATTGTTTACAACAGAGAAACACTCAAGGACCAGATTTCAGCTGTGAACAAATCATCTTATTTACACCCATGGAACGTCACCCTTATCTAGCATGTTATCCCTCCCAGTGACCTCCCTACTGAGATGTATGCTTTCACATTTAGACCAATTATTTACCACAGTTCTGAAGAATTTGCTTTGTCTTTCAGTAAGGCCGTGGATCCTCTGTAAGATCCTTGTTAGGATCTATCTGGCACTTCATAATCTTGGCCAGCCTCACCTGTCTGATGTCTTTCATAGGTAGAATCCAAGTCACCCAGACCATTCTGACATACACAAGCCCTTCTAGTATTTCCATTCTATAGTCAGTGCTTAAAGCAGCTGGTTAGCTTGATGTAGCAAAGATCTCTCTGCCCAAAAATAATCCCTTCTTACAAAAAATTTCTGAATGGCATGTTGAATGATGCAAGTACTGTTCCAATTTGTCCACCAAGAGGGTCTTCTTCTCTTTTGACTGTTCCCATTAGGGGTCACACGAGCAGATCATCCTTTTCCATTTCTTCCTGTCCTCTGCATCATGCTCTGTCACACCAACCGCCTGCATGTCCTCTCACCACATCCGTAAACCTTATCTTAGGCCTTCCTCTTTTCCTCTTACCTGGCAGCTCTATCCTTAGCATCCTTTTCCCAATATACCCAGCATCCCTCCTCAGCACATGTCCAGACCAATGCAATCTTGCCTCTCTGACTTTGTCTCCAAATTGTCCAACCTGAGCTGACCCTCTAATATACTGATTCCTAATCCTGTCCATCCTCATTACACCCAGTGCAAATCTTAACATCTTTAACTCTGACACATCCTGCTCTGACTCTTGCCTTTTTGTCAATGCCACCATCAGCAACCCATTTAACAAAGCTGGTCTCACTACCCTCTTGTAGACCTTCCGTTTCACTCTTACTGGTACCCGTCTGTTACAAATCACTCCTGAGGCTCTTCTCTACCCACTCCACCCTGCCTGTATTCTCTTCTTCATCTCTCTTACACACTCATCATTCTTCTACCAAGATAAATAAATTTACGCTAATGATATATTCTCTTATTGCCAATCAATAATGTGTGATTCCATGAGAGAACAGAAGATCAACATTTTGAAACTTTGAAAACGAAACAAAAAATATTTTTTTTTTACATTTTTTCAGGGAGGCAAGTACTCCTGCAGCCCATACCCCCTGCTAAATAAATATACCAACTCTGAGACTGCACTACAGTGAGGAAAATTGTAAATATCCCATTCTGTACTGTACGGTGATCTCCATTCAAAACCTTCAAAATTTCAAAACTTCAGTCTTCTGGTCTCGGCCATTTGAAGTTCAAATTTTTAAAACTTTGAGCTTCTGAAGTAGATCTGATGCCAATTGTTGAGATCACACTCTCTTAGGGATTTCCTCTTTCGTTCAGATAGTGTCATCTCAAATAGTTGGCATATATGAGAAATAGGTCCTTTACAGGAGGACTTGACCCCCCCCCCCCCACCCTACAAAAAATGTATTCATGAGTGCTTTACTTGGTTGAATGTGCCTTGTGTACAACTGTTCCCATTGTTCTGCTTCTTCATTAGGAAGTTACATTGCATTCTTTGTCCTTCCTTCATCAGAGTAAAGAGCTCAAGCTAATATTATAGCTTATTTAACCCAAGAAACATTGCATAAGCCTAAGATGGGATGAATTTGTTTATTTTAGTATTAATCCAAATATGTGAAATTGTGTGTAGTAAGCATTTATGACATTCTTTTAGACTATACTCATCAAATAAGGATCATCCACAATGCAATGCAGAAGAAATTGGTCAGGGACAGTAAAGAGTATTCACTTGTAATACTAGTCAACTGTCTGTAGGATCATAGGAGGTTACTAGGCTAATGACTCTAAGGCCCATGCAAGCCTAGCCAAGAGTTCATCCCCAAAAACGAAACCTCAGTCAGCACCTGTCGCCTCTGTCAATGAAGGACACAGGTGGAATCCCTGGGGCAAATTTACTGCACTACACTAGCTCAGGATCAAAAGGTCTAATTAAAGATGGATTCAAAATGAAGACGAACAAATAGTGATTTAACCAAAAATCTGTCCCAGCTCCACATACTTCAGTTGTAGTGAATGAACTGTTCTGTACACCACAAAGTTAATGAACAGCACAAACTAAAATTGGTGCATAACTCATGAGGATTTAACTCATGACTGACTCATCTGTTAAAAACAGCCAAAACAAACAAGTTTGGGTGAGGTAAAAGTGAGATACTGTGGATATCAGTGGATTCTTGTAGGAATTTCTGCACAATAATTTGTAGATGGAAAATTAGAAGGAACATATAGTTTATTTCTGTTACATTCATTTTTGGAAAGTAATTTTATTCCCACTCACATTCTGGGTATCAAACTACAATTATTTAAATTAAATAGCTAGTCCCTCAAGATTTTAAGAACTATGGTGTTGTGAAACAAAGCACCTGAAGGAAAAAAATGAAATTGGGTAAAGTTCAGTATTAATGTCCAGCCTTGTCTGTATTATAAAAGTGAGGACATGCTTAGGCAAAACAAAAAAAAAAATGATGCTCACCTTGCTAAAATCAGAAATAATGCTCACCTTGTTAAGAACTGATCCGCACATTTGTATATATTATTCTATATGATGCCAGTAGGTCAGAGGCCCTAGTTATTGACACATGTTGACAAACTCTAGGCATCTCATAAAGGTATGATTATTGATTATCCTTGACAGACTTCACCCCCAGGGCAGAGACAGGCCACTGCAAGAGGGATGAAGGCATCCATCTTACAGTGTCCCCGGTTATTTGCATATTGGTAATCCGCACCTTATGCCACACATAAAAGGACCCTTAATAATATTAATGAAATTAACCAATGCTCAGTAACTAAAAGACAAAAGGGGCTATAGCAGAGAATAAACATCTATAATAATTAAATAAAAATATACATTTTGTATTATAGCAGCTTGATAAAAAAGGTGGTAAACCAAAATGCAAAATCAATTTCTAGAAAACAACAGTAAAGATGAGATATGCAGATGAATTTAAAACGTAGTCAGTAACAACGCTCCTGTTTTGCAGTGGGTTTATAGATTAGTACTAGGCTAATAGCCCTTGTGGACCATTTTAAAACCTAGCCAATTAACCCATGTGAGAATCAAACCCTGCACCTTGCGTCTGTAAGACCAAATATCATAACCGTTATACTAACTTCCCTGCTTAACTAAATGCTGCTTATTTTGATGACCTTAAGGTGATCAGGAAATGAAGCTGGACACATATGTCAAGACTGGAAAGATCTCTCAGCAACATATTTCCTTCAAACAGGAGAAAAAATAAATAAAAAACCACTGGAGCTCAGAATAATATCACTGTCAGCGCAGTCCACAGTAGTAAGCCAGGAGAAAAATAGTACATCAGCACTTTTAACGTACATGGAATTTATAGGGAAATTCGGAATTATAGCCGGAATGCACATAGATCCCTTGTGCTGCAGCTAGAGCAGTCCAATAAGCATTAACACAAAAAAATGCAAAATGTTTGATGACAAATTATTGTCCCCAAGAATGCCTCAAATGCTGATAGAAATAGAGAATGGGAACAGATTGTCTCCTTGCTATCATCTCTGTTGAATCTGTATTCATTACACCTCAGGTACTAAATTGCATTAAGTATAATTTGGGATGTTTAGCAATTTCGTCTTTGGGGGTCCCCAGTTTTTTACTTTCATTGCTAGGAAATGAGGGTGATGGAATATTATTATTATTTTTTTTTTTATTTGGTAAAATGTTTGCAGCTTGGTCTGAACACCATTCACAGCCCGGGTTAGGAGCAAAGAAATAAAGAAATGTACACAGCAGTTGTTTAAAATTATGCCCAAGACAGGTTATTGTTTTAAACAGCCACAGAAATTAACAGTAATTTCTAGAGAAAGTATGATAGAGTAAGATTGGCTATTTTTTCCCATTTCTTAATTGCTGTTACAGATTGACGGCAGATTTTTCTACAGCAGAATAGTGCAGATTGGAAATGGAATCAACTATTCTTCTCCATGCTACTAGCCATTTCTCAATGGCTGTGTAATTGTTAAATTAGTTTATTTAGGTAGGGGACGTCTTTACAGGTGGTCAAGATAAAATTCCTCAAATGTCAATTGCCCAAAGCATAAGATTCTGAGGAACATAATGTTAATTGCTGTTTTCCACAGAAAATTAATGCTGTTGTGATTTCTAAGCATGAACCGCAGTGATTCCCTTTGGGAGATTTCGCCCTTCTTAAACTTGGTACAAAAGTGGAGGTGGTATATACATGTTTGGGGTGTTGCTTACTTTACCCACATTAAGGGCTGTAGAAAACTTGCCCATTACATTAAAAAAAATCTTGACACTAAAATTTTATTTTTACTTTTATTCACATTTATTTTTCTATGGTGTTACATTTCTTAGTGTACTGTTATTGTTTTTAGAAGCTGAATAAACATAAAGGTTTGGAAATCAAAACCATCAAGTTTACTGTTTTCTTAAAGTTTATATTGTGAAATTTAGTCCCCGGGATTCAGCAAGCAGCAATGCAGGAATAAGTTATTCCTGCACGGCAGGGACCGTTCCTGTTCAGCACAACAGCACACCATGCATATTTATGAAGGCGTGCTGCCATGCTCTAAAATGGACATGGTTCTGTGTGCAAGTGCAGGGGCTGTGTCTGAAAGCAGAGCTCTCAAAATACACATGCCTCTTGAAATCCAGAATTGCTTTTCGGCAATTTAAAATGAGCAAGCATGCTCGTAACACCCCTAACCCATCAGGATAACAAATCTGGTCAAAAGAATAAGGGACAATCGTCCCTACCAAGCCAAAGGTTATTAGGATAACACAGATAGCATAAGCACATAGCGCACACCTCACAACCTATCAGAGTAAGGAATGTGGACAAAGCCAAAAGGGACAATTATCCCACAAAACAGAAAGTTGATAAAATAACAAGTTCAGCATTAGCAGGGATATTCTCAAGGGTACAGATAAAATAACACAACAAAAATTCTTTTTTTTTATAAATGCAATAAAGTTTAAGCATAGCTGCGGGGGTGTGCCCATTGCTTAGCTACGCTTAGTCCAGCTTAAACAGCACAAGAAGTTAAATAGCAAGAGACATCCAACATAAGCAATACTGCAATAGTGTAGTGGTTAGAGTGTACACTTTATAAGCAGTCAATCCCCACTGTAACCAGTTTGCATTTTACATGTGAAAGCAGTACATAAACATTTTTTTTATGATTAGCTACTAAATAACATATATTTGTTAACTGGAGTACTGCATTAGGTCCAGATGTGAGGTGTCAGTTTAAAAAAATTATTAAACCCCCATATGAACACAAGTGCCCCATGCAGTATAGTCACACATGAATAAATTTAATGAAATCACATTGGGGGATGTCAGGGACAACAAACAAATTTATAATATGTAATGAATGATGAATCAATCCCATACAGCAGATAGTCTATAAAATGAAAAATAAGCAATCCTAAGCATTACATAGCTCTGCTTACCAGGTGTAAGCATTGTGTAAATATGACTGCTAAGTAATGAGTAGCCCAGCTAAGTGGATTTGCCCATCAGTAAGCAGTGCTGAACTTGTCCCTTTAAGCACTGCCAACCTTAGCTAAGCAGGTTTGCCCGTAGCTTAGCTTAGCTCAGCATATTCAAAACCGTCCAATCACAGCAAAGGGTGGGAAATTTGGCTGTATTTAAACCCCGCAGGTGAGAATACAGCTCATAACTGGTTGCAGCTTCCCACTGTAGACATTATGGCAGTAGTTGGTGAGAGCATGTGCTTCCATGCGCAGTGCTGCGGCATACAGGAGTCCAAGGTCATGGTAGGATTCCTGATACATAACCATGATGAGAGACTGCTGCAGGGCCAGTACCAAGGCTCCCAATACAAAGCAGAAGCCTGGGACCATCTCGCTGATGATCTCACCAGTGTCACTGGTATCCCACGGACTGGTGAGCAGGTCCGGCACCACTATGCAGACTTGAAACAGAGAAAGAGGGAGCTCTTGGGTGAGTGGTTCCAAGAAGCAAGGCAGAGGGGTGATATCCCAGCAGTGTGTAAGTACTCATACTAATAACTGTTTACTAATGTCCATCCTGCATATTTGATGGATAGGTATGCCTAGATATTTCACTATTTCCCTTTCAGTTGCAGCTGAGTGGGCTGTGAATCAGAAAGACCATGCTAGTAGGCTGCAAAGGCTGCATCGTGAGGCAGTATAAAAACTGTGTATGTGCTGTACTGAATAAACCAGACAATATGACAGTAATAGTCCCATATAAGTCATATTTAAATAAAACTGTAACTGCCTGGCAATAAAGCTCTAAATCCTGGACTGGTTGTGTTTACTCTGGTATTGTATGGCATTTATTGTTGCATTCTCTGACTAGTAATGTTGTGTTAACCACTGTTACCCACACTGTGCTACATAAAAAAATGTCTAGGAATGTCTGTATATGACTGTTGTAAGTACAAGATCAGTTTGTACAACCAAGAGAGACTTAGACAGAAAACACTGAAAAGATAGACAGCAATATCCAAATAGCACACTCTGCTGAAACTCAAAATTGATGTATTTTTAGCAGACACAGCCATGGTTCGAATCCTGGGAGTGGTAGTAAGCCATATGCATAATCATACCTCTCAACTGTACACATTATTTCAGAATGTCCAGATAATTGGTTCATATTTTCTGTCTGTTCCTCGGTTCCCCTGGCAAATCAGTGGGATTATCTCAGAATTGTAGTCACTAAATAATGACATACATTTGATTTTCAGACTTCATAACCTTCAGAAAATGTATATTAAAACAGATCCTGTCACTCTAGCAACTCTCCAAGTTTATGAGAGCAGTATTCAAAATATGTCCCTATTTGTACCCCATGTTGTCAAGCTTTGTCCAGAGTGTGTGCATAAAGAGATTGAGAGGTATGTGCATAATATTAACTCAGAATCTGGGAATATGTGTAGAAACAGTCAGGTAGTGTTAATAAACATTCCCTCCGCAGGTCTACCAGGTAAGAGATGTAAAATTTAGCTATAAGACAGTTGAAGTATACACTGTGTACAAACATAACACTGCCCAAACCAAGGGCACAGGGTATTGTAATAATACCTGTACATTATTGATTAGAACAATAATCATTAAACTTGTGAGTACTACAAGGATATATAAGTTTGAAAACTGACATCTCTTTCTCCCCCATACCATATCTGCAACAAAAATCTAAATACAAAAATCAAAGGGTATGTTTACACCAAACCTACTGTTGGGACAAATGTCCTATTGTTCAATAAATATTGAAATGTCTTTCTATCAATGTTCCATGTTGAAATACTAAAATTGGTGGCCTGTTGCTATCAGTGTAACTTTCATGCCATTGTAATGGCCACTGCGGTTCCATATATGCATGTGTTCTGTTTGCTATGCAGCTGTTTCAAATCTGTTGTTTTGGGTTAATGGGAATATCTATGCATGCTGTTATAAGTAATCCTGGATTGTGTTGACTATTACTAACCCACATATATTTTAAAACTGCAACACCATAGCACATTTGGGAAGGCCCGTCCCAGCAAACCCACCTCTCCCACCTCATCTGGCCATGGCAGCGGGCTCCAGCACGTCTGGGATCCATCCCAGGACCTTCTCATCTGCTGGTCCTGCACCACCTTTAGGTGGAACTGCCTCAGGGGATGGGGCTCATCCCCCCCCCCCGGAGCAGGCACAAACAGGATCCTGTCACCTGAAGTTAGGTCCAGGGATTGGTGAGGAGCAAGCTCCAAAGGGAGTTTGGAGATATGCTACGTCAGCTTGAGGGCCGCATGGTGCATTTAGAGGGTCAGCCTGCCCCTCCTGCTCAGCCTCCAGCACAGCCATCTTTGGGGCTGTGAAGGTGCAGTGGTGACTGCCATGGTGGGGACCTCATCCCACTGTTTCCATTTGGGGGCTCATGGGCTTCTGATTTCCAAACACCCCTCCCTGTCCAAGGTGTTTACCCCCTCACATGTGTCATATACCACCCCTGTATGCTGTCTTGTCTGTAATGTCTGTCTTACTACCCAACCTACCTCCCCAAATATACCTATTATCCTTCCCCAACATCCCACTCTCACCTTAAAAAAAAAAAAAGCAATCTGTTCCACAAAAAAAAAAAAAATTCACCCCATACATAGCTGTCCATTTTGCACACATGTCCAATTGGACATATGTAATCTGGTCTAATTGGCTTCACAACACATTATTGTTGTCCTCACCTCTCTCTCAGGGGCTTGAGTGTCCAAATTGTTTGTGTCTTTCGGCTTTTCCCGGTTAGGTGTCACCACAGCGGAACTCCGGTCTGCTAATGATTGGCAGTAGATTTTACGTAACGAGTTGCCATCCCTGACCACAACCTTCAACGAAGGTACGCCCATTCATGTAGTCTCCATACAGAAGACGCTCTAGCTGAGAATAGAACAGGACAACGTCATACTGTGAGGTGACAACGCTACCGCAGCACCACCACCGCAACTGGTTGAGTATCCAAATCTACCTCCAAATTCAGTATATATGCACAGCTGTTGCTGTAAAAGAAATGGACAGCTATGGACTTTCCCTACACCTGTCCTGCATCTTGCACATCCCTAGCTACTTTCCCTCTTGTTTTTCCCTCTACATGCACCCTTTTTCACCACTTTCCTATCACCCCTTTTTTCTTTTCTGTTAAAAAAATTAGCATGGGGGTAAGCAGGAGTAAGCACTTTTAAGCAGTAGTAAGTGTGTTTAAGCCTGTTTGTGTGGTGGCAAGAAAAGGCTACACAGAATAAGCACTGTCAGGCTGTCTGTAAGCTTATTTAACTGGAAGTTAGCATTGCTTACCACCACGCAAACCTGCTTACAACTGCTTAAAAGTGCCTTAATCACTCTGTATCCAACAGACCTTGTTCGGCCCAGCAACAAAATAATCTGCCCTTGCAAGTCTCAAACCCAGGACCCTACACAACATAGCCACAATAATTTACCACTAAGCCATTTGAGCTGCATATAAGTGAGATGTTTTCTCAAACATATCATGCAGCAGTCATTCAACAGTATGGAAATGTAATTATATATGCAGATGTATGTATGTATATATATATATATATATATATATATATATATATATATATATATATGCATATATATATAAATATATATATATATATATATATATATATATATATATGTAGACATACATGTAGATATATATATATATATATTATATAGATGAGTCTACCTGAAAACGCCGAAAGTCCACAACGCCAACAACGAGAACACCGACAATGGAAGATCGACAACAGAGATGATCGAAATTTGAGAATCCCGACGCTGAGAACACCGACATGTTATGGTAAGTGTGTGATAGGGATGGATGTTGGGGTCAGGGTGTGGGTCAGGTAAGTGCGATAGTGATGGACTTTAGGTTTAGGGGCGGGTTAAGTGAGTTAAGATTAGGGTGCAAGTAGGGTAAGTGTGCGATAGTGACTGACTTTAGGGTTAGGGGCGGATTATGTGAGTTAGGGTTAGGGTGTGGGTAAAGTAAGTGTGCGATAGTGACAAACTTAAGGGTTAGGGGTGGATTAAGTGAGTTAGGGTTAGGGTGGGGGTAAGGTAAGTGTGCGATAGTGACGGACCTTAGGGTTAGGGTTTGGGTTAAGATTAGTGCATAGATAGTTGTGTATGTAAGGGTTAGTGTAGGTTTGTAAGGTTTTTGGTGTGCTTGTGCTGTGTGAGTGTTTTTCGGGAAAGGTATTTGTTTTGTTGATTGTCGGGATTGTGGTCTGTCGGGCATGTGAAGTTTCATGTTTTTGAACTTTCGGTTTTGTCATGCCGGTTATTTCGTTGTTGGTGTTTTGGCATGTCGGTGTTATCAGGTAGTCCCATATATATATATATATATATATATATATATATATATATATATATATATATATATATATATATATGTGTGTCTAGAATCACTTTATAATCCTGAAATCCTGAAATATTGAATTTCAGAACCTCGAGATCATAAACCTTAAAATCCCGAAACCCCAGAAGCGAAAATTTCAAAATCGCGACTCCTACACTAATCATACGCCATATACATACACATACACACACCTTCCCCTGCATACAAACAGACAAACATGCACTACATACAATCACTCCTGCACCCCCCCATGTGGAGGGCTGCACCCCCTACACACCCCCTACTTTAATATACTAACTCCAAGGTCGCACTACACAGACAAACACATGAAAACACCACCATACAAGCTAAATTTCCCTCGAACACGCACATCACAGTAATAAAACATACTGACACACACTAAAGCCCCTAGACAAAACCCTTATCCATAAATACTTACCTCAACTTCCAGCTATCCATTCACACAGAGCAACTCCAGAAATGCTAATTCAACATCTCTGGACTTCAGGATTTTGAAATTCTTGCTTCTGGGGTTTCAAAGTTTTGTGCTTTCGGTTTTATAATGTCGGGATTCTGAAATTCAATATTCAGAATTTCGGGATTATAAAGTGTTCCCCATATATATATATATATATATATATATATATATATATATATCAGTAAGAAATGAACTTCGTGACAATAAAAGCATTCAATAAAATAGTAAATAACACCAACAACTCTTGTAGAACTTTTGCGCTTTCGTCTTATTTATTATCAAGACTTCTTCAGAAAGACATGTTTCATAAGTATGAGCAACCATTTTCACTTCCTTTATATACATTAGTTCTAGCAGGCCATTTAAATTAACAACAGTTCCTTTCCAATAGTAAAGCGTGAACAAGCAGGGTGCTGTGTGCATTTTCATTAACATTACAATTGCAGTTACATAAGGTAAATTGGTCAGACAGTAATAGCCTTGTGCATACTAAAAGGGATTGTGTGCAAAAAGGGATCGTGTACAAAAAAGGGATTGTGTGCAAAAAGGGATCGTGTGCAAAAAAGGGATTGCGTGCAAAAAGGGACTGTGTGCAAAAAGGGATTGTGTGCAAAAAAAAAAAAAAAATTTATGGGGGAACCGGGAAGGATGACAGTCATGCTGTGATGATTCTAATATAAACACATAACTTATGAGTCTTTGCCTCCAAAGGTAAGTAAAGAAGGGAACGGAAGAAGGTGAAGGAGTCAGGTAGAGAGTCCTACTATGCTTTGGTATCGGTGTGTGTGTAGAGAAATGTGTGGGTATGCCACCTGATGGGGGAGTGGGAGGAATGCGGTGTGGACTTGAGGAGGGGCTGTTAGAGGGCTGCCCATGACAAGGAGCCTATGAATAACAGTGTTCCCCCAGAAGACTGTGAATGCAGACGGTACCACCCGTGGGCTGGTTTGGATGGTACCACCCCTTGAATGGCTGCGTGAAAATGTGAGACCGGGGGGTATAAGGGGGCTAGCCTGGTGATTGGGAGCATGTGTGTAGGGGGTATGGGGGAATCAAAAGTCAGAGAGAGAGAGAGAGAGAGAGAGGAAACACATTGTATTCACTTGCACAGTTGTAAATCCATAAACACATTAAATCTACTTGCACAATTCTTCAAACCCTCTTGCACAGTTCTTCAAACCCTATCACATTTCAATCTCTATACCATTTAAGTGCACATTTAATGTTCAGTGTCTCGTTAAGACCTGGATAGACATCAGCTCTCAGTTCTATCTGCCATTTTAATTCCCGGACTTGCAGGAATATGTCCATGTCCCCTACAAATTCTGTTATTTTTTCCAGCACTGTGAATTTGAATCCTGTGAAGTTTGGGGAAATAGTACTGTGTTTAGCCAAGGCATTCAAACTGTCCTGTTTGTGTATTGCTGTAGTGCGTTCTTTAATACGGCTACTCGGCTTCCTGTTCATTTTGCCGATATAGAAATTCCCACAGTGTTTGCAGAAAGCACAGTGGACTACATTTTTTTGTGTTGCAGTCATAGTGGTCATGTAGACTGACAGTTCTGTTGCAGTGCGGGAAGGTGACGTTGTTGTTTTTTCGTATGTGTACACAGGCAACACACTTGCCGCAGTCAGACATTCCAGGTTCTGTCGATACTTCGCTCTGTGGGGATGGGCTTTTATTCCTCTCGAACGCACCACCAAAAGAAGAAGTTCGTTTGAAACAGAAGTTTGGGGATGTCCCAAGTAACTTTGTCAGACCTTTTTCTCCTCCCAAGATGTCCCAATTGTTGGTGAGGACCCCTCTAATTCCAAAGATATCGGTGGAAATTGGAAGGGGGAAACTTGACACCCAGTCCTTTTTGTTCGGTCCGTTCTGTGCCCTTGCTGTGAATCCCTTTTCCAGGATTGGTGGGTACCTGGAGTGTCTGTGCTGTATGATCTCTTGGAACAGGTTGTCCACTAGATACTTTGGGTATTTTCTTTCTAGGAACAAGTTTCTGAGGTAAAAACCTTCCTTGATGAAAACCTCATCCCTAAAAATGAGTCTGGATAACCGGATGAATTGGCCTTTTACAATATTCTTTTTCATGAAATGGGGATGCTGGCTGCTGAACTCTAGATAGTTATTCCGGAAAGTGGGCTTGCGGTAGATGTTGGAGTCAAACTGTCCACTTTCCGGGTCTATAGTGAGGTGGATATCCAGGAATTGAGTGGTGGTTCCGATATGTCCTACCGTGAGGGTCAGGAAGTCCAGACTCTGGAAAAGGGTTTCCAGAAAATTGCTCAGAGAAAGTCTTTCCCCCTTCCAGACAAAAAAGACATCATCAATATAATGCCTGTATATTACGGTGTTGTTGAATCCGGGCAGTGATTCAACCTTATCCATTTCCCAGGCACTGAGGACTAAGTTTGCATATGCTGGGGCCATTTTGGACCCCATGGCTACCCCTTTCTGTTGGTGGTAAATCTTCCCGTTGAATTGAAAGAAGTTATTTCTTAATACTGCTTCTGTTAACCTGCATACAGTATTAATCTTAGTCCCGCTTAGGTTGGAGTGCCTGTTCAGGTACTGTCTGGTGAGGGTCAGTCTTTTGGCATGGGGGATGTTTGTGTAGAGTGCTTCTACATCTAGGGTGACCAGTAAATATTCCCCTCCATCCAGCCTTAGTTTGAAGATGTCATTTAGAAAAGCCCAGGAGTCCTTGGTGTAGTATTTGCTGTTCTGTACAATGGGGTTAAGGATGTGGTCCACGTATTGTGAAATCTTTTCTGTTTTTGTCCTTTGGTTTGATACCACATGGCAGAAAGGTGGATTTTCAGGGTTCTTTTGAACCTTGGGGATTCCAAAAAATTTTCCAAGGCAGGGTGTCATGACCTGCATGAAGTCTTTTTCGTCTTGAGAGATCTCATTCCTGAGGTACAGTTCCAACAGTAGGTTGTCAATTTGTTTAAAGTTCTGTTGTACCTGGTTGATGTTGACCTTTTTGTAGAACTGGTTATTCATGAGGGATGCTTCAAGTGTTTGGATATATCTCTCCTGCTCCATCACTACTATCCTGGATCCCTTGTCAGCCTTCATGATCCGTAGGGATTTGTCCTGACTGAGTTCCTTCCAAGCCTGTCTTTCTTCCCTGTTCAGGTTGTGCCACTTTGCTGAGGGATTATCAGAAAGGAGTTTCCTGATATCCCTTTTGCAGGTACTCGCAAAGAGGCTTAGTGTGTTGGAGAGTGTAGGAGTGTACAGGCTCTTCATGGTAAGGGGTCTGTTGTTATCTTCCGAGCTTTCCTCATCTTCTTCCTCTTCATATTGTTGTTTATCTAATTTTACTTGTAACTTTCTCAGGTAGCACTTGAGGTCCAGGATAACATCTGCCATGTTGGCTCTCTGTGCCGGGATGAAAGAAAAGCCTTTCTTCAGTACCTTATGATGGCTTTCTGAGAAAACTCATGTGGTGAGGTTAAAGATGTCACCTACCCCTGCTGGAGACCTGAAGTCAGTGCTATCAGGTGCTGGTATTAGTGAATGAGGAGGGTGAAGAGGGTGGTCCATCCCAGTAATACTAGTACTGTTTCCCGTTCCTGCTCCTTCTTCCCCTGTGATTGTTGTTCCCCCTCCTTCCCTCAATATTGTTGGTGTTGTGGTTCCAGTTTTGTTCATTACCCCCAGGTCTGAACCTGGTATAAGTCCTGGTTCTGGTTGTGAGTCCTGCTGAAGATAAGAAAACATTGTTGTTGCTACTTGTGCTGTTGTTGGAAGACTGGTCATTGATTTGTGGGGTCTGATAAACCCTTCCTTGATTGATCACACTGTCTGGTGTCCTGCAGTTTGTATTGTTGTTGTCCTCGTTGTCGTGGTGGTCACGTTCACTGGTGTCTGGATCTCTCTGTGTTGGCTGATTCTGGAGAGGCATTTCTGGTCTTGGCTGTCTCCTAGCAGGAGTATGTACCATCATCTGGGAACTACTCCCTGCTAGTGGGCTGGATGTGATGAGGAGTCTATCCACCTCTGGTGTGTTGGATCCATTTGTGGGTTCTTGTAATTCTGTCGTAGGCCTTAGTTCGGTTGTGGACAACGGATTGTTTGTGGGATATCTGTCTGGCCTTCTCCGTGTGTGTAAGGAGCGTGTGGGCCTGATCGGGTATGCTTTTCCTTCCTCATATTGTTTAATGTCCCTAAGCAATTTGCCTTTCTTGCGTTCAATCAGTGTCGCCACATGCCTAGTAATTTTGTGTGGTACATTGTCCCACATTTCCGTGAAGCCAATAAATGTGGGATCCTGCAGGATGCGTGTTTGCAGATCATCTATTTGAGACTTGTAGGTGGCCATACTCTCAGTATTACTTTGGATGAGTGCTTTGATAGCTGCTAGCCCAGAGTCATTATATATTTTGACCAGTTCTTTGTGAAGCTGAGAGTTTGGAGTAGTCCTGTTAGGAAATTTGTTACACCTGAGACCCTGTGGGACTATATCCAGCTCTAAACACCTTTCCAGATAGAAGTTGTCATGCTCCAGGTTTTTGTAGGTTTTAATCAGGCTCTCGAATCTGGTAATCAGAGATCTGGCACTCTGTGAGACTCCTCTGTTTTGACTGTACTCCAGTTGTGCTGTTGTATTCTGGACCGGGCAACGGAAGGGATTAATTTCCGTCTGCATGAGTATCAGGTCAAGAGCCTGTGTGGTCCTTATTTCTGTCCCAGTTCTGTTGTTAATTGTGGCCCTGGGTCCAGAGTGGTCCGGGGGTTCAGTGCGGTCCCTGGTGATCCTTTCATTTGTAGGTGTTAAAGGTCTGCTGTTTAGGTCCTCTAAGAGATCCTGCGCCAAACAAATTCCTTCCGATAATTTTGTAAGAACTGTTGTTGGATCAATTGGTGTCCTGCTCCTGGTTGCTTCTGTCTTCGGTTGGCTACTAGAGCCTGAGTTGGGTGCTATGTTTCCTGCCATACTGTCACGTGGAGTAGAAGACTTATAACTAAAATTAACCAAACTCAAAAAAAATTGAACGAAGAGAAGAAATTTTAACTAAGAAATGAACTTCGTGACAATAAAACCATTCAATAAAATAGTAAATAACACCAACAACTCTTGTAGAACTTTAGCACTTTCGTCGTATTTATTATTAAGACTTCTTCAGAAAGACATGTTTCATAAGTATGAGCAACCATTTTCACTTCCTTTATATACATTAGTTCTAGCAAGCCATTTAAATTAACAACAGTTCCTTTCCAATAGTAAAGTGTGAACAAGCAAGGTGCTGTGTGCATTTTCATTAACATTACAATTGCAGTTACATAAGGTAAATTGGTCAGACAGTAATAGCCTTGTGGTGCCATGTGCATACTAAAAGGGATCATGTGCAAAAAAGGGATTGTGTGCAAAAAGGGATCGTGTGCAAAAAAGGGATTGTGTGCAAAAAGGGACTGTGTGCAAAAAGGGATTGTGTGCAAAAAAAAAAAAAAAAATTATGGGGGAACCAGGAAGGATGACAGTCATGCTGTGATGATTCTAATATAAACACATAACTTATGAGTCTTTGCCTCCAAAGGTAAGTAAAGAAGGGAATGGAGGAAGGTGGAGGAGTCAGGTAGAGAGTCCTACTATGCTTTGGTATCGGTGTGTGTGTAGAGAAATGTGTGGGTATGCCACCTGATGGGGGAGTGGGAGGAATGCGGTGTGGACTTGAGGGGGGCTGTTAGGGGGCTGCCCATGACAAGGAGCCTATGAATAACAGTGTCCCCCAGAAGACTGTGAGTGCAGACGGTACCACCCGTGGGCTGGTTTGGATGGTATCACCCCTTGAATGGCTGCATGAAAATGTGAGACCGGGGGGTATAGTTGGTGGGGTCAGCGGGGGCTAGCCTGGTGATTGGGAGCATATGTGTAGGGGGTATGGGGGATTCAAAAGTCAGAGAGAGAGAGAGAGAGGAAACACATTATATTCACTTGCACAGTTGTAAATCCATAAACACATTAAATCTACTTGCACAATTCTTCAAACCCTCTTGCACAGTTCTTCAAACCCTATCACATTTCAATCTCTATACCATTTAAGTGCATTTTTAATGTTCAGTGTCTCGTTGAGACTTGGATAGACATCAGCTCTCAGTTCTATCTGCCATTTTAATTCCCGGACTTGCAGGAATGTGTCCATGTCCCCTACAAATTCTGTTATTTTTTCCAGCACTGTGAATTTGAATCCTGTGAAGTTTGGGGAAATAGTACTGTGTTTAGCCAAGGCATTCAAACTGTCCTGTTTGTGTATTGCTGCAGTGTGTTCTTTAATATGGCTATTCAGCTTCCTGTTCATTTTGCCGATATAGAAATTCCCACAGTGTTCGCAGAAAGCACAGTAGACTACATTTTTTGTGTTGCGGTCATAGTGGTCATGTAGACTGACAGTTCTGTTGCAGTGCAGGAAGGTGACGTTGTTGTTTTTTTGTATGTGTACACAGGCAACACACTTGCCGCAGTCAGACATTCCAGGTTCTGTCGATACTTCGCTCTGTGGGGATGGGCTTTTATTCCTCTTGAACGCACCACCAAAAGAAGAGGTTCGTTTGAAACAGAAGTTTGGGGATGTCCCAAGTAACTTTGTCAGACCTTTTTCTCCTCCCAAGATGTCCCAATTGTTGGTGAGGACCCCTCTAATTCCAAACATATCGGTGGAAATTGGAAGGGGGAAACTTGACACCCAGTCCTTTTTGTTCGGTCCGTTTTGTGCCCTTGCTGTGAATCCCTTTTCCAGGATTGATGGGTACCTGGAGTGTCTGTGCTGTATGATCTCTTGGAACAGGTTGTCCACTAGATACTCTCGGTATTTTCTTTCTAGGAACAAGTTTCTGAGGTAAAAACCTTCCTTGATGAAAACCTCGTCCCTAAAAATGAGTCTGGATAACCGGATGAATTGTCCTTTTACAATATTCTTTTTCATGAAATGGGGATGCTGGCTGCTGAACTATATATATATATATATATATATATATATATATATATATATATATATATATATACACACACACACACACACACACACACACACACACACACACACACACACACACACACATAGATACACATATAAATATATAAATAATTATAGATATATATATATAAAAAGAGTATATATAGAGGGTGCACAGCATATCAAACAGTCATTATTCCTAAAATTGTCACCTTTTCATATGGTTAGAGTCTAATTCTTTCCTACAAATGAGAATTATTTCATTAAACATATACCCACACGCAATGCAAAGGACAGGACACAACACATAAGTTTGCATACTTAGAAATGTTTATTTGTGCACTATTTCAGTTGTTTATGCCATTTCTTATAGCAGTTAGGTGTCTGAAATACATAACTGATTAATGCAACTCTCAAACAAAACCTATGGTACAGTAATCTGCAAAACATAGCATACTTTGCTGTTTAGGCTAAAGCCTTCAAATAGTACAACAGTAACAATTGTCTTGAAGATAAGAGTCAATCAACACTTAATTACAGGTGTAGTTGAGCAGCCTCCAATTGCACTCTGTACTCAACTCCTAGGGAAAAAAGTATTAGTTGTCACAATGTAAATGTATCTGTTACATAACAATGCTTAGCTTAAAATGTCACTATCACACTGACAAAGACATTAAGCTCTAGTCCACCACTGTTCCCATGGTGAAATGTATGAAAATGTACAGGCCTATACCTTAATGTTTCTTATTACTGATATCCCTCACATGTTGTAACAGCCTAGGTTAAAAACATTTAATACCTCTCCCCCATAAAATGTCTTACAAGGGCATATAACAGTGTTCTCCATACGCTGACCTCCAGACTGTACAGGGTCACACATGTTTTGTCCAGCTGTAGCCCTCATATATATGGATCCTACCCCATAATTTATGTGGGAGTCCACAACATCACTGGAATGATAGCAGGAATGCCAGCACTAAATAATGATAGGCCATTACCGAACAACCTCTTACTGCATGACACCTGGACAAAGCCTAGTATATAGGTGGAGGATAGAGGCTGAAACACAGGGCCATATTTGAAATATTGCTGTTATACACTGTGAAAGTTGCTGGTGTTACAGGATTGGTTGCAACATACCCTTACTCAGGAATATGAAGTCAGAAACACAAATGGATGTTGCCATGTACTGATAGCAATCAACGGAGAGAATGGTACTGATATGTTAGGGACAAGACCTGTCTGTTGAACAGACAAAACATAACAGCCAATCCTCTGGCCATCATGTAGCTAGGCCCACAGTTGAGAGCTATGCAGACAGACTGCATTCCATGCAAAACTAGCATTTACACACAAACCCTGTAAAACTAACAGTATTCAATGCATATAACAGTAATACACACCGTCCCTAGGTCTGGAAACTTATACAAACATGTAGTTGGCCTGTGTCCGCAAGTCCTGCTATTAAGAGGTATTGCTACCTGCTGTATGTAACACTAATGCCCACACACAGGAAATATGTCTTCCATACAGGAAAGGTAAAGGGACAACACTCACATGATGTAGTCATTTATAGTAGTGGGTTGCTATGACATCGGTTATTGGAAGTACTACACAGCTGGCTGCATGCAATTAGCAATTGCGGGAACACCAATTGGTGCAGAGGCAATCAGCTGATTATGAGCATCACCTACAAAAAGCCATGCTGCAACCTATTCAATCCAGCTCGATCCCTGTAGTGGAGAGAGAGGTATAGAGACAGAGAAATAAAAAAAAAAGCAAAAACAAAAATAATACTAAAAAACAAAAATAATACTAAAAAAAAAAAAACAAACCAAACAAGGAAGACATCCAACAGGTACACCAAAGAGACCACAATAATAAAACAGATATGTGAAACATGTCAGCATGTAATTGAATGTAGTACTTGGCTGTAATAATGGGATAGATTATGTTGAAAGATTTATATGTGACATCAAGACTTGCTGTAATGATGTCCTGCTGAACAACTGCTATGGACATAACAAATGGCCCTGTGGGCAGTGGGCCATACCTGTCAGCTGTGCATATTTGCACAGAATGTCAAGCTTTAAGCCATCGCAGTGTTTGTTCTGTTCCTCTAAACATCTGTATTAGTCTGGCAAATAGCTGAAGGTGGAAGTAATGAAGTCATGATAGACACATAGTTTCATAGGTTGGTACTATGCTATTGGTTCTAGGGTCTGTACAAGCCTAACCATAACAATTTCCTGGCTATTTCTTCCCACAATATTTACTTCCAGGATCCTTTTCCAGCAGGGTAACTGACATGATCCCAGGTGTAAATTTCTTATCTCCCATCCAGTAGTCAAGGTTCCGTTTGAAGAGGGCCAAGGAGGCTCTCTGCTTGACATGTATGGGCAGTCTGTCCCAGAGTATGGGGAGTCTCTGGGTCAGGAACCTATCCTGCCAGCATGTTTTGTTCATTGTGATGACAAGATTTAGGTCTCTGGAGTGTGTGGCTCTGATGGATTGGGATTTCTTTAAGTGTAGCATGTCCAACAGCTCTGGGTTTGACATGGCCTTGTATGTTAAGCAGAGATCGCCTCTGAGTAGACGATATGAGACAGAGTATAGCTGGAGTTGTTTTAGTCAGTCAGCATTGGGCATCTGCTTTACACCTGTGATTCTTTTAGTGAGGTGTTTCTGCAGCCTTTCCAGTTGTTGCAGATGTCTTTTGAGGTACATACCAAATGGGGCATTGTACACTATGATGGGTCTAATGAGGGATGAGTAAAGTGGGACAATGACCTCCTTTTTTCTGGATGAAAATCCCTTAGTGATGAGGTGTGCCACATAGAAGGATTTCCTGACTGTTGTGGTAATGGAGTTATCAAAGGTGAGACCACTGTCCACCTGTGTTCCTAAGTCTCTTATCACACTTTCAGTGTTTAGTGTACTGCCACCTATGTGGTAATTCATGGGAAGATGTTTTATTCTCAAAGGGAATAACTATACACTTCTTGGCATTGAGCTTGAGCCCATGGCTCTGGCACCAAGCATCAGTTTCTGTAAGGCCCTTTTGTAGAATATCCACATCATTTAATGATTCAATAATGGCTCCCAGTTTGTAGTCATCTGCAAACTTTGTTAGCCAGAGTCCCTTAGTGTTGGCCTGTACTTCAGAGAAGTAGATGCCAAACAAGACCGGTCCCAAGACTAAACCCTGAGGTACTCCACTTGTCACTTGTCTGGAGATGGATTTGGAGTTGACTACTTTTACAGTCTAGGTTCTGTCAGTAAGCCACTTGGCAACCCATCAAGTGACGTAGGGATTTATTCCCAGCTTGGTAAGTTTATCTATGATTCCAGAGTGGGGGATGGTGTTGAAGGCCTTGGCGAGGTCCAGATAGGCAGTGAGGACCAACTTACCCTCATCCACAGCTCTGGAGACTGATTTTTTTAAGAAGTCATTCAGGTTCAGGAGACACGATCAACCCTTCACGAACCCAAACTGGGTGGGGTCCAGTGTTTGAAGGTTGCCAATGTCTTTTTTTATAAGTTCCATGATAATGCGTTCCATGCCCTTGCAGATCAGGTTCATCAGACTGACGGGATGGTAGTTCCTAGGATCCAAGGTGGATTCCCCCTTGTGGAGTGGGATAACTGTAGCTGTGCACAACTCAGTTGGCATGAAGCCTGAGGTGAGGCTATGATTAAACATAACACTTATGTGAGGTGCCAGTTCATTTTGTAGTTCATGTAGTACACAGCTCAGGATGTCGTCTGATTCCATGGATGTTGTATTCTTAGCTTTGGAGAATGCATTTTTACCTGTGTGGCCATGATTACTGGAATTTGGCAATTTTTCAGTATTGAGATGGGCCCTTTAGGGGGTGAGAGGGGGTGAAGTTGGCACTGAATTGATCTGCCAGGATATTTGCAATGTCCTTGGGATCAGTATATTTAATGCCATTTTTTTGTAGCTCAGAGTAGATCTGAGCATTGCCATTTAGATTCTTGACATAGCTGTAGAATGCCTTGTGGTTGTCTTTGGAATCTTTGGCAATTTTATTTTTGTAACTAGCTTTGGAGGATTTTATGAGGGATCTCAGCTTCTTACTGAGACTGGTAAGGGAGTTTTTTGCATCCTTGGATTTTCCTCTTTTCTGCAAAAGCTTTTTCCTTCTGTTGTATAGTTTGTTTATGACAGGGGACTACCAGATTGACTTCCTTTTTTTTGGAGGAGAGTGTCTTGGTTCTATTTGGGATGGCACGATTCATGCATGAGTGGATGTACTCGTACAGTGCTTTAGTGTAGGATTCGGCAGTCAAACTTTCAGTTCCCGTCTGCATGGGTGTCATGAAATGTGTCACTTCTGACTTGAGTAGCATGAAGTTGGCCTTGGAGAAGTTTTTTACGGATGTTTCCTTACTGGGGGGGCGGGGTGGGATGTGGATGTCAAAGGTGATTAGCTTATGGTCAGACCTAACCAACGAGAAGGTGACAACTTGTGTGGGGCATCGATTTCCCATATTGGTAATGACCAGGTCCAGGATATTGGAGCCCCTGGTGGGACTATGGATTAGTTGATGCAGGGCATTAGAATATATGAATTCCAAGAACCGTTGGCAAAGGTGTTGGTACACGAGTAGTTTTTCCAGTTAATGTCAGGGTAGTTAAAATCACCCAGTATTAGGGTGTTTGGTTGTATCTTAATACTTTCCAATCTGTAGCAAGCTAAAATTTGGATTGCAGTCTTACCTAGTGTTAGTTGAGCCTGGAGAATATTGGATGCATTGTGCTAGGCAACTAGCCTGGAGTTGTGAATATCCTTGGTGAATATGGACACTCCTCCACCTTTAGTGTTTCAGTCTTGGTTTGGTGGCCAAAAAGTGTGGTAAGAGTTGTAGCCTGGGATTGCAGGGGTGCTCTCTGGAGCCTTGACCCAGGTCTCAGTTACTGCACAGATATCGATGTTCTCCATTTTTAGGAGTGCCTCAAGAGAGTGCATTTTGAGGTTTAGACTTTTAGGATTAAGTAGCATTACCTTCAGATTTTGCATACTTGTACCTGTTACAGTGGTGGTTTTGTCCTTTGAGCCTTGCCTAAAAAACGCATTATAGGGGTGGCAAGAGCCTTAGTCAGTAACCTGAATCCCAGGGGTGACAGGTGCAGACCATCTCTGGCAAAGCCTTGTGGTTTGTCGATCATGTCGTCCCAGGCAGACAGATACTGGATTCCCTTTGAATGACACCAGAACATATATATACATATATATATATATATATATATATATATATATATATATATATATATATATGTTTATAGGTAGGTACTAGGCTGTCAGCCCAAGGGCCTACATAAGCCTAACCAGCAAGGTTCCATAGCTTACGCCACCCAAGAAAGTTATTTTCCTGTGCAGCAGAGACACAGAAGTGATCCCTGGGGTGTATTTCCTATTTTTCAAAAATCACACAGAAGTCACTAAATTCGCTAAAATTTAATCAGAAGCTTTCGGGCTATCCACCCTTCATCAGCATATAAAACTAATAAATTCATCACATTTAAATAGAGGTCCAAATAAAATCACATGATCAAGCCAGCCATACAAATCCCACATGTACTTTAACATCAATCAAATCATAAATTGTGCATAAATAGATAAATACTTTTCAACATATTCAAAACATATATTACGTATATCAACTTACTATATATAAAAATAGCATAAACAATGATGTAAAAAATATTAGAAACCTAAAATCTTCTGGTGTATATATGGTAGTTCTTCATATATTTTCTCTCTGCCTCTTTACCAATATGGGCTTCAGACTAACAGTACTATTCAAGCCTGGTGGTATATCAGCTTGTAACCTAACTATCCATTCATATTCTCTTAGTTCTAGGATATTATTCTCATCACCCCCTCTTAAACCCATATTTAATACACATATACATCTAAATTTAAACGTATGTGTATGATATTCCATAATATGCTTATATAAACCATTATTAAGTACTTTCCTTTTTATTTCTGACCTATGTTCAGTTATGCAGTCTTTCAATTTCCTCATCGTCTTTCCTATATAAAATGCCATACAATATGTACATGTCGCCAAATATACTAATTTTGTCGTGTTACAATTTGCTTTACAATTAAAAACAAAATTTTCCTTAGTAACAGGATGCTGAAAACATTCATTTAAATCAATAATATCTGTATAGCATGTACAATTGTAGCATTTATACGTTCCCACTCTACTTTGGGATATCACTTCTTTATTTTTTAAATCTTTATAACATAGCATCTGCTTAAGTGTCTGATGGTTTCTATAAGCAAATCTGGGTTTCAAACCTATCAAATCTTTTATTTCTGGCATTGCCAATAATATTATCCAATTTTTTTCTATAATTTTACATACTTCTTTTGTATTCCCATTGTATGTAGTTGCATATCTTACTATATTCCTATTCTTATTTGTTTCTTGCAACCCCATTTCTTGCAGTGATGCTGATATATTATTACTAAAGGTGGGTTTATATTTATCTTTCCTACCTAAAAGTACTTCATAGTATTTATACTCTGTAATGGATAACCATTCTTAATAAATTCTTCCTTCATCTTATTAGCTTGATCTACAAAGTTATTTTCTTCTGTGTTTAATTTACTAACTCTTGTTAGTTGTGATTTGAGAATTCCCTTGAATGTATGTGGAGCATGCATGCTACTCCTTTTCAAATATCTAGCCGCATGTACTTCTTTCTTATAAACCATGGTTTCCACTCTGTCCTGTTTCCTATATAAATTCACATCTAAAAATACTATATTCTGAGACGAGGAAACCATCTTAAATTAAAAAAAAAACTTGTGGTATCATTTAAATATGTGACATAACTTTCCAATTCTGCATTTGTACCACTCCAAATAAAGAAACAATCATCCACAAATCTACAATAACACTTTACATTACTATTAAGCCTATTACAATTACTTAACACATATTGCTTTTCCCAATGATACAACACGAAATTTGCAAATGTGTTCGCCACAGGTGTGCCCATGGCTACACCTGTTGTTTGTAGGTATGGAACACTATCGAATATGGATACATTTTTAGTCAAAACCAATTTAAGGAGCAAGCAGATATTCTCCACTTCATGTGGTTGTAAAGCTGATTCTGCATAAAGAAAATTCCTTATTGCTTCCACTCCATAATCTATAGGAATGACTGTAAATAATGATGCTATGTCCAGCATTACGAACAAGAAACTAAAATTAGTTTCCCGTTCATACCACATGTAAAGCTTTTCCAAAAAATGTGTAGTATCCTTTATAATACTAGTACATTTAGGTAAATACCTAGCTAGTGTTTTCTGTAAATATTTAGATATGGGCTCAGTTATCCAGCCTTTACCTGAGACTATGGGCCACAATGGCGGATCTTCCAAAGATTTGTGGATCTTGGGAATTCCATATATTTGTGGTATTTTAGGGCAAGGTATTGTAAAGTAATTAAATAGTTCTATGGATATGTCTTGGTTCAATTGCATCTCATAAATTGTCATATTTACTTGTGAAACATGGCTTCTTATCTCTGAAAAGGTTATTCGTTTAAATGTTGCCATATCTGCCAAAAAATTCCTAAATTTATCCATATATTCTATCTTATCCATTACTATAGTTGCCCCACCCTTATCTGCTTGCTTAATGATTATATTGTCATTACTTTTTAATTGTAATAAAGCTTTATATTCTTTATAAGACAAGTTATAACAATTACTCGTATTTCTTTTCGCATATAACATTCTTAATTCCATTTCTACTATATTCGTGAAAGCTAATACCACTGGACATAGTTGTGGCATAAAAGTACTCAACTTTTTACAACCATAATCACTATCAATAGACTGTTTAAAAACTAATTTTAACGTTAAATTCCTTGCGAACAGTTTTACATTGGTTATTGCGTTCACTATATTGTCTCTAGCAAACGGGATAAATTTCAAGCCATTTCCTAATAATTTAAAATGTTCATCTGTCAAGCTGTCTTTCGATAAATTAACAGTACCTTTTAGCAGTCGCACCATTCTATTTATCGACGAGCTGTCTTGCTAGACGTTATCGGACTGTCGTTCTTCCTTTTTGCTCCTGGCATTGGCTGCTGACACTGTCTCTGTACTAGACCTTTCTCTAGTACTTGCTTGTGTTGTAATACTACCTTTTCTGGTTGTTTTAAATGGAAAGGTAAAAAAGATGATATCTCTGTTTGCTTTCTTTTCTCTTTTGGGTCCATTTTCGATTGAATTTGTGTTTGCTCATTCCCTACCAGGGTAGTGGACACCTCACTTGTTGTCAGGTCGTTCGTAGCCGACTTATTTGCTTCAACTGCCTCCCTCAAAGAATTTTGTTCATGCTGACTAGCCAGAATACAGGCAAGACTCGATGAATGTGCATCCTGATTGGTCGACAACTCTACTGGTGTTCGCGGCAATTCAAACTCATCTAGTTGGTCTAAAAATTGGGGAACAGTTTTTCTTTTAGTTGTATTCATCACATCCATCTTATTTTGATTATTTATTCATTTATACTCAACTTTCGGCCATGAAAAGATATGGCCACTCCTGAAGTCCGCCAAATCACGCTGCAACTTATGCTTCTTTTTAGCTTCCAGTCTATTATCTAGTGTTTGCACTCGGTCAATAAAAGCTTGGTACTGCTCATTATGATAGTCAGATGTCAACATATTTAATATTTCATTCTCATGCTTTTCTATTTCATCCATTAGACTGTTTTCTATGCCTTCAAAAAACTTATTCATTAGTCTCATGTAGTTGGCACTTAACTCTAGGTTAAGCTGCTGCCATTGCACCAACAGTTCTTCATATGTATTACCATAAGAAGGCATCTTTAGAATACGAAGCCCACGTGGTATAACACCCAACTCCAAATAAGCTAAAAAGCTTAATCGCTGCCATTGGAGTTGTTTATAATTTTGTACTTTCTTTTCTAATATATTCAACAGTTTATTAAATTCACCCAGGTTTTGGTCAGCGATTACCTCCTGGGGTACCACAGTATTTGATTGCAACAAAGGGTTGCTAGATTTAAGCAAAAGTCATTTAATGGTTGTACTCATCCTGTAAGTGAATGAATTCCAAGCTCTGGAAACAGCTGGCTTGCTCTCCTCCTTAAGGATGTTAAAAATATTAGATTAGTTAGGTTACAAGCTGATATACCACCAGGCTTGAATAGTACTGTTAGTCTGAAGCCCATATTGGTAAAGAGGCAGAGAGAAAATATATGAAGAACTACCATATATACACCAGAAGATTTTAGGTTTCTAATATTTTTAACATCATTGTTTATGTTATTTTTATATATAGTAAGTTGATATAAGTAATATATGTTTTGAATATGTTGAAAAGTATTTATCTATTTATGCACAATTTATGATTTGATTGATGTTAAAGTACACGTGGGATTTGTATGGCTGGCTTGATCATGTGATTTTATTTGGACCTCTATTTAAATGTGATGAATTTATTAGTTTTATATGCTGATGAAGGGTGGATAGCCCAAAAGCTTCTGATTAAATTTTAGCGAATTTAGTGACTTCTGTGTGATTTTTGAAGAACCCTGTAACCAGTTAAGAGTTTCTGATTTGTGTATTTCCTATTTCCCATCCACTCATGAAGATTTTTCTTGAAGAGTGCTAATGAAGAACTTTGCTTGACATAGACGGGTAGCCTGTTCCAGAGTATCGAAAGTCTCTGGGACAGGAATCTATCCCTCCAGCATGTCTTGTTTATTGTGGTGACAAGGTTTAGGTCCCTAGAGCATGTAGCTCTGAGGGATTGGGATTTCTATAGGTGTAGCATGTACAACAGCTCTGGGTTTGAAATAGCTTTATATACATATTTAGACACACGCACACACACACACACACACACACACACGTATATATATATATATATATATATATATATATATATATATATATATATATCGAGAGTGAAACATGTATGTCTACATATATACAAACACAAACAAACACACACACAGAAAACATCACCCATATCTGCAGCTTAGATGGCTCAGTGGTAAATTGCTGTGGCTATGGTGTGCAGGGTCCTTGGTTAGACACTTGCAAGGGCTGATATTTTTTTTGCTGGCCAGAATGAGGGCTGTTAGATACAGAATGATTAAGGCACTTTTAAGCAGCGAAATGGATAGTTATGTATTGGGTGAAATTCTTTTTGGGAGCAGATTGCCCTTTTTTTGTTAAGGTGAGAGTCAGATGTTGGGGAAGGATACTAGGACTTTTTGGGGAGGTAGGTTGGGTCAGAAGACAGGCAGGACAGCATACAGGGGCGGTATATGACACATGTGCGGGGTAAGCACCTTGGATGGGGAGGGGTGTTTGGAAACTGGAAGCCCAAGAGCCCCCAAATGGAAACAGTGTGACTGAGGTCCCCACACTTGTGCAGTCACCACTGCACCTTCATAGTTCTGAAGGTGGCTGTGCTGAGGTCTGAGTAGGTGGGGCAGGATGACCCTCTAATTGCACCATGAGGCCTTCAAGCTTGTGTAGCAGATCTCCCAATTCTCTGCCGAGCTCCCTATGCACCAGACCCTGTATGTGACTTCTGGTGACAGGATACTATCAGTGCCCACTTCTGGGGGGGATGAGCCCCATCCCCCGAGGTGGTTCCACCTGAAGGTAGTGCAGGACCAGCAGATGAGGAGGTCCTGGGGTGGGTGAAGGCCATGCTGTGGCCCGGTGCCATGGACAGATGAGGTGAGAAAGGTGGATCCACTGGGAATGGCCTTCCCAAACATGCTATTGTGTTGCAGTTTTAGAACATATGTGGGTTAGTAATAGTCAACATGATCAAGGATTAGTTATAACAGCATGCATAGATAGTCCCATTAACCCAAAACAGATGTGGAACAGTTGCATAGCAAACAGAACACATGCATATATGGAACCACAGTGGCCATTACAACAGCATGCAGGTTACATTGATAGCAACAGGCCACCAATGATAGTGTTTCAACATGGAACATGAATAGAAACACATTTCAATATTTGTTGAACAATAGGATATATGTCCCAACAGTAGGTTTGGTGTAAACATACCCATTGATTTATGAGTTCAGATTATTGTTACAGATATGGTGGGGGGGGGGAGATGTCAATTAACAACTATTATATCATTGCAGTATGAGGTCCTCTGACCTTTTTTCCTGTTTATATCTTCCAGGTGCCATGCCCAGTGAGCATCTCCCTGCATATACTTCCCAAGAGAATGATATTATCATAAACTTCCTTTTGCAACATCACAGAATCCTCTTTGGATGCACGGCCCATGATCTGCAGGAGAGGACTGCCCTGTGGAACGAGTTCGTCGACAGGGTAAACAATGTCTGCCTGCATAACCGCAGTTATGAGCAGGTGTGACATTGTTGCACTGATCTCATCTGCCATGCCCGTCAGCATGCTCCTGCAGTTAGGAGGGACCAGCTAGCCACAGGTGGGGGTCATGCCATCCATCCCCCACTGACACATGCTGATGAGCTCCTCGCCAGCCTTGGGGCACCTGCCCACCAGCCAAGCCAAGAACCTGATGATAGCATTGTGGAGGTGGGTGCTACCCATACAATGGATGAGGAGCATGCAACTAAGGCCCCAGGGCACATTAGTAGACCACTGTTGCTTATCCATCTTTATCTGTAAAGTATCTTCATGCATAGTCTGTTGCTACAGTGTAGTAATGAACAGATGTATATAATCTGTAGTATTGTGGAGTTGTACTGTTGATGTACTGAAATGCTGCTCCCACCCTGTACCAATTACATCTCTCACACAACTATGTAGGTCCCTCTGGTATACAACTGGGGCAGCAGCCTGTAGTTGGTGAGTATGGAGTTGTTTTGTTCAGGTTTGCTAATACACCGGCCATGTTATGGCCATGGTATTTGCCATGCACACATTTAACACACCTACCCATAATGCATGCTGTACATGTTCACTTATTGTTGCTAACTGCACTGCGTCACAGTGGTCACCATGGTGGCATATCTGAAGGGTATGTAAGAGTCCTGCAGTATACCTAACAACTTGTCTGTGCAAGATGTGTGGACAGAGATGAACATAATGGTAGGACAAATGGCCTACAGTAGGGGCATGTCTGAAACATTACCCATATACAGTGGCTACAACAGTGTATACACCACTATTGCAATGGCAACTGTTACAGATCTACACAACAGCATATCACAATACCACATTCCACACCTTTTACAACCTGTAATGTGATTCTAACATGAGCAATGACTGTATAATATGGAATCCTATGTTAGGACAACAAATATGGAAAATACATACCTTAACAAATACTGGAAGCATATGTGTGCACACACTCCAAATAACATATAGTGGAAGCAGCTTTTGAAGTACTGACAGCATTCACTCTTCTTGAGTACGCACCTTCCATCAAGTACAGGGCCTCAATGTCATACCAAGTAATGGTCTGCTTTCCAAGAAGTATGTCCATGACATTTGCCCACTCACCTGCAACAGAGGCAGCCGTGGCTTGCACACATTTTGCAAACCATCGAATGGATCCCATATCTGAAAGGTAGCACTCAGGAGTGAGAGACGTAGTCTTATCTCACCATTGCATATACCATGGCAAACAGTGCAGATAGTCATGTATGTGAATATGAAGTATGGGGCAACATTAATGTAGAAAATAAACAGATGCCCATCCAAGAAAGATGACAACACATGTTGCAAACTGGTCATCTAGGCTGCCCAGAAACATGCAGCAACTGTGAAGGATTTGCAGGAATGTCTAGCAAGTACTGCCTGTGCAGTACCTGTGTCAACAATCACCTGGACTCTGCATAAGTGTGGCCTATGGGTTAGGGTAATCAGATGGAAGAGTTGTTCCACAGGAAACATCATCCAGGGCTCTCTACAGGTAGTGGTATGCATAACATCAAGTCTCCCAAAGGCATGTGTTGCAATGTGTAATGGTGTACTGAGACCAAGGCTGAAACCTACAGACAGTATTAATAAAGATACATGTGGTGCACAAGCAGCACCTCACTCTACCTCAGGCCCATCATTCCCATCTGTACCTTGCTGGTGCCAATATAGACCTATAGGTTTGCTGTTCATTAGCAGGAACTAGGCCAGTAGAAATTGTGTTCTGAATACAGAACACTGGAAAATAACACTTATGTGTGGCCCATAGTTGCCAAACATCTGCAATAAGGCTGAGGATGGGGAGGGGCATCATCCTGAAATACAACAGTGAACTGAAGCATACATCCAAAGCTCACTAAGAATGGATCTGAACACAGTCAAGGTCATGAATTGTGCCAGACATAACCCTGACTCCACAGCAATCATGAAGGCACTGTGTGACCTCCAAGGGCTGTGCACATGAGCTGACCTTGCAATCCAGCAGAGTTGGGGGACATTTGTAGGAGTGACCAAATAATGGCAAGTGAAGATGGACCATGCTAGTATACCCCTTCCAGGAATAGTGATTGTTGTAGTTCACTTAACAGTTGCTGCAACAAACCATCATGTTAAGGGTGTGCACACTTATGCAACCCACATATTGTATGCATCTCGATCAGTTTCTGCACAACTAACACATTTGTTTCATACAGCATTTGATTGCACAGGTCATATGTCACATAGTAGGTGTGTGTAATGTGACCCCATTGCATATTATGGAAGAGGCTGGCATTTCAATAAGGGTGTGTACACTCCTCATAGCCACAGTAAGCTTTGAAGGTTTCAGTGTAATTGGATTTTATTACT
>NC_056748.1:118779553-118852053 GCF_019279795.1 Protopterus annectens | reverse complement strand
TGTCTCCACAGTGTATGTTGTAAGAGATATTTCCAACAACCCTCTGTGATGCTGTTTGTCAAACACCCACATGAAGTCCTGCTCACAGTGAAGGAAGAGGGTCAATACCTACATGAAGCACTTAGTTATAGGAGTGTGTTTCCATGCAATTGGCTATAGGAATGATACCACAGCTGTTCCACATACAATTGGCAAGTGGGGGACTGCAATTTGTGCACAGGCCATCAGCTGATCATGAGGATTACTTACAAAACTCAAGCTGCTACCTATGCAAAACAGATGTACTTTTCCACATCCATCAGAGGGGGGGGGGGGGGCAGAGACAGAGACAAAGTAAGAAAGGAAGGGAGTAAGAGAGTAAGAGCCAAGCGTGTGTGTGTATGATCCATGGGTGGAGAGTGGTATCTGGGTATTACAATGGTTGCCTATATTGTTTACTAATCCATACTGTCACATACTAATTGCACATGGCTGTACATATTTATGGCTGAGGATTGTCTACTACAACCTCTACAGTGTTTGAAAACTGTTGGCCTTGTAATGTGGATATTGAGACATATAGGTCCTCAATATAATGATGTCACAAAACCCACACTGCAGTGGATCCTTTCATTACACAATCACCCAAACACCCACACAGGATACTGAAGACACACACACAAACACACACCTACCAGTACTGAGTTTTAAACCCCTACCTGACTATGTATTGCTATTACAGTGTTATACGCAGTTATTGCATGTGCCATGGAGCTTAAATGTTGGAGAACTGTACAAAGGTATCTTTGAAGGTGAGTATCATCAGCAACACTGCTAAAGGAGGGGTAAGGGAAGTGTAGTAAGTGTAAATGTCCACAAAAGCAGTTATCAACGAAGACACACACACAGACAGACACACACACACACACACACACACACACACACACACACACACACACACACACACACACACACACACACAAAATCACGGTTGGCAGGATCAGGATTAGAACTCCTACCTAACTAGCTTGCTATACTACAGTATTGCACAGTTATAGCGAGCACCACAGAGCTTATAAGGCTGAAATATGGCTAAAGGGTTTTTTCAAGGTGAATGACATCAGCAGGCATGCTGAAGTAGGGTGATGGGAGGTGTAGGGAGTATGAATGGCTTCAAAATCATTAATCTACACACACACACACACACACACACACACACACACACACACACACACACACACACACACACACACACACACACACACACACACACACACACACACACACACACACACACACACACACACACACACACACACACACACACACACACACACACACACACACACACACACACACACACACACACACACACACACACACACACACACACACACACACACACGCATTTGCCAGTACTGAGTTGCATAGATTCATTGCTTCACAGGTGTGTAGTAAGTGAATGGGCCTGAAGGCTATATAAAGCTAGGCAAAGAGAATACCTTGGCATCAGGCCACATGATAATTGTCTCCAGTGTGGCTCAGGGGTGTAGTCCCTGGAGTGGTCCCCAGGGGTGGGTATTGTATTCACCATCCACTCATCTGGTTTACTATTGTGTGTGGCCAGTGATGTGCACTGCTTCCCATGTATGTGATCTATATTCCATGACATGGACATTGTCTGGGTTGTGCACATGCCCCACACGCATGTTCTTTGATGTGTGGAAATGTACTTGAGGTCTCTGGGACACTTTGTGTGGACAGATTGTTATCTTCTGATGTAGCATTCCTGACCTCATTTGGTGAGACCTGGCTATGGAACTGAGGTTGTGCTTTCACTTACATTGACGGCATGATACAGGTATTTAGTGGAGTTATTGGTGTCTGTCCATACAGGGCATGTGTATAAGGCATGGTATTCCCTTTGTGGGTTACATTTGCAGACGCTACAGTTGTTGCAGGCGTCCAGTGGGGAACATAGCAAAAGGGCCACTGTAAGCATTTATTTGCCTACTGCGGGGATAGAACAGTGTGCCATGTCCTTTTACTTCCTGGATAACACACTCTTAGAAGATGTAACACATCACAGTACTTTCTGATGTCAGTGGAACTGTTGTGGTCAGCAGGCATGTAGTCCACTGCAGTCACACCGTGGTTACTATCTGTGAGGCAATATGTAGGGAACTACCAGTATAGTGGTTGTTGCCTAGCCAAGTGTGTTTGTGTATGTGACATGGGTGGAGAGTGTTCTCTGAGTAATAGAAGGGTTGCCTATATTGTTCACCAATCCATAATGTCACATGTAGGCTATGGATTGTTTACACCAGCCTCTCTGGTGTTTGACATTTGTTGTCCTTGTAAGGTGGACATTGTGACATATACTAGGTCCTCAACATAATAATTTTGCAAAACACACCACACAATGCATCTTGTTATTACACAATCAGAGCAACCTCCACACAGGATACTGATGACAGACACACGCACTTGCCAGTATTGAGACTCAAACCCCTATGTAGTTACGCATTGCTACTATATTGTACTGCATTTATCACACGTGCCACAGAGCATATATGATGAATGTTGTCCAAAGGTACTTCTGAGATGAGGAACATCACCAGCCCTTATAAATACTGGCATTGGGTGACTTAGTGGGTGAGAGATCCCAAAAATAATTTTACCCCAAACACGCATTTACATTGGGGTGAGGTTCAAACCTCTATCTAACAATCTTTATGGCCCGTTATGTTACACATTTACTACATGCACCACTGACCTAACATAGTTTAGGGTTGGCAACAGGTACTTCTAAGGTGGATGATATCTGAAGGACTGCAAAAGTTAGGCTCTGAGATGTGTACTGGGTGTAAATGGGGCCAAAATCTTTGAGGTACACACACAAACACTTGACACAGATGATATTTAAGCCCATACCTGTGTAGTTACTGCTACTACATTGTTCCACATTTATGTTATATGCCATGGAGTTTACATGTTGGCGAGCTCTGCACAGGTATCTTTGAAGGTAACTAACAACAGCAGCAGTGCTAAAGGAGGGGTAAGGGGAGAGTAGTAAGTGTGAATGTCCATAATATCAGGTATTATCAAGGACACACACACTCTCTCACACAAACACACACATTTTCCATGTTTGGGATCAGAACTCCTACCTAACTAGCATGTTACACTATAGCATTACGCAGTTATTGCATGCACCACAGAGCTTATGGGGCTGGCCTTTGTCCAAAGGGGGTTTTCAAGGTGACTGACATCAGCAGGCTTGCTAAAGTAGGGCAATGCGAGATGTAGTGACTGAATGGCCTCAAAAGCATTAATACACACACACACATACACACACACACACACACACACACACACACACACACACACACACACACACACACACACACACACACACACACACACAGAGTTTCACAGTTGCCTTGTCTAGGATTAGAACTCCTATCAAACTAGTATATTACACTATAGCACTACACAGTTATTGCAAATGCCACAGAGCTTATGGGGGTGTGACTTGGCCAGAGGGTTATTTAAAGGTGACTGACATCAGCATGAGTGCTAACATGGACAATGGGAAGTGCAGTGTGTGTGTGAATGGGCCATAAACCATTCCTCTGGAAACACACACACAACTCTCAGTCACACACAACTTTACATTTGACAGGACTGGGTATACAAATGCTAGATGAATACTGATTTGTACTATTATGTTACACATTTATCGCAAGCATCACAGACACTATAGCGATGAGGGCTACCAAAAGCACATGTCTACAGTGACTGACATTAGCACATCATGTGATATTGGCCAATTGAATGTGTGGTGGGTGGGACAGGCCTCATGATGGAAATCTCTCTGTCACTGTCTGTCTCTCTCTTCCCCACATCTGTGTGTGTGTATGTTTGACCTATTATAGTGTGCTGGCCTTGGATATGTATGAGTATTCCTATCTAATATGTGTGCAAAGCATGAATGGTGTACAATGTGGTGTGTGTGCACAGACATCTGCGACTGACAGATATGTATAGTCTTCTGTTGTTGTCAGACCTGGGCTTCATTTCTCTATGTGTAGGAGCATGCACAGTATGACCTTCTGTATTTTGTTGTCAGACATGGACTTAATTTCACTAAGTGTAGCAGAATGCCCAGTATGACCTTATGTATTGAGTGTGTGAATTAATTCCAGGTAGGTTGTTCTCCATTCCAGGATTTGGCATTCTACACCTACAGCTAGCAACTTGTTTCTGCAGAATATCTGTAGATAGGTTGACAATATGGAGTCACAATGAGCGAAAGATAGTGGGATACTGTAACTATTGTGTCTGTGCTGCTTGTGTTACATGGTTGGTGTTAGCAGAGATAGTCAGACATATGTACTGTTTTACACTGTGATGTATTGTCATCAACTACTGACAGATATATTATTTGCTCATATTTATTTCCTGGGAAAAACAAGATGAATGAAGCTGTGTCCAGTATTGTGGTCTGCAGCCTACATATTCTTGCACACTCATGCCATTCTGGAGGGATAGCTGCAGATACTTGCTGATGGGTCTGTGTAAATGGTCCAGTACCTTGGTACTGTAGTGGCTGAGGATCCCCTGCTTGTGCATCTATTGATGTAACAGAATGGCCATATCCTGCTATGACCATACCTCTCAGATTCACCCAGGTTACCCAGAGGCAGGACTCATATATCTGGTCAGTTCCCCTTCACATTGTGTTTTATGAGCAGGTTTGTAGCCACCCATTACTGGGTTTGCAGGCAGGGGTAGTATGGGCACACATCACAGTTTCTGACTTCATACACTCCATGGCATCCTTGCTTCTACACCCCTTACTCTGTTATTCTATCCTCTTCCTAACATTATGCGAATGATATCTGAGAAGTATCCCTATAGTTGTCCCTTCATCCCAGCAGTATTTAGGGGTTGGTCCACAGTTCATGCAGTAGGACATGGTGGACATGCTACTGGGATTTGTCAACATGGCCTTGCATTTGTGTTCTGTTGACTGTGTTATGTTGTTAGTGTGAACCGCATGAGATAACATGCATTGGCAGTACGAGTGAAGCACAGGCCTTTGACAGAGGAAAGTAGGGCATTTGGTAGTGATGCAGGCCAGTGCATTCTGTCACTCCTAAATTCCCAGGTTGCCTGCCACTGGATTCCCCTGGGGTGACAGTGTAAGTGTGCGAGGTGTTAATGGCAATAGTTCCAGTCCATATTAATCCATTGGTTTGGATGCTGGCAGGGTGCTGCTTACAGCTAGGGACATGCCTGCATGGGACACCTCTTCAGCATGCTGCATTCTGTGGCTATTCCCATACAGAAGTGGGGGTCATACTGTACTCATTCCCAACAGCAGGGCTATGACCTGTGATAAACCTGTGGCTGATGGTGGGGTGAGCTGAGTGCATGTGTGATATGGAAGCTTCTTGCAGCTGACTCACAGATATACCTGGGACATTCCCCTTATGCTGCCTTGTGCGGGGACATAGGCAGTATCTCATTACTTCATAACTGTGCCTTTTGTGGTTTGCCAGTGATTGGCCAGACTACATCAGTATTCCATGCTACACAGACAACTAATGTGCTGCTAACCTGTTTGTACAATTCCAAAGGTATGTGCAATTGACAGTTACATTTTATGCACTCTGTCTAGGGTACTTCCACCTATGTACTGTGTGTATGTCTGGGCCCACATTCAAGGCATGTCCATCTTTCAGATGGTGACAGATATTGATATCTGAACAGTGAGTACGGATGACTGCTGAATTAGGTCTTGCTGGGATGCATTGTGGTTGGCACTGCAGTTGTCAGAACATGGCCCTGTCATCAACACTACTGGCCATAGGCCACCGAGACACAAGCCTCCATGCTTACATGCTGACCACTTCCACACAATATAGAACACACAACCTAACACAGAGACCCCTGCATATTGTAGGCATTCAACAATCTATCCTGTAAATTGGGCCAGCTCAGGTAATCTGTGCTCTACTGTTATTAAACCCAAATGCACATGTTACTACATTTCTACATAGGATTGTGGGGCAGGGCACACCTGACAACTGTAAACATTTGCTATGACTATACTGGTATTTCAGGTACTCTGTTGGCTTCCATTTAATTTTGTATTCTGGCCTATCATGCAGACTAGAGGCATATCAGTACAGTATAGATCTTAGGTTTTATTGATCTACATTTCAGTTTCAGACTTCTTACCCTTCAGAACTAACATACAACTACCAGACCTGTTGTAGTCTGTCTGTGTAGGTCGGGAGGGGGGCTGTTCACCTTTGCCATCAATTGGAGGCCTTAGCACAGCTTTTCTTTATGGTCATCTACACCTGCCTTGCTGACTGAGGCTGTTGTTGGGTATGTGAGCCTCACTGACATGCATGTGTGTGTCCTATGGACACACATTTGGGCCACCACATGTACTGCAGTGGGATTTGTCACCTTGTCTAGTAATGCCTACTTTGCTGACACCAGTATTTGTTATGGATTTCATGCTGCCCATATAGATTTTCACTATCTGCTGTCATCCCATTCAGCCACCCGATTCCCTTGCATACTCACATCCATACCATAGATACAACTAGCAGAACATACTACTCTATTCAGCAATTGATAGGAAGAGTGACATACCTTGTGGCTGTGCCAGTATTGAGTATGGTGCTGGAGGGCTGACTATGTCGGATGCACATAGTACACGCCCTATACATGGTAAAGCACAGGTAGTGTCATGTTTGACATCATACCTCTCAATCTGGAAACATCAAAAATCTGGACAAGGCCCATGAAAAATAGGTACAAATCTGTACGCTGATTAACATAAAATTTGCATACATAATTATGTAACCCCACCCACTCCAATGGAATTGTGGGATACCAACTTTCAAACGAAACCGAAGAACAGACAACCAAAATATGGCACCAGAGTTCCCCTGCAGCCATTCCTTGCACACACAAGAAACATACATGTGTTCTTCGATACACCTTCCTGACTTTATTAAATTATATTCCTTGCATAATACAGCACACTTGTTACACTTGGAGCATATTTTAAATTTATTGTTTGGATTTGAACATTTTTCCAGTAGGTAATGAATCAAAATGCATGAACCAATAATGACAAACTGCCCAATTCAGAACATTTCCATCAAAAATGTCTACTTTCACGTGTGTGTGTGTGTGTGTGTGTGTGTGTGTGTGTGTGTGTATATATATATATATATATATATATATATATATATATATATATATGTGTGTGTGTGTAAATAAAATAGATTGACAGCAGTGTAAGCCACAGGCATTTTGCATAGCTTCTTGAACTTATTTTTAATTTCAGTTTTGTGCTTTACTTTTCAGACCAACTCAATAGCTATAAAACACACAACAAAATAAACTAGGCAAACTGCATATTTTAAGACTTCCAGTTTGTAGTCTAAGTACTGACAGACCCTCTCCTATATTCATCCTGAAGCATCAATACTATCATTGTAATCCAGGTACTGTTAAATGGCCACTCTTGCTTTTCTACTGTCTGCAGTGGAAAAATATGTTTTATTTTGAATGCTGGAAAATGTACTATACTTTGTTTAAAAATAGTTTTCTTATAATTCAAGCACAGAACAGAATTCTAATTTTCTGTTCCTGAATTTGGGTTAATGATATTTGTTGCTCTTTCCACTGAGGCACAAATTTCCTTACACATGACATTTTCTCACTTCTGTTGCATCTGTAGTAGCTATACCCCTGACTTGTTACACCAACCCCCACCCCCTTTAAAAGTGCAACACAGTACAGTATCAGCAATACATCTATATACTGTGGGAGTAGAACCCACAGCCTTCTGCATCAAAAGCAAGAATTTAGCCTGTTATGCTATTAACAATGCAAACTGACTTAATATAAGCAACACTAAACTTCTCTTCCTCTGGAGCTCTCAGCTCCTTGTAAAATCCCTTGACACTCAACTGTATCTCTCAAATTTGCAGCACAAGAAATCTGGAACAAGCCAAAATTTATTGGGTGGGGACAAAATCTCAAAAACCCGGGACGCATTTTAAACATGGCTTGCATAATTTTGCTAGAATAAAATGCTATGTTACAACCATACATTTCACTGTATGAAAGTCTTGAACTCAGGATCTTGTGCACTACAATCAGAGAAACATACCACTATGCCAAATCAGCAGTTTCCTGAACAATGGAAAGACTAAAATTTAAATGGCTATCATTTAGTGAATTCAGTTCTCACTTCTTACCATAGCTCTCAACCTCTTAGCACAAAAAACCTGGACAAAGCCAGCAATGGGGGAATACAGTCATATTGATCTTATAAACTTAGAAAATTGCTAGAATAAAATGTTTGGTGTCACCATTTCTTTTCTGAAGAATATGAAGTCTGAAATTCAAATGCCTGTCATGTCATTATTTAGTGAATTCAATCCTAAATGCAGAAAAACAAAGATTTGTGAACATTATTTTATTGGGCCTATACCTTGGTTTAGGCTACAACAACCTTTTTGAAGTTTCTTGCTGTAGTCTTGATGGAATGGATGTCAATCAGATAACTGTGCAAATCTATTTTTACAATTTATAATCATAATAGGATGTCAGTAGTTTTCCTTAAGTTACAATGGATATAGAAAATGAAAATCACATTTTATAAAAATAAGATGGCTGTTTTGTGGATTAATGAAAAGAAATACTGCCTTAAATCAAAGATTAAATCCCAATCCTGGAAAAATTGTAATCTGACCATTCTTGTGAAGCACTAACAAATGTGTTAAATGTATGACAGCATAAAGTTATTTCAAAGATGATTATGGTTCCTTTATAGCTAGCATATGCAGCTGTATAAAATCATGGGCACAGATACACATGTACAAGACCTTAACACAACAGCATTATGGGAAAGAAATAACACTACAAGAAAAGTATCACTAGCTGGAGCCGAATAAATGCAACAGTACAATAAGCAATATTTTATCTGCCTATCAGCTGTTCTGTACATAGGAGGCTCTGTGTCTTGCATAGACAAACTGCAAAACAATCACTGCATACATGAACTGCAAACCAATCACTGCACACATGAACTGCAAAACAATCAAGGTAAAACCATGTTATGGTCTGGCTACTGAGCAGGCCACTTTGTTTAGTTCCCCTCCCCCTGCTATAATTTAGACGCAGAAAACATATTCACTGAAACACTGACATTGAGATATGTGAGTTCAGGGGAAGCTGGGAAGCCTAATATACTTGCATGCATTCTTCTAGCAGTAGACAAATCACTTTGTTTGCTGATTATAAAACAACAAAATGAGGTGCCTGTTCTGACATGCTGTAACCATTCATAGTTCGTACAGTCACTTTCATTAGCTGAATGCGTCACTCTGGCGTGAACAAGTGTAGTTTTTATTTTTAGCATAGCAGCAACGTAGGATTTTGCTTGTTGTAGTTTCATCATGCCTCAAATATTGTGTGGTAAACAGCTATACATAGAGCTCAACATTCACTAGTACACACATCCTACACACACACCACTTCCTACCATTCCAGCTTTCTCCATACAACATAGAGATATCCAGTCAGCACTAGCAAACATCCAACGGCTGTTACTCCCATTGCAGTCATCCAACAATTCCAGCCCCGCTCACAGTTTCCCAGCCATTCCACATGCCTTGCTTGCAGTTTCAAATGGTCAGTTGCTGTTCTATTCCATACATGCAGTTTCAAATGGCTGCTGTGTTCCCGTTAAAGCATTTCATCCAGAAATGCATGCACGTGTTAGCTTCAGCTTCAATTTTGGCAGGCTGTTTCACAGAGCTGACGTCATTGTGTATGTGATGACGTCAGTTCAAAAAGTCAGGAAATTTAAAGTACAATTGCCGTGAAACTCAGAAATTAAGGGACAAGTGCTGGGAAACTCGGAAATTAAGGGGTGCAACTTGAGAATCATGGAACCCCATTATTTGGACCCCAAAACTCATTTTTTACCGGGTAATTCGGTACAGTTGGGAGGTATGTTTGGAATCCCTTTTACTGTATGTGCGATTCAGAGAGAGAGGTGCCATTCCCTGGGTCCCTACCATGTCAGTGTATGTGCTATGCATTGCCTCTTTGCCAAAGCCTGGGCATACTGGGCATGCCTCCTTCTACCTACATGGGCAGGCTCAGGTTGTTCCTCTTCTGAGTCACTCTGGGCCTGTGCTGGCCTTGGCAATTGTGGGGGGCTGTGTGGCCCTGCCCATGCTGTTCCTGCTGTAGCTGTCTCCACAGGATCATATTGTGTAGCATGGCACATACAATGAAAATTTGTGTACACATAGCTGGAGAGTACTGCAAGGCTTCACCGGATATGTCCAGGCACTGGAACCGTGACTTGAGCATCCCAAACACACGGTCTATTATGAGTCTGGTTTGTGCGTGTGCCTCATTATGGAGTTCTTGTTCGGGTGTGTGTGCATTTCTGATGGGTGTCATCAGCCACGGCTCCAGTGCGTAACCAGCATCCCCTACTAGGTGGCCATACGAGATGTCCCCACTGGCAAATCTGTGGTACAGCTGTGTCATATGCCAGATGTGGGAGTTGTGATAGCTTCCAGGGCTGCCAGCACACACATTCAAGATAATCCCCTGGGCATCGCACATGACCTGGCAGTTGATGGAGGGGAAGCCTTGCGGTTTATGTAGGCCCTACCCTGCTCACTGGGTGGTGATTTGATGTATATGTGCATGCAGTCTATAGCACCCACTACCTCAGGGTATTCTGCTATTTGGTGGAAGAGAAGCATATTGCTGGTCAACACCTCATGGGTGTTGAGGAAATATATGTGCTCAACGGTATGTGCTGACATGTCATCCAGGAAATGGTGGAGTACCCTGGATGCTGATGCCTGTGAGATCCCCATAATATCCCCAGTTGGCCTTTGGAAGGTACCTGTGGCTAGTATTCTTAACCCTACACATACCTTGGTATCCACTGGGATGGGTTCTCCTCTGTTCATTCTGTGTGTGAGGCGTGGCCGGTACAACTCAACAATTTGCTGTAGGATGTCCCTGTCCACCCTATAGTGCTCCACTATCTCCAGCTCATGTAGCCTCTGGTAGGTTACCCTGGGTCTGTACACTCTTGTCCTTCTCCTCACTGTGGGTTGGTTGTCAGCATTCTCATCCTCACCACCCTCGGCCTCTTCCACATATTGATGTATGAGAGCAACAGCAACCCTTATCATTTTGTTAGCTTTGTCAGGTAAAATTTCCCCATCTGTGTACACCGGTGGTGTAGTGTTTGTGGGAAAAAACAGAGTGAAAGGTGTTTGCATAGTTTATAGTAGTGTGCTGGGCTGGGCTGCTGCCTGTGCAATTTACTGATTCTGATACATTTCACCTGCCAGATATGCTAGTTCTTCTTGATTGCCTTCCTACTGTTGTTTTTCCTTTCCATTGCCTTCCCATTTAAGTCCCGATGCACAGCGCACATATCAAGTGCTCAGATGTGAACAGAGCTGCTATTTCCTGTGGTTTTTTTTTTTTTGTTTAAAACCCAGTGCAGGGCACGCACACCTGTATAGGCAATGTAAACACTGCTAGACAGCTAAGCTCTGCTTAGCTAAGGGCAAACATGGGCCACAGAGCTTCAATAAGCTTACAGCATGCATGATGCTCCCCGTTATGAGGTCATCTACCTCTTATGCTTATACCATGGTGTTGCTGCACCTACATGTTTGGATGCAAGCTAACACTGAGGGGAAATCTGTGATTCAGTATCAATCCCCTCATTTGCATAAAACTGACTGCTAATGCATGGTTACAAAACTGGCACACAGCCTTCCCCCTTAGCAACCACTATTCCAGGGTATTGTTGTCTTATGCATGCCATTGACTATTATGGCAGAATGCTGATTTGGGTTAAAATCATATTTCCAACTTTTTTCCGTATTTTCGGGCCCATCCCGTTTGCGCACCGCTGCCCTATGCTTAAACGGCTGAAATAGGCCAAAATAAATAAAAACTATTTTTTATAATTTTGCAACTATTTCCCATGCCAATGGCCATACATGTGAAGGAGAGAAAAGTAAATCAGAGAACATAGTTATAGGTTTGGTTGGTAGAAAGAAATGATCAAAGAGGTGGTGACAAAAAAGGAAAAGTGGAGGGGGGATTTTTTGTCAAGAGAGAGGTAAACGAGTGTGATTTATATAGTATAAGGGGATGTAAGAGGGAGCAGAGGGGGGCGAGAAAGAGGGGTAAGATATAGTTTTTAAAAGAATAAGAAAGGAGGAGTAAGGGGGTAGTAAAACATCCTGTGCATTTCTTTCCTATAGTTTCTGTGGTGTGTAATGAGTTTGTTGGTTGCTTGTGAGGGAGAAGCAGTTACTGACAAATAATTTGATGTCATTAGAGCTCCGTTTGCATTCTGAGCATTTAATCTCTCCTGATTTCCTTACCTTGATTATCGTGGTTTCATTAATTAAAAAAAAAAAAACAAAGGAAAATGTAGATGTAAAGATCTTTCACTAACATATGCATATAGTCCCTCCAAAGGCAAAAGGATTATTTACTCAGCCCTTATACTGTTGATAAAGGTTTGAGAAAACCCATGTTTGTCCATAATATGCATTACTCAGATTATTGCACAGCACCAAAATCTTTTGAAAATTCACTGGCAATATTTAGCTAAGGTATATGATAACCCTTACACACCTTGGAATAATTAAAATGGGCTTATATCTTATCTATGGCAGGGCTGACTTTTAACATTTTTGGAATTAAAGTTACAGCAATTTTAACATACTGACTGATAAGTAATTAAATTAAGAAAACCTTAGGTTTACAGGACAGTCATCAGATTTACATTATTTTTATTTAGAACTATAATAACCACATTGTTGGTAGTAGTAGGAATTTCCCTCATTCTTTAACATCTAGTCCAAGTATTCTACCTGTTAGGCTTTACTTCAAAGCCTTTTGTGTTTCTTCTTTTGTCACAGATTTAGCTAATGTGTGTGACAGCTGACAAGCTGTGGGAGCAAACTGTGTCTTCAAAATATTATTCAATATTTTTTGCGGTGGAAGGAGAACTAATAGTATATAGATTCTTCTAATAGTCAGTCAATATCTTAAATAAGTGAAAAAAACTGTCTTTTAGACCTTTTGCAAATATGTGCTATCTTCTTGCTTGAAAAAGAGCGATTTTCATCCCTTTAGGCGAGTCCCAATACAATACATATATGCATATAACTTTAAACAATGTACAAATTGCTTGTTCCATATAATTTTATCTTTTCACTCATTTATCTATTTATTTATTTATTTACATATACATTTTTACAATAATATAATAATATTAATTCTATTGAATTTTATTGATATTATGTTATTGCATTTTTGCACAGAACATTCAATGTTTAATATTTATTTGGTAAGCATTCCGTCCTAGTTGCGTGCATGTTTATAAGGAAACAAAACACAACATAATACTGCTTGATTTTGATTGATACTGAATAAGCATAAGGTTTACTGGAAACGTCTGAATACATTTTATTTGATTTAATTGATTAATTACTTAATTATACAATTATATACATTAACTTTGGCAACTTTTTCACAGTGTTTTGTTATATAAATGGAAGTTTTAAATGTTTGTGTATTGTCTGATGAAGCGTAGTAGTTGCTACGCGAAAGTGCTTACACGCCAATAAATTTTCTTCTTCGTTTGACTTTTCCTGGACTACTGTCAAATTTGTGCTGAAAGCTGGTGCTGAATTATTTCATGTTGGTGGAATTGGACTTTTTGTTAAATATCCTAAGTGCTTCGTGGTGAGAGAACCTGTTTTTTACTACTTCATTTACCCTGTTATTACAGGTATTATTTAGCCATCGGTGGAAAAATTTTTTATTCTACAGTTTTTACTTCGGTTATTTCACCGGTTGCACGCGATGGAAAATGTTAATATAGAATTAGACTACTCTCCAGGGACGAGGGACGCCTCAGCAATTTTGGTGGATCTTTTACATCAACAGGCAAACCCTTTATTGGCTCTGGATTTGTCACACACAGATAACGCTGTTCCAGCTTATGAAGAGGGTGTTAATATAACAGACTTCAACACTGCATCAAAGGAGCTCGAAGATGACATGTACAGGCTACAGCGGTACGCCTGGCAAAGACAGCACCTGGAAGCATGTCTACACCATTGCATCGTGCCGAGGGGGATGAGAGTCCTCTGCATGCCGTCATATGGAGAGACACATCCGACACTCCTCAAGAAATGGCAGGACCTCAACATCGACCTTGGATACAGGTACATTAAGTTATTGCTTGAATATTTTAACCCGATAGAAACTGAACTACGTAATAAAGTTGACCTTACTTTCAAAGACTTGAGTGACCGTTTTAAAATGGAATATTGTGTTAGGAGAATGCACAATATTTGCCTCCAGGTTAATGCTTTTAGTGAAAGGCTAAAAGCAACAAAGTTACCCAAATTACAAAGAGATTTTCATGATTTTGCATCTCAGCAAATATTTGTATGGCCGAAACGCAATACTGTTACTCAGAACATAAGTAGCAACATTGATAATGTGAATCATTTACCATCCAATGATTTGTCCACTAATACTTCTACTGTTACGGTCAACTCTGTTCGTAACATGAATGACTTTCCAACCAACAATAAACTATTACCAGCCACATCTTTGGAGGGAGTTAATACTACATTTTCCACTGTGTCTGATACGCCCCCTCCTAACCAACTAGCACTGAAACATCTACCTAGTAACCTAGGAGCTAGACCGAAGGATTTACATTTTGACAATTCTTCAGGCCCTTCTCCCTCTACTTTTTTACCTTACCCTGTGAAACAACAGTTTTACAACAGGGGTCGATCAATGAGTCGGGGACCAAGAAAAAGGAAACTTTCAAAAGAAAACTACAATCCAGTAAGAAGAACAAGAATGTGACTGAACTATTATATAATTATTCTGATTTTTCTTTTTCTGATGCTGATATTTCTTTATTGAATCGGGGACTTAACTTCATTCCAGCTTGCCCTGACACTATTAATCAAGTACTCATTGACCTTAGATTGTTTTGCAGACAAGTAGCTCTGAACTTGTTTTTTAAAGATAAAGCTGACTCTACTAGTGCCACTGTGAAAACTATTTTTAAATGCAAAAGCACTTTTATGCCTCCACTTACATATAACATTGAACGCTTTTTAAACTTATGTGAACAAGATTTTTATAAATTATTCTCAACTAAGGTAAAACCTAGTTTTTATAATCTTACTTTGGAAGAATTTACCTCGTTAAAGCATTTGAGCAATTGTAATGAAATTACTATCAAACCAGCTGACAAGGGTGGTGGGGTAGTCATTTTAAATACTACTGATTACAATGTGAATATGCATTCAATGCTTGATGATGATACAACATACATTAGAATGAAGTTATATGATATTAACAGAATCATTAAAAATGTGCATGATGTTTTGTATGACCTTCTAATTTGTAGACAAATCAGTGAAGAAATATATAATTATTTGCTCATAGATAATCCCACTGTACCAATAATTAAGGGATTACCTAAAATTCATAAAAACCAGTACCCCATTCCATTAAGACCCATTGTTTCGGGTGATAACTGGGTTACTGCCAACATCTCTTCTTTTATTGAATTTTTACTTAGACCTGTAGTTGATTCCTTTGCATCTATTTTAAAGGATACATATCAACTACTTGATTATTTATCAGAGGTACACCTAGCCCTGAATGAACATGAATACCTTTTGATCACTTTAGACGTGAAAAATCTTTTCATGTCTATACCTAATGACCTAGGCATTGAAGCGGTAAGAGAATTATTATTAGAAGAGACGTCCTTTACTAATGATAGGCAATTGTTAATAGGCCAACTATTAGATTTAGTTCTTAATAATAATGCTTTCATGTTTTTAGACAATTATTACTTACAAAAATGGGGGGTGGCAATGGGCACTCCCTGTGCCAATACGTATGCCAACCTGGTTGTTTTAAGTTGGGAGCGGAGTTGCCTGTTTTCCCACCCCTCTTTCTCTAAACTAAAGGTCTATAAATGCTTTGTGGACGATATTCTTATTATTTGGGAGGGTACTGAGAGTGATTTTAAGGATTTTTTAGCTTATTTAGAAACCACATCCACCTTTCTTAAATTTACCATGGAATGCTCCCATGTAAAGATTAATTTTTTAGATATAACATTAAGTATTACAGAACATGGCTTTATTACATCTACACTTTATAGAAAACCAACCTGGAGGAATACCCTCCTTACCTTCGACAGTATGCATCCTAGATACATTTTTCCTGGTATCATTAAAAGTCAGTTTATCAGGCTAACTAGACTCTGCAAGGGTATTCATGATTTACACTTTGAAGCAGACCGCCTAGAACAACTTTTTAAGGAAAGAGGTTATGATTCAAACTTAGTTAGCAACATTAAAAACAGTGTTATAGGAAAAACACAGACAGAAAATAAATCTGTTAGGATTAGAAAAAGAGAAGCTATGAACACTCAAACAAAATTTGTATCCGTAATTATAAATTACACAAGTACTATAAATAATATAAAGGAAATTTTCCATAATAATTGGAAGATTTTAATTATGGACCCAAATATCAGGCTGATTGTAGGGGATAAACCCCATTTTATGTTCAGAAATGTACTATAAATAATATTAAGGAAATTTTCCATAATAATTGGAAGATATTAATTATGGACCCAAATATCAGGCTGATTGTAGGGGATAAACCCCATTTTATGTTCAGAAATAGTCTCAACCTTAAACGGCTATTGTATAATGACAATCGTTTTATTCATTCAGCAGCTTCACCTATTAGTCGAAAGATAGGTACTTTCCCCTGCCATAGCTGTAATAGATGTAAGTTTGTTTCTAAGACGCAAGAATTTCATCACCCGACTATGAACTACATCTTTCGACCAAGGTTTTATGCAAATTGTTGTACAAAAAATCTTATTTACCTTGCTACATGTAAGAAATGTCAAGCTTTCTATGTTGGGCTTACTAAAAGATGTTTGAAGGATAGGATGTATGGCCATTTATATGATATACAGAGAAAAAATGAATTAAATGCTTTAGCGAAACATATAACAGAATATCCTTCACATCAGTTTGATTTCAAGGTTTTAGAAATAGTCATAATCAATAAAAGAGGTGGTGATAACGTCATATCTTTGAATAATAAAGAATTACCAGAAAGGCTCATCCAGACTCTGCTACACTTTGCTGTGAAGAGAAGGTTAGTTTGTTTTTATTTTTTGTATTACTTTTCTATATTTTGAATACTGTAGTTTGTTTTCTTTACCTTGTGTTTTGCTTGCATTCTGTTTTAACAGCATATTAAAACTTCAAAAGAGACCACAACTCTCTCTGTTCTGAGTCAGGCAGAATTTTTTCCCGCCCTCCCACTCATTTAAGTTGTCTTGTTAAATACCACTGTCTTTCTAGTTGCCCGCCTCTTATGTTAATCTGACCATATATCTCATTTCTCTTTACTTTCACTGGCTTATGTGAGTAATCACAAAATCGTCATTTTTGAAATCCCACCCCTTCAATTATTTAAATTTATTGGCCATCCTACAGTATTTCATAGTACCAAAATACAAAAGTGCCCACCCCTTTCATTCCATCTTGCTGTTTTAAAAATAGTAACTCTCCACTAAACCTTAACTTTTTAAACAGGTAAAACTCAAGTTACCTACTTTCACATCTAACTTCTCTAGTGCACACTGCAGAGTGCATTCTTTTCAATCTTACCTTTAAGCATCCCTGCGACTAGCACTTTCTCTAATACCTGCTGGAAAGCACTAGGAAGCCTTAAACTCATAAAAACACTGAACTCTCCTTGTTAACAAGGAGAAATTAATAGTAGGCACTAAACAGCCTATAACTGCAAAGTACCTTGCTAAGGAAACAGCTCCTATACTTTACAAAGAAAAAAATAGCCCCAAACCAGGCATGTCCAAGGGTCAGCTTCCAGTGATTTCTCCTGTCCACCTGGTGAATCTGGGCATACTGGGGCAATGCAGCAATTGCCTCATGTACACAGACAACCCTCTCCTCCTACCACCCAACACTACAACCTGTGAGAGATGCACTTACATAGCCAAAATGGAAGCAAAGCTCTCTCCACCCAAGATTGTGCTAAACAGTCAAGAGGAGAAGGTTAACACCCACACTACACCTCAAGCAACACATAGCCCTTCTAAACCCACACCACCAACACCCACATATAGCAACACTAAATCCACATATGCAGAGGCCCTTAGCTGTAACCTGCCCAAGCAACAAAGACCTCTGAAGCTGAAATGCAAACAAACACCAATCACAACCAATGTGTCACATAGTTCACAACACCAGTGTGCCACCCAGCAACAGCCCCTAAGGCAAGACAATGTACCTAACACTTTAGTCATAGGTGACTCTATAGTCCGGCACACTGATGTCCCTCTCACCAGGTTGAATAAGGAGAAAATTACAGTCAGCTGCCTGTTGGGTGCCAGGATCCGCCACATAACGCATGCACTCAAGTCACTCCACAACAAGTACAAATATGACTCTGTCATTGTCCATGTTGGAGTGAATGACTTGAGACGTACCTCCCTGGACTACATGAAAAGAGACATGGAAGAGCTCTCGGATCATGTGGCCCAGGCAGGTATGACCCTAGCCCTGAGTAGCATCCTGCCTTCACCCAGAATGATACCACAATATAAGGATAAAATGATTGACTTCAACAATTGGCTAAGCTTATGGTGTCATTCAAAGGGGATCCAGTATCTGTCTGCCTGGGATGACATGATTGACAGACCACGATGCTTTGCCAGAGATGGTCTGCACCTGTCGCCCCTGGGATTCAGGTTACTTGCTAAGGCTCTTGCCACCCCTATAGTGCCTTTTTTAGGCAAACTTCAAAGGACAAAACCACCACCGTAACAGGTACAAGCATGCAAAATCTGAAGGTAATGCTACTCAATGCTAGAAGTCTAAACCTCAAAATGCACTCTCTCGAGGCACTCCTAAAAATGGAGAACATCGATATCTGTGCAGTAACTGAGACCTGGTTCAAGGCTCCAGAGAGCTCCCCTGCAATACCAGGCTACAACTCTTACCACACTTTTCGGCCACCAAACCAGGACCGAAACACTAAAGGTGGAGGAGTGTCAATATTCACCAAGGATATTCACACCACCAGGCTAGTTGGCCAACACAATGTGTCTGAAATTCTCCAAGTGCAACTAACACTAGGTAAGACTACAATCCAAACTGTAGCTTGATACAGATCCCCCACCATACCCCAAGATTCTCACTACACCTTTCTAAACATACTGGAAAATATTAAGATAGAACCAAACACCCTAATACTGGGTGATTTTAACTACCCTGCCATTAACTGGGAAAACTACTCATGTCCCAACACCTTTGCGCAACGGTTCTTGGAATTCATAAATTCCAACACCCTGGATCAACTAATCCATAGTCCTACCAGGGGCTCCAATATCCTAGACCTGGTCATTACCAACATGGGAAATCAATGCTCCATACCTATGGTCACCCCCTCATTAGTCAGTTCTGACCATAAGCTAATCACCCTTAACATCCACATCCTACCCCCACCCCCCAGTAAAGAAACCACCATAAAAATCTTCTCCAAAGCCAACTTCATGCTACTCAAGTCAGAAGTGACAAACTTCATGACACCCATGCAGACGGGAATTGAAACTGCTGAATCCTACACTAAGGCACTGTATGAGCACATCCACTCATGCATGAATCGTGCCATCCCAAATAGAACCAAAATGCTCTCATCCAAAAAAAGGAAGCCAATCTGGTGGTCCCCTGCCATAAACAAACTTTATAATAAAAGGAAGAAACTTTTGCAGAAAAGAGGAAATCCCAGGATGCAAAAAACTCCCTTACTAGCCTCAGTAAGAAACTGAGATGCCTCATAAAATCCTCCAAAGCTAGTTACGAAAATAAAATTGCCAAAGATTCTAAAGACAACCACAAAGCATTCTATAACTATGTCAAAATCTAAATGGCAATGCTCAGATCTGCTCTGAGCTAAAACAGAATGGCATTAAATATACTGATCCAAAGGATATTGCCAATATCCTGGCAGATCAATTCAGTGCCAACTTCACCCCCTCTCACCCCCTAAATGGCCCATCTCAATACCGGACGATTGCCAAATTCCAGTAATAACGGCCACGCAGGTACAAAACGCACTCTCTAAAGCCAAGAATACAGCATCCATGGGACCAGATGACATCCCGGGCTGTGTACTACATGAACTACAATATGAACTGACACCTCACCTAAGTGTCATGTTTAATCATAGCCTCACCTCAGGTTTCGTGCCCACTGAGTGGCGCAGAGCTACAGTTATCCCAATCCACAAGGGGGGATCCACCTTGGATCCCGGAAACTACCGTCCCATCAGTCTGACAAGCCTTATCTGCAAGGCCATGGAGCGTATTATCATGGAACTTATAAACAAAGACATTGGCAACCTTCAAACACTGGACCCCACCCAGTTTGGGTTTGTGAAGGGCCGATCTTGTCTCCTGAACCTGATTGACTTTTTTGAATCAGTCTCCAGAGCCATTGACAAGGGTAAGGTGGTCCACACAGCCTATCTAGACCTTGCCAAGGCCTTTGACACCATCCCCACTCAGGAATCATAGATAAACTTACTAAGTTGGGCATTAATCCCTATGTCACCCAATGGGTTGCTAAATGGCTTACTGATAGAACCCACACTATAAAAGTAGCTGACTCCAAATCCAGCTCCAGACAAGTGACAAGTGGAGTACCTCAGGGTTCAGTCCTGGGGCCGCTCTTGTTTGGCATCTACTTCTCTGAAGTACAGGTCAACACTAAGGGACTCTGGCTAACAAAGTTTGCAGATGACTGCAAACTGGGAGCCATTATTGAATCCCCAAATGATGTGAATACTCTACAAAAGGGCCTTACAGAAACAGATGCTTGGTGCCAGAGCCATGGGCTCAAGCTCAATGCCAAGAAATGTATTGTTATCCCTTTGGGAAAAACATGTATCCATGAATTACCATATAGGTGGCAGTACACTAAACACAGAAAGTGTGATAAGAGACTTGGGGACACAGGTGGACAGTGGTCTCACCTTCGATAACCACATCGCCACAACAGTCAGGAAATCCTTCTATGTGGCACACCTCATCACGAAGGGCTTTTCATCCAGAAAAAAGGAGGTCATTGTCCCACTGTACTCATCCCTCATTAGACCCATTATAGAATACAACGCCCCATTTGGTATGTACCTCTCAAGACATCTGCAACAACTGGAAAGGCCTCAGAAATACCTCACTAAAAGAATCACAGGCCTAAAGCAGATGCCCTACGCTGACCGCCTTAAAAAACTCCAGCTATACTCTGTCGCATATCGTCTACTCAGAGGCAATCTCTGCTTAACATACAAGACCATGTCAAACCCAGAGCTGTTGGACATGCTACACTTAAAGAAATCCCAATCCCTCAGAGCTACACGCTCCAGGGATCTAAACCTTGTCATCACAATAAACAAAACATGCTGGAGGGATAGGTTCCTGACCCAGAGACTCCCCAGACTCTGGAATAGATTGCCCATACATGTCAAGCAGAGTGCCTCTTTGGACCTCTTCAAAAGGAACCTTGACGATTGGATGGGAGAAAGGAAATTCACCCCAGGGATCACGTCAGTCTCCCTGCTAGACAGGGGTCCAGGAAAGTAAATAATGTGGGTAGAAATAGCCAGGGAATTGTTATGGCTAGGCTTGTATAGGCCCTAGGGCTGATAGCCTAGTACCAACCTATGAACCTATGAATTGAAATGGATTCTAAGATTGGGTGCTCATATACCCCCTGGTATAAATAGTTATATTTCTATTAAACCTGCTTTGGAAGCTAGATGAGCTATATATATCATTAAATCTATTTTGATTATAATATATTTAGCTTTTATATGCATATATGTTCATGTTTATATGTTTTAGTTTAGAATTTATACATTTATATTTATTTAGAATTTATTTAGAATTTATTAATTTTTATACATCATTTTCTATTTATGTGTTTTATATATCTATACAAATTTTTACATACACTTTTCTACACACTTTATATATTCCCATTTTATCAGTTTAGAATGCATTTCATTTGAGCCATGGTTATGCATTATGTAGGTCTATGCATTAAACTAACTTACATATATTCATGGTCTTGCCCTATAATAGACATTTATATATTATTACTTTGATAATACATATATACATATAACTTTAAATAATGTACAAATTGCTTGTTCCATATAATTTTATCTATTCACTCATTTATCTATTTATTTATTTATTTACATATACATTTTTACAATAATATAATAATATTAATTCTATTTAATTTTATTGATATTATGTTATTGCATTTTTGCACAGAACATTCAATGTTTAATATTTATTTGGTAAGCATTCCGTCCTAGTTGCGTGCATGTTTATAAGGAAACAAAACACAACATAATACTGCTTGATTTTGATTGATACTGAATAAGCATAAGGTTTACTGGAAACGTCTGAATACATTTTATTTGATTTAATTGATTAATTACTTAATTATACAATTATATACATTAACTTTGGCGCCTTTTTCACAGTGTTTTGTTATATAAATGGAAGTTTTAAATGTTTGTGTATTGTCTGATGAAGCGTAGTAGTTGCTACGCGAAAGTGCTTACACGCCAATAAATTTTCTTCTTCGTTTGACTTTTCCTGGACTACTGTCAAATTTGTGCTGAAAGCTGGTGCTGAATTATTTCATGTTGGTGGAATTGGACTTTTTGTTAAATATCCTAAGTGCTTCGTGGTGAAAGAACCTGGTTTTTACTACTTTGTCACAGATTTAGCTAATGTGTGTGACAGCTGACAAGCTTTGGGAGCAAACTGTGTCTTCAAAATATTATTCAATATTTTTTGCGGTGGAAGGAGAACTAATAGTATATAGATTCTTCTAATAGTCAGTCAATATCTTAAATAAGTGAAAAAAACTGTCTTTTAGACCTTTTGCAAATATGTGCTATCTTCTTGCTTGAAAAAGAACGATTTTCATCCCTTTAGGCGATTCCCAATAATCATTATTTGATTTCAAAGTTGCATTATCTTTCTTCTCTAAAAATGTTGATCTGATCCCAATCAGAGCTTAATTATTGTGCCAGAATTTTAATAACACAGTCAGATGTTAAAATAGATGGTGTTGTTCATTTTAATATCAAATAGACAAATACTGCTTCATTCATGTTTTCTAGTTGCTGTTGATCATATAGCAATAATAATAATAATAAAACACTGAACCTGTTAGTCTGTTACTTTTGAATATTAACATTCATGTTTTCATTATTGTAATAAAATTGTAAATCAAATACAATAAATGAACCTACACGGAATTCAAAGACAAAAGTTTAATCTTTAACTCCAACTTCTTAGATCCTTGTCTTCTATTTGAAAACTCTGGCAGATGTATTATTTGAGAAAAATGCTTTGCTTCTCCCTTTCAAAGTGCTGCTCTCTTCACTCTAGGACTTGCATTTAGTTTGATTAACTTAACTGCATATTTTCTATAACATAATAAGAAGCTATAGCCTGATATGTATCATTAATTCTATTATAACTGATACTCAACACACTTCATCTTCTAAAGTATACACACACACACACACCCAACCCCCCCAACTAAATATATCAATGCCGGGATTGCACTACAGTGGGGAAAAGGGCAAAGGTCATGATTTTGGTCAAGTGACAAAACAAAAATAAAAAAAAAAACAACAAATGATGAGAGGTACTTTCACTGAACAGAAACTAAAGTTTTTACAAGATGAACAAGATCCTGTAAGGGGAGACTACCCATACCTCCTAACTTATACCGATCAACTCCATGGGTTCACAACAATGGAGAAAGGACAACTCCACATGTTCACTGAAAGTGGCTTTTTACAATAGAGCATTTGCACTTTTGTCATTCAACTGACTCGCATTGAATGTGCATGTGTTTGTGTGTGTGTGTGTGAGTATCTGCATGGGGGCATATGGTAGAAAGGAAGAAAAGGATATGAACAGATAGAACAAGAATGGTCGCCCAGTCTTCTGACTGAGCCATATCTTAATGTCAGTACACATGAGTCAGGATATCTATGTATATATATATATATATATATATATATATATATATATATATATATATATATTTTTTTTTTTTTTTTTTTTTTTTTTTTTTATTATTAAGCCCTATATCCCTGTCATCTGGTAACCTACTAGTAGGGATGGATGCTTGCCTTCACACTCCTAGCCTGGATACAGCAGCATGCACTGACTGGCAGATCAAACAGTTGTGCCCTTTGGCCAATGAACACTCTCACAGCAATACGTAGTCTCCTTTAGATGGTACTCTAATAGGGGTCTGTAGCTCTTCCCCTGCCTTTGGAATGGATATTGAAGGATTGGCAACTTGCTCCCATCCCTTCAGTTGATTCCTCCAGCACCCCAGGCAATAATCAAACACAGTTTATCCATCTTTGTTCAGGGCTTCATGTCTCCATACCGTAGAGTAACATAACTCCTGTACTTTTCAAATTACAACTCATCTAACAGCAAAACACTTTTGAAAATAGATTTAATCTGAATAAAAAAAAAAAAACAAAAAAAATAAAATATCTCATCACCTAAGAGTTACTGAAATTAAATACAAGCAGTGATAGTTCAATGAATAATCCAGCACATTATCTTTATGGATATGGTGTAGTGCATGTATCTGACAAGGAATCATGGGTAATATGCAAAACAGTTGAACACATCTTTGTAGCATTGCTGTATTCGGGTATTACAGTTGCTTCTGACTTTGCAGACATATAATTGTCTCTCTTTTTTCTTTATGCAGATGTTGATTATGACCAGGAATACGGAGATTCTGACGTTGAAATTCCACAGCTGAACATTTCTATAGTTGATTATTATGAGCCTGAATGGCTGTTTGAGCTCAGCGATATCCAAGGTAATGACTATAAAATAACAACTTAGAAACTAAAGCAAATGCAGGAGGTTGCTACAACTACAAATATATCCATAAAATAATTTCAAGTATTTCTATTTATAGTAGGTATGCCAGCATGCATCGAAAAATGTAACTGCTCAAGGAATTCTTCATTTTTGGATAACTGAAAAACTGAAAAACATGTTTATTGCACACACACACACACACACACACACACACACACACACACACACACACACACACTTAAAATTTTCAGGTCTGCTCCAGCATGGTTAAAAATGCTGAACTCAGAATTATTGTACATTTAAACTCTATACCTGTACAAATAAGAAAAGCACATACATTGTAAAGAATGCCGGCAATGCTTTTACTCATGGTAAATGTCAATTGCATATGATTCTATCCTCATTCATAGCTAGGATTTGGAGATAGTATTCACTGGAGGACAGGTAATGCTCATTATTCTTCATTTCTACAGCATGCAGATGCAAACAAGTTGTATTCAGTCTAATGCTGTACAATATATAACATGCTTACTGGAGGATAGATGACAAACAGCAGCACATCCATTGCAGTATGTTGCGGTGCAGTACTGAAAGAGAGTACAGTGTGTGAGATTCTGAAATTTTAAACTGTCCTTCAGAACAATTAAAGGGGTAATGCATGTAATGCACAGTATTCGTGTGTGATATAGGTCCATAGATTCATAATAGGCTAACAACCACCAGGTCTTTAGAAGCCTAGCTGTACAACCCAAGCCGTTTTTTCCCAGCATTACTTGGATGTCTATATGGTTGGGTATGTTAGTAAGGAGGTAGTTAACAGTTATGTGTGTGGGTGATATGTTTGTTTGGGATTAATTTACTTATTGTTGACCACTGTCCATCAGAGATATGGGCATATGGGGGCCAAGCCAGGAGTGAATTTGCAATTTTCCATCAAATGATCATGGTTTCTTTTGAACAGGGTCAGGGTTGAACTCTGTTTCATGGAGATGGGAAGCTTATTTCATAGGTTGGGGATCTTTTGAGACACATACCAATTCCTCCAGCAGATTCTATTTATGTTGCAGATAAAGTTCAAGTCCTTTGTTCCAGTGTTTCTGGCCTTGTTTGTTTTGCAGATGTGCAATAAATCCATCAGAGCTTGATTTGAGAGAGCCTTTTATGCTAGGAATAGATCACCTCTCAGTAGCCTGTAGGAGACTGAGTACAGATATAGGGCCTTAAGGCGATCTGCATAGGACAGAGTATTCATACCCTAGATTCTCTTGGTGAGGAACCATTGAAGACATTCCAAGTTTTGCAAGTACATGGCTAACTAAATGTAAAAGGGGCATTTTACTCACTGATGGGTATAATAAGGACTGAGTAGAGTGGTATTATTACATCCTTAGATCTGGTGATAAGCCTTGCTTATAAGCTGAGCAACAAAGAATGATTTTCTTGCTATCTTGGCTACGTATTGATTGAACATCAGATTACTGCTACATATATTCACAGATTCCTAACTAGTGGGTCAACTCTTAGGGGTGTTTTATTGATGAAGTAATTAGCTTTGTTGGATGTTTTCCCCAAAGGGCAAAATTCATTTCTTTGCATTGACTTTTAATCCATGGCTTTCACACCAGTCATTTGTTTGTGTTAGACCCTCTTGTAGAATGTTGGTGTCATGATGGAATCTTTGGCAGCTCCCAATTCACAGTCATCTGCAAACTTGGTAATCCAGAGGCCTTTGACATTACTCTAACTTCTTGGGTCCTATCTGTGAGCCAGCTGACAATCCATTTAGTTATCTAAGGATTTATACCTTGTTCTTAGAGTTTGTCAACAATACCTGAGTGGGGTATTGTAATAAATGCCTTGGCCAGGTCAAGGTAAGTATAATGCACTATTTTCCCCTTATCCATAGCCATGCTGACCCTCTCAAAGAAGTCTACCAGGTTAAGTAGGAAGACCTTGACTTAAAAAAGCCAAACTGGGATAGGTCCGGTGTCTGTAGGTTGCCAATGTCCTTGTTTTTCATTTCCATGGTAACTTGTTCCATGGCTTGGCATATTAAACTTATCAGACTGATGGTTCTGTAGTTCCTGGAGTCAGTTGATAGTCTACCCTTATGAAGAGGGATGACAGTTGTAACCCTCCATTCACCTGTAACCTGTTTTGAGGCTGTAGAGTGTCTCAAGGGGTTCTACTAGATCATGTTTTTGGCTATTTAGGAGGCAAACAGTGATATTGTTGGGGCCCACTGAAGAACTGTTTTTGGCCTTAACATACACCTTCAGGACCTGCTCCCTGTTCATTACTGGGGGAGCTATGCTAGAAGGGATTTCACGGGGGTAGTGGGGAGGGTGTGGGGATGAAGTTAGAGCTAAATCTTTCAGCCAGTACATCTGATATGCCACCCTGGTCAGTGAATGTTGTGCTATTTACCACCAGTTCTGCACACTGTTGAGTATTAGCTTTATCTCATTACATCCGAGTGATGCCTCCAGGTGCATCTGCAGTTAACTCCTAGTGACACCTCTTGGTGTCAAATATTGCTTGTTCATATCTGCATCAATAATTCTGAAACCATGTTATTTATAAGGTTTTAAAAGATTTCATCTTCAAGCTTACACAATGGTAAACTCAACTGCATTAATATTTGACCTCTATCTAGTGCAGGTAAATAGATATTAACTGTTGTTTTTACTATATCAATTTACATAGATAGAAATTTCATATTTTTCTAAATATCTCAACAACCAAGTAACACAGACAGAACTCCTTAGCCTCATATGAAAGCTCTCAGCTAGATGAATAAAATGCTACTAACAGTATGTATGCAACTTGAGTGGTTGCTGAAATATTGTACATTATTTACAAAATATTACAAATGCAACTCTTACTGTGTTTACTGTCACTTAAAAAAATCTGTTTACAACCTAGAACCTAAAGAATACTATCACTATAAAAGTAGTTTGTGCTGAAGAGTCTTCCATTTATACTTCCTTCATAAACCCTATGGTTCCAGAGATATGAACACTTGTTTGAAATGTGAGGACATAATTTTATTCTGTCAAAAAGTTTAGGCTCCGCCCACTGGAAGCTACAGAGCAAACTTCCTGAACTCCATTGGAGTGAATGAGTTAAAATTCCTGACATAGCTGAAGAAGACCTTGTAATTGTCCTTAGCCTAAAAGGCTATCCTGACCTCATAATTAGGATTACTGGACTTCATTAGCCCTCTTAGTTTCTGATTTAGTTGAATCTGAAAGCTCTTGTCTCTATGAAAATCGCTGTTTCTGAATTTAGCCATGACTTTTTTCTTTTTGTAAGGTAAAAATTTCACCAGTGTGGTTTGTTTTTTATTTTGGGTCTTGGCTTACTTCTGGTAGATATGGCAGCCTCTATGCAGCCATTTACAAGTTAGTACTGGGTTTCTGTAAATAATTCTGCATAGGCAGCTGTCTTCTCCGGGTTTAGAAGAGACGTGAGTTTTGACAAACTGTCACTTAATATGATGTAGTTTGCTTTAGTATAGTTCCTATTACAGGTTTTGTTGGATTTTCCAGGTTGACTTTTATTTTGAGGGAGACAGCTTATGGTCCAACTTCACCAATGAGGATTTGACATGGGGGCTGCAAAGGTCTCCCATATTGGTGAGTGCTAGATCCAATATGTTTGATCTTCTGAATGGAGAGTGCACTATCTAGTCTAGTGTGTTTGTGTTTGTGTTGATGAAGTGCAGGAACCACTGTACCTGTGAGTTAGAAGCAGTGTACATTTTCCAGTCTATAGATGGGTAGTTAAAGTCTCCCATGATTAGGGTATTTGGTTGGATGGTGAACACCTCTAGTAGGTCTAGGTAAGAGTTGTGAGCTTCATGGGTCATAGAGGGTGACCTGTAGCTGGCCAGTACATGGTACAAAGCCTTGTCTATGGAGACTTGTACATGGATAAGCTCCAAAGCATCATCCTGTTTAACCAAACATGAATTGCATTTGCTGTTAACATAGACCGAGACACTTCCACCTTTAGCCCCTGTCTCTGCTGCCGAGGGTCTAACGTGTGGGTGGCACTGTAGCCTTCCACTGGCAGAGTACTTTCTGCATTTTAAACCAAGTTTCAGTAACAGCATGGATGCCTACATTCTCTGGAGTGAGGAGAGCTTGTAGGTTTAGGCTCCTAGCATTGAGCAGTAACACCTTGAGGCTGCTTTGAGTTTTTATTTGTTTGTTATGTTGATAGTTTTGTCATTTTGACATTGCCTAAAAAGGCTGTCAGGGGATGGATAGAGTTTTAGCCAATATCCAAAAGCCTAGTGGGAACAGGTGCAGACCATCTTGGCAAAGCAACACGATCCATTAACTGTGTTCTCCCATCCTGATAGATATTGGATTCCCTTGAACTGACACCAAAAACTAAGCCAATTATTAAAATCAGTCATTTCCTGTTCATACTGTGGCATCATCCTAGGTGAAAGTAGAATGCTGCCCAATGCATGGTACATACCTGTCTGTGACACATACTAAGAAAGATCCTTAATGTCTGTTTACATATAGTCCTGTGAGATATGCCTCAGGTCATTTATACCCACATGGACTATGATAGCATCATATTGGTACCTGGGGTGCAGTGGCCTGAGTGTGTGCATGATACTGCAGATCTTAACTCCAGACAGGCAATTAACCTTTATCTTCTCCTTGTTCATCCTGTGAGAGGAGTATTTGTGTGTCATACAATAGTGTCCCTCATGACAAGAGTACTAGATAAAGTGTTTGCCTGCCTTATAGGCTTTGTCCTTGGGGATCATTGGGTGTTGGCTAATATGTAATGTTAGGCGTTGCTTTTGGTGTGCACTTTAGTGATTGCTGAGGGTAGGTGTTGCAGTTTGATGGCGTAGGTGTTTTTTTGAGGTTTGGAGAGGTTTATTTTAAGTGCCTCAGCATAATAAGGTCTATATGTGTGTTGAGTGGTATATTTGAAGGATGTATTGTGTATGTTGTTGACAACCTTGTGTTTGAGATTTTTGCCTCCAGGGAAGTTATGTATGTACATCTCTTGTATATTGTATTAGTTTCTTTAAGGATTGAAAGGTTGTCTCAGCACATGAGACAATTGCTACACTGTCCTGGGATGCTCATCTCAACCAAGCTGGCCACAGAGACATCAGGAAATTGCAAATCCATGTCTTCACATCCTGCATTAATGTTGGGCTATTATGGATTAGGGTCTTGGCTTTACAGGGGTCACCAAACCAAAGAAAAACAAGCTTCAAAGCAGGATCTGACCAACGTGATCCACAGAGTAAATGAGTGCCAAGTGGGTAGTTGCAAGAAAATTTATTGATATAAAACAAGCGCTTTTGCTCGGCTAGATACCGAGCTTTTTCAAGTTAAAAATGAATTAAAACATTGGAAACAGTGCCATTTTATATATCTTTCCCTATCACATGGTTAGCTAGTCAGCTGTTAGTCTTAAGTCAATTAACAATTAACAATTAGTAAGGAGTGCTACTTTAGTGAAGCAACACTCATAATTTAAAAAGGAGAAATGCTCATATGTTTAAAAAGAAATACCCATATTACAAAGCGTTGCACATTTGAAACATAAAATACACTGTTTAAAAATGTACGTGCTAATGCTCATGTACTAACTCTAGTAGCAAGTGTGGATACATATAAAACCTGTTAAATAAACTGCATTATCAGTTATGTTAAAAAGCTGTATTCCCGTTGTTCATAATTTTTGTGTTAAATATATTTGGTGAATGTTAAAACAATTTTAAAAATAGTAGAAATAGAAAACATACATCTGTAGAGAAAAAAATGTTGAAAAAAGTATACAAGCATAAAGTTTACTGCAGTTAAAAAGTCATGTTGCAGCAGACACCTACAACAGTGAATGATCTTACTGTGAAGGGTGTGTCTACTTACAAACCTACAAGCAAGCTCTTCTAATTTTGAGAACACTGCTGATGTTAACACTCTCATTTAAACCTGGGGCTCTACTTGCTTCTAACCTGAGTTGCCAGAAAAGTTCTCTATATTCTAGACTTGTTTCCCAGTCGCCACCCCTAGCATTGGGAAGTACTTCTTCCAATACCAAGAACTTGAATTTGAAATTCTTGCAAACCAAGGAATGCTTATATAAAGCATTTGATTCCTTTTGTTTAGAAATGTCATGTAAATGCTCATAAATTCTTCTTCTAAAAGGCCTTTCTGTTTTGCCAATATAGAAACTAGTGCAGGTGGTACAGAACCCTAAGTATACCACTCCTTTGCTGCCACAGTTTGTAAAAACTTTAGGTCTAAACAGAAAGTTCCTAGAAACAATGTAAATACTAGGGGTGTCAAAAATGGTGTTACATTGTTTGCAGGCACCACATTTAAAGGTGCCTGCTTTGGGCAATTGAGTGTTCCAATTGCCTGGACAGATCAACAATTTGTCTTCAAGCAAGGTACTTTTAATAATAATGCCACTAACAGCATTGAACTTAATTTTAATGAACTAAGAGACAAATTATATGCATATAAGAGCAACCAGCTCGAAATTAATTATTTAAAAGAGTGTGTGACCGTGCAACGTGTACCGAAGGGTCTACGTTGTCTCAAGTTCCCTAACAATGTACAGATGGGAACTCCATATTACAAGAAACTATGTGAAATCTTTGACAGGGCTGGTATTGAAATTTTAAATGCTATGGTTTTGGAATATGAGGCGAAAGCTGATATTCTTCTAACTGAGCTAAATGGTTTATACAGCTCATTAGTGAATGACAGAAATTTTCAGAGTGTAAAATTCAACTATGATAAAGTGTTTGATGAAGTAGATCAGTTTTGTGTTAGAATCCTTAACCAAAATGTACGTAAATTAGAACGTGACCTCATTGAATATCGTGAAGGGGTGGTATATCCACTGCCTGGTAGATCACGATGGGTCAATAAACCAAATGTGGGTAGTTATATCAATAACAACAACCAGGAGAACATTCCCGAAAAACACAATTTAAAATATAGTGAACCACTTCGTAGAAGCGAAAGGCTGGCTGACAAAGAAAGGAAAGAACTCCCCCAGGATTTTCAGCACCCCCCCCCGGGAGAACGGGGGGCGAGGGGACAAAAACAGACACCTCAAGGGTGGAACAGGAGATAGTAGCATGTCAAGCTGGCAATGTGTCTCAGAATGAACATAACATGTCCTTTACACATGGTAGTAACTACGTTGTAATCAAGAAAGATAATTTCACTATCTTCAACTATACAGATGTTGACATTAAGCAGGACGCCTTTGACTTGCTAACCAGAGGTCTCCAATTTGTACCCCTACGCCCCCTCAATATAGTGAACACTCTAATAGACTTGAAACTTTTTGTTAGGAATTTAAATCTTACACTCTACTTCAAGGGGCAACCCTACACCAACAACAAATTGAGTAGGAGTAGTACTTTCAACCCCCCCACCCACCCATCTATTAAGGTCTTTGAGGAACTTGTTGATAGGGACCTTAGATCATTCCGGTCCAAAGTAGCTAAAACATCTCCAACCAACTTAGACCAACAAGCACTCAGACTCATTAACTATCTCAAGAAAGAGAATGTTAGAGTTATGAAACCTGATAAAGGGGGAGGGGTGGTGTTGATGTACAACTCGGATTATGATACCTACATTTACAGCATGTTGCAGGATTCTAACCACTACGAGCTAGTATCTAGAAATGAGGCTAATACTGCCTATTCGAAGATTAGTTTTATGTTAACTGACCACCTGCTTCAAAGCGCTATTAATGAAAAGCTTTACAACTACTTGTATGTCAACAAACCAAGAATCCCTGTTATTTTCGGAATCCCCAAGATACACAAAGGGCTTGACCCTTTAAAGTTTTGACCAATTGTATCTTGGGCAGGAGGCATTACAGAACCTTTAGGGAAATTTATTGACCAGGTAACAAAACAGTTCGGAACATCATTAGAACATGTTTGTAAGGACTGCTGGGATTTTCTCAAAGGAATAAAACATGCTTTTTACAAACCGGAACTTCTTTTGATCACTATAGATATAGTTGATCTATTCCCAAGTATTCCACATTCAGTGGGCTTAGAGTGGTTTAATGAAGTATTAAGTACTGAAACCAATCTGGGCAACACTATAATTAACCTGTTAGTTGAATACATGGAAACAATTTTAGAAAACAACTATATACATTTTAATGGTGAAATATACAAGCAGAAAAAAGGAGTAGCTATGGGCACTCCTTGTGCGTCCTTTTATGCTAACACCGTCTTACATAGATGGGAACAAAGGTTTATTTTTTCTACCACCTGGGTACAATATTTAGTGCACTACAAGAGGTACCTAGACGATATATGCATTTTTTGGGCAGGAACCCATGATGAATTTTTGGACTTCATCAAGTATTTAAACTCAACCACCCATTTTTTATCTTTTACGTATACGATTAGTAATGACGAACTACATTACCTTGATGTAACCTTATACAAGGATCGGGTCAATAATGTATTCAAATCTAAACTGTATAGGAAGCCAACCTTTTCTAATACATACTTACAGTTTCAGAGTGGACACCCCTTCTATCAGAAAAAGGGCATTGTCAAAGGACAATTCATAAGAGCTTCTAGAATGTCCAGTACTACACACGATTGTTTAGAAGAGATTGACTTCCTAAAATCTCTATTTCTTGAAAGAGGATACCCCTTAACACTTTTAACTACTTTAGCCCAACAGGTCATGGACAGCAGAGAAACACTCTATCCCCCTCTTTTAGGTGCAGATGTGGTTGTTCATCACATTGATATTAAAGAGCCTGACCACACTTATGGCAGGTTCATTTACACTTACTGTCTCAACTCCTTTGAAGTTGAAGAAATTTTCCACAGACATTGGCCAGTTCTTTCACTACATGATGAATTGAAAAATATTATACCACCACACCCAAAGTTTATTAGAAAGAGGGACACCAACCTCAAAGAAATTTTTGAAGGGAACAACCATACCAGAACGAACACTCAATTGCCCAAAGCAGGCACCTTTAAATGTGGTGCCTGCAAACAATGTAACACCATTTTTGACACCCCTAGTATTTACATTGTTTCTAGGAACTTTCTGTTTAGACCTAAAGTTTTTACAAACTGTGGCAGCAAAGGAGTGGTATACTTAGGGTTCTGTACCACCTGCGCTAGTTTCTATATTGGCAAAACAGAAAGGCCTATTAGAAGAAGAATTTATGAGCATTTACATGACATTTCTAAACAAAAGGAATCAAATGCTTTATATAAGCATTCCTTGGTTTGCAAGGATTTCAAATTCAAGTTCTTGGTATTGGAAGAAGTACTTCCCAATGCTAGGGGTGGCGACTGAGAAACAAGTCTAGAATATAGAGAACTTTTCTGGCAACTCAGGTTAGAAGCAAGTAGAGCCCCAGGTTTAAATGAGAGTGTTAACATCAGCAGTGTTCTCAAAATTAGAAGAGCTCGCTTGTAGGTTTGTAAGTAGACACACCCTTCACAGTAAGATCATTCACTGTTGTAGGTGTCTGCTGCAACATGACTTTTTAACTGCAGTAAACTTTATGCTTGTATACTTTTTTCAACAATTTTTTTTCTCTACAGATGTATGTTTTATATTTCTACTATTTTTAAAATTGTTTTAACATTCACCAAATATATTTAACACAAAAATTATGAACAACAGGAATACAGCTTTTTAACATAACTGATAATGCAGTCTATTTAACAGGTTTTATATGTATACACACTTGTCACTAGAGTTAGTACATGAGCATTAGCACGTACATTTTTAAACAGTGTATTTTATGTTTCAAATGTGCAACGCTTTGTAATATGGGTATTTCTTTTTAAACATATGAGCATTTCTCCTTTTTAAATTATGAGTGTTGCTTCACTAAAGTAACACTCCTTACTAATTGTTAATTGTTAATTGACTTAAGACTAACAGCTAACTAGCTAACCATGTGATAGGGAAAGATATATAAAATGGCACTGTTTCCAATGTTTTAATTAATTTTTAACTTGAAAAAGCTCGGTATCTAGCTGAGCGAAAGCGCTTGTTTTATATCAATACATTTTCTTGCAACTACCCACTTGGCACTCGTTTACTCTGTGGATCACGTTGGTCAGATCCTGCTTTGAAGCTTGTTCTTCTTTGGTTTGGTGATACTGTTGCTATTTATTTCTTGTTTACAGGGGTCAACTGAATGGTGTCTAAGGTGAAGGCTAGATGTTAGATAGTGCTATGATTGTAGTACTGTATTACACTATCTAGCTGCCCTAAGCTTAGCTTCACATAAAGCCTTCCTGTGTTATGGGTTAAAGTCCTAATAACTAGATTTATATATTTGTTACTCTACAGGGTACTGCTAACCACCAGTGAGTGGTAAACAGCTCCATGAAGACATACTTAATTTACAGCAGACAGAAAAAGTTGAAAATTAACTCCCATGGTCTCTGGACAATAAGTGACTACACTTTAAGCTTCCTGGGGTGCCTCCCAACCTAGAGAGACCAGGTAAATACATACGATTTTGATGAGCATCTCTGCAAGTAAGGCAAAGCAGGGTTAAAGCTGGTTCCATTAACAGTAATAGTTATTTAGTTTTCTTCAAAAACATATAGTAGATGACTGAATAGATCACTGATACAGAATTGCTGACAATTTGAAGGTTCCCTTTTGTAAAACCAACAGCTCAGCAGTGGACCAGCACAGAATGTTACTGTGGATCCTCCCATCTTGTATCTCCTTACTCCATTGCAAGTAAGGCAAAGCAGAGTTAAACCTGGTTTCATTAACGGTAACGGTTATTTAGTTTTCTTCAAAAACGTATGTAAGCAAATTAAGATTTGGACATCAGCTTTCCACAAGTAAATATACAGGCTTTGGCAGTGAAGAATTGAAAAGCATTATTGGCATTACATGCCCAACAAGAAGCACACAAGAGGCCTTTAGATGTCTGTCTGAACTGACTGGTGCAACTTGAGAGGGGAGGCAAGAACAAGGAAACTGTAAAAGCTGCGAGTGGCTTTTGGATTTAGCAGAAGGGCCTTTGTGTATTTTTGACATTGTCAAAATTCCCTCTTTGTTGTGCAGAAGTGAATGCTGGTGTATTTGGGGATCAATTTTTATCTTTGAACTGTGGTTTCTTTTTAGCCTATTATAAGGGCATTTGTTCTTTGATAACAACGGAAGACATCTTTGCTGGCCGTGAAGAAGCGAAGGCTGTTTTGAAAATTGGGAATGTTATCAGCTAATTAAATAGTGTTCTTCTTTCAAAGGTACTTTTGGTTTTACATCTCTGGGAACAGTGTGTGTGTTCTGTTTTGACTGTTATTTGTTTTATATATCAGGAATATCCTTTTTTTATTGCTAAGAAGCGAATGCTGTCGCCAATCGGGGATGCCAAATATATAGAAAAGGAACTAGATTGTAATGTGTGTTTTTCTTTCACACATTTTTGGAAGATCCTAATAATTATGGACATTTCTCAATTGTTTCATGGCTCTTCATTTTGGCTGTTTATATGAGTGTTCGTTACATTTTTATATAAAATCAGGGCCAATATTAAGCATGTAATGCTATACGCAGTTCTCAATATTATTTTTTGTTTACTATTGCATAGCTTGGACTCTAAATCGGCAGAATAACCAGTCGCTATTTTTGTTTTGGGTTCATAAAATATATGGGTTTTCTTTTTCTCTCTACAGATGGTTAGATTTCTTCATCTTGGACCTAAATAACTGAATTGGACACTGTTACAATCTGGTGATGGCTCTTTGCATTCATGTTTTTTTTTATGTATGTATACAATGTGAATGCTTGTTTATATTTTTTATACTTTTCCTACTGATGGTCAAAGCTTCTCCACATTTGTGGTTTTCTTGATTTCAAAACATAAATAACAGCTTTGGGGTTTTGGGAATTTCTGGTGTTGTAATAACCATTTTGGGCTTTTTTAAGACTCAATTTGAGTTCTACTCCTCAATCAAGCCTTACTGCTGATACTCTTCACCTCTCTACCCCACCTACCTGCTTAACTTCCATCCTAACCCATAGCAACCATGCCACTAGATAATACTGTTGTAATCCTCACTTGCACTATTCTAGCCTATATTACATCCTACCAAACAGCTACAGTCATAACCCCCAACCATTTCCACTGCACTCTCTCATCAACTCCTCTCAAACACCCAATGCATAATTTCATTACCCCAACCACAAACTATTTCCTCCCAGTACAACTACTCAATTATCAAACCCCCACCACATTTGATCACAAAATATCCATTAAAATATAACAATTTATTTACTGCATATATAAAACATATTCTCAACACTTTCTCTAAACTTGCTCTCAGTGGAGATGTGCACCCCAACCCTTGCCCCACAATCATCAACATCTCAAAAAAAAACCCTTCCAACTAATTCCCCCATCACCCAAATCACAAGCAACAAAAACCCAAATGACCTCCTCATTATGTCTCTTAACATTAGAAGCATCTGTAATAAAATCAAAGACCTCCATGCATACATAAGCCTCTACTCCCCTGATATCCTTATCCTAACCGAATCGTGGCTCAAACCTAACATCAAAAATGAGGAAATACTTCCTCCTGGATACAATATCCTCCATATGGGCAGATTATCCAGAAAAGGAGGAGGTGTGGCACTGTTGTACAAATACCACCTCAATATCCAAATTCTCACTAATTCAGCTCCCCAGTTTGACAAGGAAGAAATACTTTACACCACCCTAAAATTAACCCTAACAAATTAATCAACATTATAGGGTGCTATTTGCCACCAGGCCAAAATATACCTCCCATTGAAAATGTACTAGACTGGGCCAATCTTTCCCTACCTCAAGAAACTATCATCCTTGGGGACTTTAACATCAATTGGCTATCCTGCAATAGCAAACACTCAGCCTTCCACCTAAATCTCCATGGTTTCTCTCAGCTAATACAAACCCCCACTAGGATTAATAAAACCCCCAATAACCACATCATTCTTGACTGGGTCTTAATTAACAAAGCCCCCCACACCTAGCTAGCAGGCTGTTTACCTGACTCCCTCAGTGATCATTCCCCAATCTTCCTACTAAAAAATCACATTAATGATTGCAAACCCATTACCCACAGACTTATTCACAACAAAGCTAATTTTAACCACAACTCTTTCACCTCCTCCCTCCAGAAAGTAAACTGGTCACCTCTAAAGTACCTCAACCTAGATGAAGCAGTTCATTTCTTTAACAGTACCTTCCTCAACATCCTTAACTCCCATGCCCCCCTGAGTAACACTAGAATCAGAACTAAGAGCTCCCCCTGGCTACAAAAAAAACACCAGGGGCCTTATGAAAACCAGGGATAAAACATGGGAACACTGGCGCATAACTAAAAACCCCTCAGACAGGCAACTTTTCCTTGAACTACGTAACAAGGTTAAAAAGAAAATTAAAGCAGACAAAGCCCTTTTCTATCAGACTTCCCTAAACTCCTCCCAAAACAACCCCAAGCAGTTTTGGTCCACTATTAACTCTGTACTCTGCCCAGGAAAAGTAAGCACCCCCTACCAACCACCCCTCTCTCCACCAGTAGCATTGCTGATTCCTTCAATAAACACTTCACAGAATCCGTTCTATCCCTAACAAAAAAAAAAAATACTTCCGTACACTAACTCCTCCCTCACCCAACCCAAAACCAGCCCTCCCTACCTTCTTTCTGTCCACAGTACCCACCTCCTACATAAAAAGACTCATGATAAAACTAAAATCCACAAAACTAGCAGCCAACTGTCTGTCCACTGAATACCTAAAGATCGCAGCTGATGTTCTAGCTTATCCTGTTTCCATATTAATCAACAGCTCCATATCTGAATCCTATTTACCCATGCTATGGAAAATATCACACATCATTCTCCACCACAAAGGTGGCCCCTCATCTGTCCTCTCCAACTACCGCCCCATTACCATCCTCTCCCCCCTCTCCAAGATACTTGAAAAATGCATCAACTCACAGGTCTCCAAATTCCTCCTTAACAATAACATCCTCTCCAATACCCAGCATGGTTTCATACCACACCACAGCACGACAACTGCTCTCCTCTCCTTCATCAACACTATCCTCCATCACAAAAACAATGGCTTCCTCTCCTCTGCTGTATTTCTAGATCTATCTAAAGTCTTTGACATTGTGTCACACAATCTACTACTCTCTGCTCTATCTGACCTCTCTTTCTCCACAGCAGCCACAAGTTGGTTCCACAGATTTCTAAAAGGCCACCAGCAATCAATCATCTGGGACAACAAGTTATCCCCTCACCTCCCTGTTACTCTCAGGTTTCCCCAAAGCTCCATCCTTGGACCCCTACTTTTCTCCCTTTTCACCAACAACTTGCACACTGCCACCAAACATGCCTCCCTCATACAGTATGTAGATGATTCCACCCTAATCTGCTCAGCCCCAACTCTACCAGAACTCCAACAGATCACCCAAGAATCTTTTTCTTCAGTTGAAAGCTGTCTATCTAATGGCCAGCTTCTCCTCAATCCAAATAAAACCAAACTCCTCATCCTCCAATCCTCCAATTCTACCCCAAAACCCCACATTTCACTATTCAAGCCAAGGATAATACCTCCATTTTATCAACTACCCACACAAAACTATGTGGCGTACTGATAGACAATAATCTCAAATTTGACACCCACATATCACTAACAATAAAAAAAGTTCACAAAAAAATGGGTGCCATATACAGAAGCCACCAATACCTCACCAAACCAGCAAGAATCTCTATCACCAGTTCCCAACTCATCTCCTCCCTACTCTATGCATCACCCATACTTACTAATCTTAGACAGTCAGACCTACACAAACTCGAAGCCTGCTAGAATAAAATCGCAAAATATGCCACTGGTGCCTCCTACCACAGTCACCACTGTGTCTCCCTTAGAAACCTTGACTGGCTTGAACTCCCACAACTCCTACACTAAACTCAACTCACCCTTGCTCATAAACTAGTAAACCACCCTCTCCGTATCCCATTGCTCCATACAATTCTCAAACCCTACCATTCTTTTAGACCACTATGCTCCTGCAAAAAAAATCTACTCCAGGTCACCAAAGCCAAAAACTCAGCAGGTGAAGCACTGTTTTCCTGCGCTATATCCAGACTCTGGAACAACCTTCCCATTGCCATAACTACCCTTCCTTCCTGCAGTCTTTTCAAGACTGCACTTAAATCTCACCTAAATTCTCACTGGCTTTGTCTTTGTCCAAACCCCGATTAATAAACCCCCCCCTTGAACCCTTCCCTCCTTTCCCAGATTTAGAGTATCCTCTCTATCACTATAAAACTGAACTGAAGATTACTCGCTGCTTGTTAATCCTTCCAGGATTTAGTTATTCATTTAGTCTGTTATTATTGTTATCTAGTTACTGTTTAGAAAATTTGTAGCTCTGAGTTTTACTTCTTATTTCTCAATGTTTGTAATTAGAGCTTACTACTCAATTGTACCGATTTTGCTCCTGTATTACATCATGTCATGATCACTTCTACTGTATACATACCTTTATTGTTATTGTTTTCCCATCTACCATGTCTTTCTGTGGAGCTTTTCTCCCCAGGCCTCCGCTGTAAAAGGATTAGTGTCCAGTCGGAAATTTCCCGATAAACAGATGTAAATAAATAAATAAATAAATAAAGATGGATAATCCTATAACAACTTAATATAAAAGCACAGCAAAAGTCGCTCTCAAGTGCAGAGTAACACCCAATTAAGTCCCTAGAAAGCCCTCTGGCTGATGAAACAATCTCACTTTAAGCCTCCCTGTGTGTTTCCTAACTTGGGTTTACCGGGATACTTTACTACTGCCACTAGAACAGCAGTGTCAGTCTTCTTAATGTACAAACAGAATTTGGTTAGCCAAAGTGAAAAGGTACCAACTAGCTACATCAAATAATTGTCAATTTAAGTTCCCTTGTATGTTTCCAAACTCAGACAGACCAGGCTACCTTTCTACTCTCACTAGAATTGCAGTCCCAGACTTCTTAATGTAAAAACACATATTAGATAGACTTCTTCTTTTTCTTTTGGCTGTTCCCATTAGGGTTCACCACAGCGGATCATCAGTTTCCACTTCTTCCTGAGCTCTGCATCTTGCTCTGTCACACCAACTACCTGCATGTCCTCTCTCACCACATCCATAAACCTTATCTTAGGCCTCCCTCTTTTCCTCTTACCTGGCAGCTCCATCCTTAGCATCCTTTTCCCAATATACCCAGCATCCCTCCTCAGCACATGTCCAAACCAAAGCAATCTCGCCTCTCTGGCTTTGTCTCCAAATTGTCCAACCTGAGCTGACCCTCTAATATACTGATTCCTAATCCTGTCTACCCTCGTCACACCCAGTGCAAATCTTAACATCTTTAACTCTGCCACATCCAGCTCTGTCTTTTGCCTTTTTGTCAATGCCACTGTCTCCAACTTACATAACATAGCTGTTCTCACTGCTCTCTTATAGACCTTCCCTTTCACTTTCATTTGCCAAATGAGATATGCGGAAAACAACACAGATTTACTTGTTAGATAGACAAACATGAAAAATGTATTGGAAACAAATCAGATAATTAGCTGCAACAAATAATTCTAACTTAAAACCTCCCTGTCCACTTTCCAACTTAGACTGACCAGGCTACTTTACTACTACCACCACTATAGTAGCAGGTCCAGTGTTCTTTAAGTCAAAACACAATTTGGTTGGCAAAATGTGAAAAGGTACCAACTATCTAAAATAAATAATTGTCACTTGCTCAGACAGACCAGACAACCTTTCTAATCCCACTAGAATTGTGGTCCCAGTCTTAATGTAAAAACATAGTTTAGTTAGCCACAAGTGCAAAGGTATCAGAAACAACTCTAACAATTAGTTGTAAATAATTGCAAAGTGATTTGAAGGCAGACAGCCAGCAATGAGGAACACGCACACTTTAAGGCAATTTCAAACTACATTAATATTCAAGGAAGGGCCTTTCCAGTTTCTTCTATCAGTAACCAGTAAGATAACCAAAAGGGAAAAGACTGGGATGGACTTCTGGGGCCAGCTATACAGTGGGGGCAGGCAGCTCAAAAGCCTCCAAGTATAAAACCAAAACACAAATAGGGAGAGTGGGAGAGAACCAAACTCAGAAAAACACCTAGGCCCAGCAGAGAAACCAAAAAGCAATGCAGACTATAAAATGCCTTAAATTAATAGTTTTAATCTCAGATAAAGAGCAAAAACACACGAGTGATTAAGACGGTAAGACAAGTGCAGTAATAAATCTACTTAAAATGTAGTGCTCTGAATTCAAAAATGTAGTCCAAATTATTTTGTTATCAGCTTGTAGCAGTCCCAGCAAGCTGATTGCAAACGAATAGTAAGCGTGACAAGGCAGATTTTATCCAATGGTCTGGGGAGTATCCCCTTTCATCACTACTGCGCAATCACAAAATTAGAATAGATTTTATATATCTATATCTGTTTACCTTTCTGTCTCTCTCTCTCTCTATATATATATATATATATATATATATATATATATCTATATATATATATATACACATACATACATACACACACACACATATATATATATATATATATATATATATATATATATATATATATATAATTGTAGGGATGCATGGAGGCTAGTCCCCTGAAAAAAACACAGCTTTGTATATTTTTTTGATCCTTTGTAAACTGATGTTTGTGTGGTTTTATTTTGTAAATCATTTGTATATCAACAATTAGCTGTTTCAATTAGAAGCTAGGCTAATATATATATTCTGCACAAATTCACGCATACATACATGCATAAGAGAAAGAAAACTTTCTTTCTGACCATCACAGTAATTCACTTTTGTATACAGATATATTTAAACAACTGCTTGCATGTGGTACAATAATGGGGTACAATATTGTTCAGTTAAAAAAAGCATTCTATGTTCAAAACATGAGATAAATTTGGGCGACCTACATAAATGGAAAATATACATTAGTACCAGAGGCATCTCTTGTTACTAGCTGCTAGGTTGCAGTCCGAGTTAAAATCAGAAAAAAGTGATAAATTAAGTAAGAAAGTCAACTATTATTTTCTGTTTTGTTGTCGCTCCTTAGAAACTCCACTCATGTGCTTGGTCAGAGCTTAGAGGAGATTGAAAACAAAAAAAGGGGATGGGGGGGGAGAAATCCAAAAATCACTTTGGCTTAATTCAATTACTGGGCTGTTTTCAAAAGAGCCTGGCATTAGGCTTTCCCAGGAATCATCTGGTTTGATTCATAACAATCTGCACCAACAGAAACATTGTTCTCACCAGCCTGCAGCATGAAGCAGAAACAAACACTTCCTGTTGGCGCACTTAGCTGACCGAGACACCCTGAGAAAGGAAGAAGGAAGCTGTTAATGTGGGAAAGGACATATGAGCTAGGCAAGCATGGGAATAGGTTAAAGTATAAATTATTTTTTTTTCGACACTGCCTGCTACTGCCAACATGTAGTAAGAAGTGTGTGTGTGTGTGTGTGTGTGTGTGTGTGTGTGTGTGTGTGTGTGTGTGTGTGTGTGTGTGTGTGTGTGTGTGTGAGTGTGTGTGTGTATATATATGTGTGTGTGTGTGTGTTTATGTGTGTATATTTGAATGAATGTATGTATGGGGGGTATATAAGCTCTGAACTGTTCCCATGTACAATATTATATCATATTCTTGTCTGTTTTTGGAGGGAGGGATTTATAAGCTCTCATCTGCAGTCTGGCAAAATAAATCAGTACCCTGTAGTATAACTCTTATCTGTACAGAAATTTGCCACATATTTTGGTCTGTTCTTCATAAAATGTGTGTTTTTCTGGCAAATCATTGATAACTGAAATCACTAAATAATGAAAGAAATGTGAGTTTCAGACTTCATATCCTTCAGTAAATGAAAGCGAATGCTAAAACTGCTATGCTGAATTTTAAGGATTTGTCCCTTGATTATTGTTAACTTTGTCCAGAATTCTTCAGCAAAGAAATGTAGATGTGTTATGGGGGGGGGGGGGGGGTGGCTCAGAGAAGGTCTCAACTCTCTCTCTGATTATTGGTTCATATTTTGTTCGGTGTTCTTATAAAATATGTGGAATTCTGGCAAATCAGTGAAGATTACAATTATCTAAAAAGACTGAAAATTAAAGTGGGTAGGTTCCTCTCTGATAAGTTCTATTTCAGCAGAGGAACCAGGCAGGGGTGTCCACTTTCCTCTTTGTTATTTGTGTTATATTTAGAACCACTGGCAAAGAAAATACGGGACTCAGAAATGCAATGAAATAATTGCTATGGTAGTCAAGAAAAGCTGGCTTTATTTTGCAAATGATATTATTTTATACCTGATAAAACCAGAAATGGACATTTCAATGTTGTGGAACATTTTAAGACAGTTTCAAGTCTTCTCGAGATACGCAATTAATTGGAAAGGAAAACAGCAAAAGTCAAGTGGGATAAGCTGATACTTCCAATAGCTGGTTTGGAATTACCTGATCTGAAAGGCTATTTCAGAGCTACACAGTTAAGGGTCCTTTATATAGCACAAGCACAACACTATAACTCAAAGTGGAGAGAGGTGATAATGAAACGAGGGTGGGGAAGCTCAAGAAACAAGGAGAAACTGGTATTTTGGATGTAAATCCTAAAGGAGAATAACAATAACCATACAGAATATAGAAGACAAAAGTAGCATTGATCATTGAAATCGACACACCCCATGATTATAGTGTCTGGCGTACAGAGAGACACAAAGTCATAAAATATCAGGATCTGCAGGCAGAAACGAGAGCAATGTAGAAGAAAGATACCCAGACAGTCCCAATAGTAGCAGGAGCAACGGCTCTTATAAAAAAGAATCTATAGTCGTACTTACATATGTTACCAATACATGTAACCTCATACAAATTGCAGAAGGAATCATTACTGGGCACATTGCGGGTGCTGCGAAGAGCACTTTTGGCTGGCATCAAAGATTAAAACAATACTAATTTCATGAACTTTAGTTGTACTTTGACTTAGGAATGGGGTCCATTTCTGTTATGGCATTAGAAACCCAGAAGACTTGGAGAAATTAAAAAATATATCATATTCATAAAGTAGCAGAAAGTATTCTAAGAACTAAGGGAACACAGGGATGGAGAAAGGAGATTTTGCCAAGAGGGATGACTGCAAGAGGTGCAGACAACAAGCAAGAGGGGGCTGGAACTTACTGGAGAAAACTGGCCAAGGAACCAAGGTACTGGGAGCAAATAATTAGAGAGGGAAATGTAAACAAATGGGAAGACACCACGAATTTATTTGGACTGCAGGCTAGAGATTAACTTTCTTATCAAGAATTAGTATCAGAGTAGAGGCAAAGTGAAAGAAATAGGGGGATCCTAAGTAAAAGAGCAGCACTGATAGAGTTTTTAGTAGAATCTAGAACAGAATCTGTTGTTTAAAAGGGGATAATAAGTAGAGTATTTAAAATACTGTACAATAACTATAAGAATTATAGAAGGTTAGAAAGGATTGGGAAGAGAGATTCAATAAGCAATTCACAAAGAAACAAAGGGAGATATACAGTATGTATAACTCCCAAATATGCAATAAAGTCTAGAAAATGTATGACCTTTGTTAGGAAGTGTTTGCATAGGTATTTTTGTACCCCAAGTAGACTCCAAATAATTTTTCCTCACATAGATTGCAAATGTTGGAGGTGTGATGAGGAAGATAGATGTGATTGGGAACACTGTTTGAAAGTGTAAAGAGTTAGCAGACTTTAAAAATTCCCTGCAGGCTACACTATCAGAAATGCTGGTTGGTATAACTAAGGAAATTATGTTTTTGAGCTCTGATACAGAATGAGAACTGCGTAGATATAGTAAGGCCTTGTTAAGTCTAATTATGTGGCTGTCAAAAAAGCAATTACTAGAAAGTGGAAATCAGAGTCTAAACCAACTGTACATGAAGTAATGTATAGTAACAGAGAAAAAAGAACTGGAAATGGGATCTTAAAAAAGGTGTAGGAGTAAATTACATATAAAAATGGGAATTGTGGGAACAATAGATGCAGAATAATGTTTTGGAGGAGGAATGAGGTTTAAAAGAAGACATGATTTGAATGAGCTATACAATATTTAAATGACAATGACTGGATAGATTATAAGTAATATGGAATGTTTGCGACTAAAAATATGTCAGTATGGTTTGTTTTCATTTATATAAGTGTGTGGCTGCCTATGTCATATGTGATTATTTAATAAATATGTCTCTTGTTTCAAAAAAATAATTATCAAAAAAAATGACAGATATTTCATACTTAATAGCTTTCATAAAACACATGCTAATGTGAAGTAAGCATGCTATTCTATCAACTTTCTAAGTATATAAAGGCAATATCTGTCTCCAGTTTTGGTCTTTTGTCCTTCATTCATTTTCAGATTTCTGTTTGATTCTTGAGATAAAATGTTAAGAGTTTTATACTAGCAGTGAGTCAAACACTTTATTCTGACAGTAGTGATCTCAGAAGTTAAAATTGTTCTTGCAGTTAGCTATGTAATTAATCATTCATTTGATTAAAATCAAATATTACAGTTGCAGTCATACCAGTGTGTGTGTGTGTGTGTGTGTGTGTGTGTGTGTGTGTGTGTGTGTGTGTGTGTATGTGTGTGTGTGTGTGTGTGTGTGTGTGTGTGTGTGTGTGTGTGTGTGTGTGTGTGTGTCTGTGTGTGTGTGTGTGTGTGCGCGCACGTGTATATGTATATGGATACATGGGAGGTGTAGAGCCTTTCAACTATCCTTGATTTTGCAAAGATTCTGTTTCCCTAATATATCGGTCTGTTCCTCATAAATTGTATATTTCTTTGCTGGCAAATCAATACAGATTGCAGTCACTAAATAATGATATTAGAACTTTCTTGTAGTTGTGTTCCTTTGCCCTTCTTTATTTTTTTAGCTTTTTTTTGTGATTTTTGAGCCAAGATGTTGAGAGGTATTTGGTAACAGTGGGTCAAACAGTATATTCTGAGAGTAGTGACTTGAAAACATACATGCTTGTCTTGCAGTTGTTTATTTATTTATTCAATCATTTGATCATAATCAAATATTGCAGTCACAGTTGTAATGATGACAGAGATTTGAGTTTCATATTTAATAGCCTTCTGAAAAGCATGCTAATGCAAAGCCTGTTTGCTATTCTTGCGTGTTTCTAAGTATACAAAAGCAATAGGTGTCCCCGATCTTGGTCCTTTTTCCATCATTGTTTTTTCGCTTTCGCCTTCATTCTTGAGCTAAGCAGTTAACATGTTGCTAGAAAGATAACTATTGATAACTATTGTTAGATAGAATGTAACTTTTTATATTATATTTTATATACGTAATATCTATCATGGCTGTTTACACCCACAGTATTGCTCTGGTAATCTAACATGTTCATTTATAAGTAGTATTCTGTTTCTCCTGTATATATACACTTGTATGTTAATATTGTATGAAGTTTTGTTTTTGTATTTGTTTATGTGTGAAGCTTTTTTCCTTGGGTCTCCACTGAAAAAGGCTCTGCAGCCCAGTCGGACTAACCCAGTTAACAAACGACAAATAAATGAATACATAAAATAAATAAATGTGTGTGTGTGTGTGTGTGTGTGGGGGGGGGGGGTTGTGTACTATATTGTGGCAGCAGTGAGCTGAGAAGATAAATACCTGTGTAGCAGTTATTTTTGTATTTAATGATGCATTTAATCACAGTACAATCTATAATCAATCACATTCATACAAGTGACTGTAATTTATGGTTACATCTGTGTGTGCAGGGAGTGTCAAGGTGTGAAGAGGTTATAATTACTGTAGCCAGTTATTTTCATTACATTCTGATATCTGGGGTGTATAGAGTCAATAATGTTGTCTTTAATTGCTGGGTACAGGGGCTGTTGCTATTTGTTCAGTTTAAGTAGTAATTATTCTGGATTTGTAGAGGTAGTATGCATTTTTGTGAAGCCAGCTGAAATATTTTACTGTGTCTATTTTTAATACAATCAAATATCTGAGGTGCATAGTCAATAAAGTGGCTGCAATTAATGAGTCTGGGATTTGTCTCTGATGAAAATGACTGTGTACGTGTGGTGATGTGGTTGAGGTAAATCTAAATGAAACAAATTGGCCATAAATTGTATCACTTTCTATAACTGCTACTTAGTAAGTGGCCATCTGTGGTAATCTGGGCAGGATGTGTGTAACAGTAACAAAGCATTTACACAGTGTCACAACTAGTAGTGTTGCCATTGTAAAATATGTGGTTTCTGGCCTGATGTTTTGGCTGTGATACCTTCAGTGTGGAGTCTGCATGCACTCTTTGTCTCTGTGTGGGGTTTATCCAATTGCTTTGGTTTCTTCATCCAGACCCTCAGGTGTATGAGATATACCTCTAACCATTTGTGCTTTTACCTTCATTAAAGTCTAATGCCACTTGGTACACAGAGGGTAACTACTTTTTTTGGAGAGGTAAGTCAGCACTATTCCCAGATAAGATTTATATATCCTTGCAAGAATTTGTCTTTCCATTTTATTGGGGAACTATTGTTTTCTTGGTTTTGAACACTAAGCTTAGATACAACTTAATTTCCTTGAAAAAAATGAGACTGAATTTTTTTCCTTACTTGTAACTGTTTTGGTCAGGCCATCGTTAGAACAAAAAGTTGTAAAAAAAAAAAGTTGCAAGATGCACCTCAGATCATCTAGAAGCCTATAACTTCTGGGGGCCTAGTGTTCCCCATACTACTGCACATATTAGGTCACTTCCTCCAAATGTATTACAGTACAATCTTAACCAGTTAGGATATGTTTAAAAGCATAATGAGGAGTTAGAAAGAAAGACAAAGTGTGAAAAAAACAAGAAATCAATCAATGATGTGGGACCAGAATGAGGGAGGCAACAGGAGAGAGAGAGGGGCAGTTGGGAGGTGCAGGTGGACTAATGTGCAACAGGGGCCACTGTGGATTCCTTTGTCTACTCTGTGCCACTAAAGGCTGGCCTTGATGATTACACTCAGATATCTGAAGTTTATTTATTCAGTAAAGTGGATACAATGAGTGGGTTCATACTGAGGTAGTCTGCAGATGAATGTGAATTACCCCATCTGTATTTTGATCCCAGGTAATGGTAACTGACCTGGTGTAATACAGCCCCACCCATTCAGCTGCTTCCTGTAGTCTCCCTTGCCATAAAGTTACTAGGTGCCACTAATCAGTAGTGCATAAAAGGTGCCTACAACAAGTATTAAAGTGAATGTATTGCAAACTACATTAGATAGTTTCCAAAGTAAGTGTCACAAATGAAGGCAGTATCACAATATGCAGACGATATATTCCATACAAAAGTTTTCCTTAACAACACATGATAGGAGCACTTATAGTTATGTACATATACAACCAACACCTAAAAAGTGATGCAGCCCACTGGATTCAATATAATAGATAAGTGGGCATGCCCTGGTATTGTACAACTGCATTATCTCCATTTGTAGAGGTAGAGATAATAATAATAATCCCATATATGTGCATGTCTCAGAATGCTACACACTTGTATGAAATATTGCTCTCCATTGTACAAATGAACCTCATGAGAATACAATGACCCAAAAACATATTATTTGCAAAATATGTAGCTGGTCAGGGGTTGATAGCATACAGAGCCAATATTCACAATCTCTGATCCAATAACAAGTGCCAATGTCTACAAGTCTGGCAAAGCAAGCCGGCTACATTGGTGTACAGGGATAAAGCACTAACAATCACCCAGACCTGGACTATTTATATACATGGACACCTATAGGAGATGGCAGAGGAGGGAGAATTATGAGGCTATGCCTGCTCACCACTGTTTGATGGGAGGGTTAATGACAATATGCCAGAGTAAGGCAGGTGGTTCTAGTGGCCATAGCTCTTGGGTAAGACTATAACCAGGAATGGCAACTAGACTTGGTGAGTTGTCAGGCTATGAGAAGGTATTGTCACTTTAAAAGGGAGGGTAGCGATGTACGTAGAAGAGGTACATTTGTAATGCCTCACAATCACCTTCTGAATGATGCTGTACATACAAGTAGGGCTTGCTAGACATCCTATTGGAGCATCAGTGGCAGGTCCCTGGCCCACTTACTTCCTGCACCTAACTGGTAACTCCAACACAGAGGGTGTAATCACCTGAGTGATGCCTTACCACTGTGCTATCAGACAGAGGAGAGCTTAGAGGAGTCACACATCTACAAAAGGAAGATGCACATGATGCATGGCTTATCTTCAAAGTGAGCACCTGGACTTTACAGATATGCCTGGAATATCAGAGGTAGTTAGAGTATAGTGCAATATAGTATCACCTGGATAAATATATAGGATTTTTTTGATAGTATGCAGTAGTCTGAGCAATATGAACACGTCTGTAGCACTGACCAATGTACTGTTTAAGGCAATGGGTAAAAGTAAGTCAGCTGTGGTCCATGCGTGCTAGTAATGCATTAGATTGTGAAACTATAGCAATAAACACGTGCCACTCCTTAAAAATATCAGCAAATGTGTTATTCCTTATCAAATACTATTATGATAGGCTTTGTCATTCTGAAAAATGCAGTCATATGATTATGTAACTATGAAAATAACATTCAGAATTGTGGTTAGCATATTGCCCAAGTATCAGTGAGTACTTGTTGCATATTTGCAGTGACGTTTGTATGATTATATAACGGAATAGATGCTGCACCACATATTGACAGCAGGGGGCGTGCACATCTAATATAAACTACGCTCACCATACGGTATGCTTACCAGACAATGCAGCAGTTACACATTTAATGAATATTACAGTATTAGAATATTTTCTAGGTTGTAGAAAATTTTCTTCAATGGGTTGTGTGTATGCTTGTGCAGTCATTGAAGATGCATATTTGCCAGAGTATGTTGTGAAATAATCTTTGTGCTGCCATATTTCTGATGTCTCAATTATTGCAGAAAAGTCAGCACTCTCATTCTCTGTCTTATCTAGGTCCCTTTCTGTCTTTCTAAATCAAGTTGCTTCAAATATAAAATAACCTGTAGCAACTGCCTGCATACAAGAACACTGAGAGCGGGACCTTGTACAAACCAGTAAAAGCCACTGCAAGTCCTACTTTTATCAACATACATGAGCAGTTTCCCTTAAAAACATTCAAAGGTCCAACAAAAACAAAACAAACAAAAAAAAAAAAACCTGAAGCAACTGCCTGCACACAAGAATACGGAGAGCGGAACCCCGTACAAACCAGTAAAAGCAAGTGCAAGTCCTACTTTTATCAACAGACTGTGAGCAGTTCCCTTAAACACATTCTAAAGTCAAACAAAAACAAAACAAAATAAATAAAACTGAAGCAACTGCCTGCATTCAAGTACATGGAGGGCAGAACCCCATACAAACCAATAAAAGCTACTGCAAGTCCTATTTTTATCAACAGACTGTGAGCAGTGTTGGTCTATTATAATCTTCCCTTTGTGATACTCTTACTGATTCTTCTGGTGTGCACTCTACTGGACACCACTCCCTTTTCGTCCCATTTATTGTAACAAATATATACTTTTTCCAAAGCTGTGCATTTATTTTATATTCTTATATTTTATTATTTTATATATTACATTTATTTTATATTCTTATATCTTATTCTCCCGTTTATTGTAACAAATATATAGTTTCCCAAAGCTTTGCATTTATTTTATATTCTACTTCCCTGATGCTCTTACTAAATCTGCTTTTAAGTTCACATAGATAAGCAGATGCCTTTAGTTACTGACCTGGACTAGTTGGTGATTGTTCTTCTCTTATCGCTGCTTTCTCCAAGTCCTGGTTCATTGCCTCCTCACTTTTCTTGTTTTTCTAATATAGTTCTATTGTAAGTTTCCTAGCTCTGTCAAACCTGTTTTCTCACAGCTTTCTCTAAGCCCTGGCTCTTAGCCCCTGCCTTCTCTCAGTCTCCTAACATAATCTTATTGTAAGCTTCTCAGCCCTGTCAATCCTGCCTATTCCCTTCCTCTTGAGAGTTCACGTATTCCTCCCATGAGCTGCAGTGCCATCTTTAATTACTTAGACCATCTGCTCCCCCTCCAGATTTCCTACCTTACTGATAATTTTCTTTCCAGATAGCAACTCCACACTTGATTTCAACTCCTATTTCATAAATACTATAGCCAATCTAACCACTACCGTTCCCAAGACTAACTTGTCCACCACAAACCTCTCCACAGCTAACACCAGTATACCCTTTATTTTCAGCTTTACTCTTTCACCTATACTCTGTCACTTATAATGATAGTTTTCTTTCCAGATAGCAATCCTGCAGTTGGTTTCAACCCGCTCCATTTGCCCTCACTGTGCTCGGGCTCACTCCACTCCCCTCCCTATCCCCATTCTTACCCGCCCACACATCAATTACATTTATACTTACTCTAGCTCCTCCCTCCTGCCCCACCACCCAATTATTCCTCTCCAATTCCTCTCTCATTACTACACTAGCCTCACCTCTTCACTTCCCGTCACATTACACCATTAGCCACACCTCCAACCAAACCTACACATACCCATCTTAGCTCACCTCATCATTACCCCATCAGTACAACCTCTTCTCCACCACCACATCTCGCTATTGCACACTAATTCTCATTCCTTTAGTCACTCACATCTCATACTACAATGTCCATCTCTACTATCACTACTCTACTTACCTTATCACTCTATTTCAATATCCTACTACATCTAACCTCTCTACATCACGCTTCTACTTCTTCCTCCCACTGCCCATTATCCTCTGTCCCCATGCAGTCTGAACACACCACTTCCTTCTAACAAATTTCAGATAGCCTTTACAACACAAGCATATCATTATGTACCAGAATAAAAATCCTCCCCCACCATTACCACAACAATATTTTCTCTCTAAATTATTTAATCAAAGTAAAACAGAAACTAGAATATACTACTCTCCCATATCCTGTAACAAACCTATCGCTATGAGGGGACATACATCCCAACATGGTTCCCATCTCCTCTCCTCTGCAACCCCCAACTCCCATAAATCAATCACCCAGAGACTCCCTATGCTGTGGAACAAAATCCCGGTACATGTGAGGCAGAGCACCTCGCTGGTCTTGTTCAAGAGGAATCTTGACCAATGGATGGGGGATCGCAGATATACCCCAGGGATTACTTCAGTGTCACTGCTTGACAGAGGCACAGCAAAATAATAGGCATAGTTTTATTCAAACTAAAGGGGTGGCGAAAGCCAAATAACTATGGGCTAGGCTTATAAATGCCCTTGGGCAGATAGCCTAGTATGAACCTATGAACCTATGAACCTATGAACTTCACTACAATTAACCGAAAAAGCATCAGAAAGAAAATACCTGACTTCTATGCATGGATAGCCCACAACAAACCCGATATTATTGTCACAACTGAAACATGGCTAAAACCCTATATTAAGGACACATAATTCCCTCCCCCAGATTTCACCTGTCTTAGGGCTGACAAAGCCCGAAACAAATGTGGAGGCATCTCTCTATATACCCCATGCCCTTCACTATTGTCCCATATACCAAACCCATCCCACAGTTCTCCACAGCCAAACTTCTAGTTTCTTTCTTTAAAATGAATAATTGCAAAAACCTCTATGTGATAGTCATTTGCATTCCCTCACGCAATAACATCCCTTTTTTGAGTAAATCCTTGCTTGGGCATCTCCTAACATAAAAAAAAATTAGACTATCATACTGTGAGACATAAATATCAACTGGCTATTCATATCCCCACACCACTCTAACTGCAATATCAATCTATATAAGTTCACCCAGCTAGTTAACACTATAACCAGGCCTAATAAAATTAATACTAATGGCTCAATCCTAGACTGGATTTTAGTGTCCAACCCATATAAGATCACATCCGTTGGTACACTCTCCAATAGTATAAGTGACCACTTACTTGCCTTTATACAAAGTGAATCTACCACAACAATTAATAAACATTGGTACAGAGTTACCAGAGATGAATACCAGTTCTGTCCTTCTAGCTTTAACCAAAGATTACTTAGCATTAACTGAGATGCACTAAAATCACTTCCCCTTGATGAGGCAGTTGAGTTCTTCAACTCAACCTTCCTCAGCATACTAAACAATCTCACTCCCCTTAGACAAAATGAGTAATGGCCAACCATGACAGTTGGCTAACAAGATCCACTAAGATTCTCATGAAATTCAGGGACAAATCATGGAAAATCTAACAAAAAAACAAAAACCTATCTGACCTCACCCAATACAAACAACTCTGAAATCAGATTAACTGCCTAGTACTACAAAACAAAAAAGAACACTACCTTACATTACAAAATCAACACAAGCAAAACCCCCCAAAAATTGAAAGTTCTTTCAAATTTTAATAAACCCAGGCTCTAGTAGTAATCCTTGCCCAGAAATCAAATAATAACACCAGCTGAAATTGCTGCAACCTTCAACTCCTATTTCATAGATACTGTAGACAATCTAACCGCTACCTTTCCCAAGACAAACTTGTCCACCACAGACCTCTCCATAGTGAACACCAGTACACCCCCTATTCCCAACTTTACTTTGTCACCTATACTCACCTTGACTATTAAAAAATTGCTTCTAAAACTCAAACCATGCACAAATTCCCCTGACAATATAACCGCCAAATACCACAGCCAACTCAATTGCTTATAAGCATGCTTCTCAACAGATCTGTCTAAGAATCCTGTATGCCTATCATCTGGAAAAAAGCTTATATCCTCCTGCTACACAAGGGGGGGGGGGCAACATAGACACCACCAACTTCCTCCCCATTGCTATACTATCACCCATCTCTAAGATTCTGGAAAGATTTATTCATTCTCAACTTCTTCACACATCTGACTCACAACTACATCCTCTCCCCCACCCAACATGGATTTAGGCCAGGACATAGTACCACCACTGCCCTCATATCCTTCATGGACACTGTCAACCAAGCCCGTAACACTGGTAAAATTGTATCTTCAGTATTTTTTGATCTTTCTAAAGCTTTCTATACTATATCCCACTGTCTCCTTCTAGCAAAATCTTCTAACATAGGTACCTCACCTCAAACTCTAAACTGATTCACTAATTATCCCACTAACAGGTAACAATCAACTAAATGGCAGAACTCTTACTCCCCTTTCCTAAACACCATCACTGGTGTTCCTCATGGCTCCATTTTAGCCCCACTTCTGTTTGGCACATTTCTCAATAACTTCCACACCACACTCTCTCAAGGCTCAGTCAAACAGTATGCAGATGACTCTACTATCATCTGCACTGCAAACAACTCCTCAGAAAAACACCAACTCACCCAAAATGCTCTCACCTCCACTGAAATTTGGATGTCTAATAATCATCTTGCCCTGAACCCCAACAAAACCAAACTAGTAATCTTTTCTCCCAAAAAGTCCACACCCCTACAAAAAGATAACTTCACCATTCAATCCCTAAATGGTATCACCATCGACATTGCACCTAGCACAGAACTCCTAGGTGTCATCATAGATGAAAACTTCACATTCAACCTGCACATCCAGTCCAATGTCTAAAAGACACATCAAAAGCTTGGCACTCTCTCACAATACAAACATCTACTCAGTGCATCAGCCAACTTTCTCTTGCCTCTTCTTTTCTATTACCCTCGCTTTTATACGGCACCCCCCTCCTCACCAACATTTAGTCCTCCTGAAGTCCAAACAAGATTCATGTTATAACAAAATTGCTAAGTTTGTAACTAATTGCTCCTACTCATCCCACCACTGCTTATCATTATGCAACCTAAAATGGCTTGAACTCCCCAACTATCTAACCTTAATCCAACTAACTACAGCTCTCACACCATCCATGTGCCCTGCTCTACCTTCTATACTTACTTTATACCATCCTAACAGACCACTCCGATCCAACAACCAACTGTTTGTAAATGTAGAAAAATCCAAACTTTTGGCTGGCCAGATGCTTTACTCCTTTACCAGCACAAAACTTTGAAATTCCCTCCCTCCAACACTTAGAGCGACCCGCTCAGTAACCCTCTTCAAGACATCTCTGAAACAACACCTCTCCTCATCTTGGCTGTGCACATGTGCTAACACCACATCTCATATAACCTAACTTCAACCATCACAATTATTCTCACCCCCACTCTGCTATGCTGGCATCCTCCTTCACATCCACTTGTCTTTTTGCTTACTCCGTCTCTCATCCTGTCCATTTCCCTCTTCTACTAATCCTCATTGTCCTACCAATGATCCCTCCTATCTACTTCTTTCTCTTCCTAACTCTTATAGACCTACCATTGAACAGGTGAGACATTCAGGTACTCTTGCAGCCTACCTTAATATCATACCACCACTTACATCTGCAACAATATCTACCGACTTTGTTGATTCCTGCAACAGGACTCATATAGTCTATTGCTCAGCTATTACACCTCCTAAATGTGTGAAACGTTTAAGTACCTTGTCTCTAATTAATTCTTATATCTGCTTTGCACCCACTGCATGAAGTGTCCTATATAAATTTTGCTAGGTGAAAACTACTCATATGGAATGTTTTCATGTATATACTCTGTACCGCTTGTATAATATCATTGATTTGAGAATAATTACTGCCAGTTGTATAAGCTGCCAATATTATGAACCAAATGTCTTTATTAATGTAAATTCTGCATTGTATGTGAAATGTCTTATATGTGGAGCTTTTCTCCCCGGGACTCCAATGAAAATAGGCACTTCTGGCCCAGCTGTACCATCCCAGTAAACAAATGCAAAAAAAATAAATAGTTCAAACTAAACATGTTGCAATTTGTACATCTCCTTGGAATTGATATATCTGTATACAGCAATGCAGCTAAGATGTTTTCAGCTGTAGTTTGCATATTATAAAGGACTCCTTGCCAGATGCATGCATGATCATAACATGATCTGTTAAGATAACTTTACCTTGATGTGCACCCAGAATGTGTTTTGATGCCACTATATTATAGTATAGTATATTCTGTACACACAATGTACATGCATAGCATTTTACCAACACAACTGAAATGAATATTGCATATAGTCAAGTATAATTATAAGGCTCACTAAAGATTTTACCTTTTATTTGTAGTCTTAGATTCTGCAGGTATGGTATTTGACATACAATATTCTCTGCAGTAGTGTATTTTATGTATAATCACAAAAGTTATTAACATTCTATTGACAAGGTGCACAAATGAAATATACAGAAGAAAGACAGCACTAAATATCTGTAAAATAGTGGTTGTCGTGTTATACTCGAGTGTACTTTACACATACCTACTAAACTTAAACCCACACGTCACTGACCAGCAACAATAAAACAGCATATACATGTGGAGACAGCACTGTAATTATACAGTATGAGGAAGATATTCCAAAATTAAAGTTGAAGATCGCTAAGCTGGGAATTCGTGGTAATAACTTAGATTACAGCTATTATAAGAATACCAATAAACTACAAGCAAACAAAACATTGATATAATACGAACTTTGTAGTGCATGGAATACAGCAATTACACTACAATATTGCAAGAAAGACAAACAAGTTAAGTGTTTGTATAGCGTGATACCCAAGCTTAGAAATCGTTAAGCTCCCTTGCTTCAAATGTTAAGATCGGGTATTGCTCTATGCAGTAAAATCTAACAAATGACAGTACAGTGCAGAACTAAAAGTATCTTTGTTTCTGTCTGCTGCCTGTGTCAATAATCTCTCCTTGACTTTCTTTCTTTAAGCTATGTTGGTAAAATGCTATGCTATCTTTCTGAAGGTGCTCACAAAGTGCTTCAAGGTGAAAGCCAACAAAATACTTTGCACTTTTTTTCTTCTGTAACTAATAGTACATGGAACAGATGAAGCTCCGTGCATTACAAAGAATTATGATCAAAACTTTGATCATAATTCTTTATTATGTGTTCTTGATATGGATGCCAAGATTCACCTCTCAAGCTTTGCTGTCAAGGAGAATATCTTAGCATCTGTGTCTCAAACATTTAATAAGCCAGTTACAATCACAGACCCGATCATAAATCATTGATATTATAGCATTGTGACAACGATTTCTGGGTAATATGCAGATTACTGATGGTGACATCTACAAGATATGTAACAGAAAACTGAATATTATCTTTGAATCTCATTGCTAGGTTGCATCCTTTACATACAAGCCTGATTTTAGGTAACATATCATTGGCTCATGTTACAAGTGTTGCTTCTCATAAACCACATTTAATACCCAAAAAAGCTTGTTGAGTATATGCTTTACATACCTCCAGCAGGTATGCACTCATGAGAACTGAACATATCCAACACTACTATAAATGTATCAGTAGCATACCCTATCATACACACTATAACACATGTGGGAGGCAGAGCAAGGCCATGACAAGTTATGCAATTAGCTAGCTACATCTTTCAAAAAAAAAATAAGACTACACTATAATTAAAAGGATAACAGAAGAACTTAAAACCTCTCATTTTACAGACACATATGCACACACACATATACACAGTATTTATTTAACATTTGTTTACCAGGAAAGTCCAACTTGAAACAAAGCCAATTTTCAGTGGAGGCCCAGGGAGAAATGCTCCAGATGCATGTCTTTGAATTGTGGGAGTAACCCAGAGCACCCAGAGGAAACCCACACAAATGCAGGGAGGACATGCAGACTTGCACAGAAGGCACCCCAGCTGAGAATCAAACTGGGGAATCTCGTGCTGTGAGGCAACAATGCTATCGCTGCGCCACTGTGCCATTCATATATATATATATATCTATATATATATCTATATATATATATATATATATATATATATATATATAAATATATATATATATATATATACAGATATATATATATATATATGTATATAGATATATATATATATATAGATATAGATATAGATATAGCTATATGTATGTATTTGTATACTACCACATACTCAAAGATATCAGCTTTATGCACATCCAAGTTTGACTGTACTGCACTGTACTCTGTCTGCAGTATTCAAGACATACCTCAAAATCCTAGACCTTCCTGTAGCTCTACTTATCTCTCATTCTAGTAATATACCCAGCATCATATACATGTTGACCCGCAGAACATTTTTCTGTGTTTTATGGTGATACTGCTTCATGTGATGACTTCTGAGGAAGTGTGACTTTCCTGAACCCTTCTCTGCAAGACAGCAGAGTTATACAGCATTACCCAAGTATTTAAGCTCTTTAAACCAGACTCACCAGCTGGAATGGACTGAGGAAGCTAAAATACAGGAGAAGAGAGAGACTGGGAATCTACTTTGCTGCTCTTAGAGGATGCTATGGCACAGTACTGTGAGGCCTACCTCACTCCATCCTGGTATTATTCAGAAAAGCATTGTGAGCTGTTAGGTATGATCCTATTTTAAGTATAAAAGCTGCAACTGTTTCCAAAAATCTGATGAAGCCTAATGGTGAAAGCGCTTACTTGTGTGAATAAAAAGTTTTCTGCCAGTTTTAATGTGGTGTTGACTTCACAATCTTTGGATATTTACTCTGCTGTAACAGCATTGTGGTTTACTGCCGTTTTTGCTCCGGTGAATGCTTTGGAAACAGTTGCAGCTTTTATTCGTTATTTTGTTCACAGGAGCATTCATCCCCAGGTGGTTGTTGTTCGCTTTTTTCCTATTTTAGGTATGTCTACTGAAATAACTGCTATGACTCTAGGATACTGGAATTAACTGGAAGCAACTGGAAGAAACTGGAATGAGACTGGCATAAATGTCTTTATTTATTATTACCCAGAACTGTGCTGAACAGGTGCCAGTCTCTCCTTTATGGGCCAAGTCTTTTTGTACCTTTACAATAACATTTGCAAACACTGTGGTTTGGTTAAGGATGCTTTATTATGTATGGTGGAAGTAGATTTCAACAATATCTTGAATACTACAGCTACAGTGCTGATAAACTGAAATAGTCCTCTGCATTTATATTCTTTATATTCCTTTCCTCATGAATAGTATATTTAATATTCTGGAATGCTGGATACTTAACCTGACTTCTGCATTCATACGTGAGTGTCTGTACTGCCTTCTGAAGACTGCACTGCAGTGACTCTTTGCACATCAGTCAAAACAAAATAATTTAACTAACTGTGTCTGAAGTATTTCCTAATAATACTAAAACCTTTTAGGTTTCTATACACCTCTATAACCTTGGTTCCCAAGTCTTGTAGCATATAAACAAAATGTGTTTGTTCTCAAATGTACAGCACATTTTTTTCTTATCAGTATTGTTGACTGAAGGTTATTTTCACTGATTAAAAGTGCATTCACTAAAACTGTATGCAAACTGTGAAGTCTGCTTTAATATGGCTACAATTCTAGACTTACGCAAAGAAAATACTGTATTTCTTTACATTGAAATGATACCTAATCTAAGAACCCCTTCTGAGATACCTGAACACATTCAGGTATCTTTTTTTGTAATTACTTTAAAATATGAAATATAAAATGAAGACACAGGCCTAACTTTACATTTCAGGCCTATGCAATGTTTATTTTACTAACTATTTGTGTAAGATTTATTCTGTAACAATTGTCTCTGAAATTACTGAAATGGAATATACTTATGTAATTGCTTTATAAATCTGTTAATATGGTCTGCAAAGGATACTATAATGATCACTAGAACTAATATAACATAAGTTTTCTTTATCTGGTAAATAAACGTACAATTTTTAATTTTGATTACTAGATGACACTTGAGCATTTATGGTCACTTTGGTTTGAAGTGTCATAACTTTATAGTTTAATCATAACCAGGCAATTCTTTAAAATGTTAAAATGATAAACTCTTTTTCTTATACCTATAATATATGTATCTTGAAACATATTTTCCATATAATGTATTCATTTGTGTCTGTAAATCTTCAGCTGGATTTGTTACTTAGAATCCCATTTTCCTTTTTAATATCTATATGCGGTTGTTGTTGTATCTTTTGGCTTTTCCCGGTTAGGGGTCACCACAGCAGAACTCCGGTCCGCTAATGATTGACAGTAGATTTTTACGTACCGAGTTGCCAGCCCTGAAGCACAACCTGCAACTAAGGTATACCCATTCACGCATGTCTCCACACAGAAGACGCTTTTCTCAGTATCGAACAGGACAACATCTTACTGTGAGGCAACAACGCCACCGCAGCACCACCACCTAATAGATGTAAATATCTATTTGCTTTAATAGTAGAAGTACCATTACTAAATCCTATGCTTTCTGTATTTCAGATATATACCTTTGCATACCCTCTCAGTGTCTTTTTAACTTTCTGCTTAATGTATTGGGTAATGTGCACTGTATTCTGTAAATTTATCAACAAATTAAACCAGACCTGTTACACCTTGAGTATACTAAATAACTATTACTACTTATTCATTAAATAACTTATCTTAATACGCCTGCTACAAATAATTCTGTCACTTTACCCTTAAAACTAATGAATGAATAGTGTGAAGTGTAATGCAGTAATGCTGTTAGAAATGTATGATGTAATACGCCTGGTATAAATAATTCTGTCACTTTACCCTTAAAAGAAATGACTGAATAATGTGAAGTATGGCATTAGTGATGCTGTTAGAAATGTAGTCTGAAACCTGACTGAAATGTATTATACTGAACTCATAACTGAGTATGAATATTGTATTCTGAAGCTTGACTGAAATTTACATAATGCTGTTAGAAATGTATAACTGAATTATAATGTTATATTCTGAAATCTGAAATGTACTATACTGCATGCATTATAATCTGAACCTTGACTGAAATTTACATCAAAGTGATACATACAATTTTATACTGAACATGTAAAATAGCTGTGTATAAATGCTATATTCTGGAAACTAAGCCAATACTAAAGGAATACCTTTTTTCTATCAGTATTATCTGAATACAGATAAATGCATAAACTGAAAACTAGTACTGTTATACATTTGTCTCCGAACATTAAAACATCTGCATGCTGGCTTTAACTCTAGTATGCATAGGTGCACATCTGTTGTATGCACATTTTAACTTTAAAGAATTCAGATAATTGAAGCACCTTTAAACAAAAAGTGAAGAAATGTACATTTGCTGTATATACATTTAAAATACGTGAGTTTTCACCACAGCACTTATCAAGTTTAGGCCTTACTCTGCATTGTCCCAGTCACTGCTGAGGTGTTGGAAGGGCCTCCCTGGAGTACTTTGATAGGCCTTACAAACCTTTCCTTTCCCATCTCTTGTGCAAGGCTAGGTGGCTGATATAATATTTTCTTGACTACATATGAACATGTATTCTGGAAAATCAACCTGGAGATTATTATCTTTTGTAGCAATATCTGTAAAGCAGGAAAAAAAAAGTATTATGTATTTAAAATAACATTTGCAGTTATAACAATGATAAGCTGACAGCATTGCTTGTTGCCCTTACATTGTTCTACATGAAATAAACATATACTGCTAATATGCTCTTGTAAATCTGTAAGCAAACTTATAATGTACTACAGTGAAATAAATACATTCTCACAAGTCTGTAACTAAACTGATAATGCACTACAGTGAAATGGGAATGCTGCAACTTTATTATTACCTCAAATGCAACTAAAATAGTAATCTGACACTATTAATATTTTAACATTTTTTTGTGCTCATCAGCACAGTTTGTTAGTTGAGATATTGTGCAGACACCCTAATGGTTATCGACATTAGCTGGATATGACAATCCTGTGTTTCTAAATGTTAGCCAAACTATCCACTTATGCTGTGCTGATGAGGCCATAAGAAGGCTGAAACATGCATGTTTACAGCTAGTGGAGTTTGACTTTATTGGCCTGAACTTGTCCATAACAGACTTAAAAATAAAAAAAGTCATGGGCATTCAGAACTCCCATACAGCTGAAACACCTGATGTCCTTAAGGGGTGATCTGCATATATCCCGTGTTACTCTAATACAAGAGGTTTTAAGGAATCACTCAGTGGAAAATCTAGCTTGGCTGGGTTTTTCTTTTAGTTTATACCTCAAAATATACTCCACTCTTATAATCCTACTAATTTCAAGCAACTGTTGAGGGAATATCTAATAACAATTGGATTTGCTCCTGCAGCAACCCTGGTTAGCTGCACTAACAGTTGATTCCTTTAACCCCTTACCTAATTCATCCTACTCCTACTTCCTCACCTAACTTACATCCTACCTAATATATCTTCTTCTCACCCTTTTAGTTGCCTACTTATTTACTTTCTTTTTTGCTCCATCTCTTTAAGCAATTGCTTTCTTAGCCCTTGAACTTGCTATCGTTTTATCTCACTTTTTCTTATGTTGCATCCCTATATCATTTTGCATCTTTTAATCCTTTGTTAATTTTTTACAACATATACCTTAAGTATAACTTTGTAAACATGTGTCCTATTTGCAACATCTTATTTGAATATTGTTTTGTCATAACATTGTACTCAGTTGTACTCTGTGGAGCTTTTTTCCTCAGGCCTCTGTTGAAAAAGAGCTATTATTAGGCCCAACCAGACTCTCCAGTAAACAAATGGAAATACATAAAAAATAAATAAATACACATTTCTGGAACACAGTTATCTAAACTTCTTTACCTGATTTTTAAAAACTACACATTCATTGTTGTTTTTTTTACTGTAGAAGTACTTTTTGACATAGTTATACCATTTACCTTTATTGATGTATTTAAACATTTCTGAGATTTACTGTCTGACTTAGCTAGAAAATGCAGAACAAAAATGAATTCTCACATAACTATGATTTGAAGTTGCTTCAAGAATGTGTTCTAGAATCTTGCAGCTTTTTTAAACTTTTTCTTGTTTCTTGGCTGTGCGATGTCACACTGGAAACATGAATGCCTGTTGTCTGCTTTGGAGATGGTGAAGTATATTGCTATTAACTGGATAATGTCTATTAAACTGGTATTTTGTAGAAGCATAAGTTTTTGTAGACGTTATGTTCTGAAGGAACACTGCTGAAGTTTTTAGAGTTTTTGGAGTACTGTTGCTCTGTTGATGTTCTTTAAGGCTTTTCATAAAGTAGTGTTTCAAAAGAACACTGTGCTGTGTAGGATAAACATAGATACACATAGTCTGACTGCTAAGGTCGCTATGGGGTTTTGGTACTTATTTTAACTATTGTCCCCCCATTCAATGATGGCTTACCATTGAAATAATTGATATGACTGTAGGATACTGGAATTAACTTGGAAACTGAAGAAACTAGAATGAGATTGTAATGAATGCCTTTATTTATTAATTACCCAGAACTCTACTGACCAGGTGCCAGTCTCTCTTTTATGGACCAAGTCTTTTTGTACCTTTTACAATAAAGTCTGCAAATACTGTAGTTCAGTTAAGAATGTCTTATTTTGTACAGTAGCGGTAGATGTCAACAATATCCGACTACTGTTTCCAATAGCATTGCTGATAACCTAAAATAGTTTTCCTGCATTCATCTTCTTCATATTCCTTTCCTCCTGAATAGTATAATTAATATGCTGGAATGCTAGATATTTGACTGACCCAACTTCTACACTCACCTGAATGTCTGTATTGCCTTCTGATGACTACACTGTCAAATGAACTAACTTAACTAACTGTGTCTGAAATATTTCCTAATAATACCAAAACCCTGTAAGTTTCTACACACCTCTATAACCTTGATTCCCAAGCCTTGTAGCATACAAACAAAATGTGTTTGTACTCAAATGTACAGCACATTCTGTTCCTATCAGTATTCCTGAGTGAAGGTTATTTTACTGATTGAAAGTGCATTCACTGAAACTGTATACAAACTGTGAAGCCTGCTTTAATATTGCTGTATTTCTAGACTTCTGCAAAGAGGATACTGTATTTTTGTACATTTGAATGATGCCTGATCTAACATCCACATCCCTCCCAAAGTTCTGATACTCCATCATAGCCTGCATATTCAGCTACTTAGGCCACTTCTCATGACTCTGGGACTCACTGAGGCTTCCAGAATTGCCTGCATCACACCAGTAAGCCAATGTTCCATCTAATGAGAACGAGAGAGAGTTAGAGAGTGATAGGGGGAGATGGGCAAAAGTAGCCTCATCATTCCTCTCTTCCATCACTGGCTTTTGCAGATGTTTAGGCAGTTATTTGAAACCAGAATCAGTAAAGACATTTCCTCTCTTCACCAACAGAGATGGCTTCTTCTGCAAGACTTGTGGATTTTTGCACATACATTTGATCTGAACAACAGCAGACCAACATTGTCTGTGTTGCTATTAGCTGCTGTATCTACAAAACATGGAATGCTAATATTGTCCATTAATGATATATAGTGTTGAAAAGCAAAACATGTTAGGCAATATGTCATATAAGTTTGTAGCATTCTGAAATGATTGCATGTAGGGGACTACCTCTTCAATGAAGAATTAGTATTATGTTGTTTTGTCTGATACAAAGGTGCGTCCAGGTACGCCTATTTATTTTATGGTATATCAGTTGTGCTGTATCACTTTTTAGATCTGTAAAATAAATAAAAAAATGCCATACTGGATGACACAAAAGCATAATTTATTAAAGATTTAAGCACTTTCTTTCCATCATATAAAGAGCTTCATCAGAAACATTGTAACAACCACTTCCTCCCATTTAAAAATTTTTAAATGTGCCAACTTTGCAAAACCATTTAAGGAGGTAAACCATTAAAATGGAATTAATAACCATAATAATTAATACCATGTGAAAAACAATCAAAAATCCATTTTTCCAAAATCCATTTTTGTTGCACTTAAACACAACCATCTCATACTCAGTAACCCTGTGTAAAATTTGTTGAAACTCATCCAAACAGTGAGTAAACAATAAATCATTTTTCAGTTCCAAATCTAAATTCCAAATCTCCTCTTTTAACTTACTTAGCTGGCGCCAGTTGTCCTAAACAATAATTTCCATAAATTATATTCTCATCCGATCAAAAACTCCAGCAACTCATAATGGAACACCATTCCAGGAGTTACTGAATTAGGATTTTTAAAAATGCTTAAGCCTTTAGGTACACATTTATTAGAGATGCAGAAGTTCAAAATGAATTGTCCATTTGAATGGCTTTATATCTAGTTAATAGTTTATCAGACTTCTTAATTCTAGCTTCAAAAGTAAAATCACTATTACTACCAGCCATAAAACCATTATCCATCCTCTCAGGCAAACCTTCCTGAATGTACATTTAAAAGCAAACCAGGTTTAGAATGAAATATTGTGGTGCATGGAAACAGTGCAGGTTTATTTTTGAGGGAAGTCATTTTTCTGTTTCTGGTTACTCTAAATTAAATTCTGTTAGGAGCAATTACAATTGTAACTCAAAAGTGGTTATTTGTATTGTCTTTTGTTCTTCTTGTCAGACATTTAATGTAGGAAAGAAGACTGGCCCCTTCCTAATACGAATTTATCAACATAATTATGCCATTAGTAAAACAAATAATTGTAATGCCTTGTTTAAGCATTCTGTATTGTGCAAAGATTTAATAAAGTTTGCCTTTACAATCCTTGAAAAAGTGGCACACCCCTTTAGGGGAAGTGATTGGAAGTTATTGGTCGAACAGAGGGAGTTCTGATGACAAACATAATTTATGCCAGTGCTCCACCAGGAATTAATGATTTCATCTCCATTAAGCCTGTCTTAAAAGTTAAATCTTCTTGTTTGTGTTAAGATAGTATAAAAAAGTATGCCTAATTTTATTTGTATTATTTACATTTTATTGATTTTTTTATTGTTTATTGAAGTTCTATGGGCAGCCATGGTGGTGCAGTGGTTAGCATTGCCGCCTCACAGCAAGAGGATCTCTGGTTCGATCCTCGGCTGGGGTGCCTTCTGTGCGGAGTCTGCATGTCCTCCCTGTGGTCGCTTGGGTTTCCTCCGGATGTTCCGGTTTCCTCCCACATCCCAAAGAAATGCTGCAGGTGGATTGGACACTCTAAATTGGCCCTAGGTGGGCATGTGTGTGCCTTATGTGGAAGGTTGGGTGCCGGGCTGGCAACTCGACACCGTAAAACTCCACTGCCAATCATGAGCAGACAAGGTGATCCACTGTGGTGACCCCTAACTGGGAAAAAGATGGAAGAAGAATTGTTATTGAAGTTCTATCATGGTTATTATTCAATTTTAAGGGTGTATCTCTTTAAATGGTTTTGCAAGGTTGGCTCCTTTAAAGGTTTTTAAATGGGAGAAAGGGTTGTTACAATGTTTCTGATGAAGGTCCTTTTATGGTGGAATGAAAGCGGCTAAACGTATAAAATATTATCCTTTTGTGTCATTCAGTTCAGCATTTTTTATTTATTTTACAGTTTTATAGTTCATGGTTCATAGTTTTTGGTTACAGTAATTTTTAGGTCTGTGTTTAATATATATATATATATATATATATATATATATATATATATAATATAACTAACTATGTGTTCCTGTCACATGTTTACTGAAGTTAAAGACTTGTATGGAAAACACTACCTGTATATTATGATACTGGACTTTCTTTAATAGCAAAATTGTAACAGCACAACTATTTGAACAAAAGCGTACTGTAAAGTTCTTGTTAGACCAAAAAGATTTTAGCATCAAGGAAGCAATGATAGATCTATTTGTCAGAGAAATTTGAGAGAGATTTAAATTTAAGGTGTGTATATCAAGTGGAACCGCAGAATGCCAAAGCTTTGTAACATTTGTAGAAAGGAGATTATACAATGAAAATGTGTTGGACTTGCCTATTAAAGTAGCTGATAAAACTGTGAACAACATTTTATCCTTTAAATGTGGAAAGTAAGGTCATTTTGCTAAGTAAATTGATGGTGAAAATAAATTAGAAACTCATAATACAGCCAACAAAAATTCAACAACAGGTAAAGAGGCTATGGAATGCATTAGAGTTACACCCAGGCTGATGAAGACCACACTGTTACTGCAGAACTGCAAAACTGGTGAAGTGCATGATAAAAATAGATGGATAAGAACTACGGAGGCTACTCTGGTTTCCTAATTACCTTAATGAAAGTAGGGTATATCCCAAGAAGAAAGTGCTCATGAAAGTCCCATAAGATTATTTGTATTTAATGGGGAGGACCATTACCTGGCTAGCCAGATAGAATTACAAACCCAATTCCACCCAGTGGTAATGGCTCTATATCACACCAATGATGTAATAAATGGAAAAGGTTTAATATTTTTAAGGACCTTTGGAAGCAGAAGAGGATAATGCTAAGAAATTTAGAACAGCCTCTTTGGTAGAAACAAAACAAAGGAAGTTCATCAGTAGTTTCAAGACATTCCCACCAGCTTAGAGATATATAAAAGTAATGAGCTCTGTAAGACCCGAGGTACCTCTGGATGACCCTGGGAAGACCTAAGTATGAATAAACTTATTAGTGAGGAGAGGACATCTGCCCTTTCATTAATGAGACAGCAAGCAAAGGAAGAGGGCAATGATCATCTAGAGAGGAGATGAGGCCCCAGGAACCCAGATCTAGGAGGAAATTACAGGAAGGATAAAGGATAATGGAGAACCAGAAAAAGAAAGTGGGGCTTCAGGTCAAGGGTTCAATAAACAGAATCCTTTAGAGCTCTGTAGCATGCTACCCTTCCTCTGGGAGGAATGAGATACAGAGGCTCTCTTACCTGCCTTAGAGGGTGGTTAGAGAGAGCTTTCTACTTCCAAAAGCAAAGCGGGGTGAAGAAGATCTCGGTCAATCTTAAAGAGTGCCCAGTGAGAGGATTAGGTGCTTAATAGTGCTAGTGGGAACATAGCCATTGTAATGGAAGAAGATTCCACTGTTGAATCTCCACCATCTTATCTGTTTTTTTGAAATGCAAAATGAACTTCTGTATAGAGCAGCAAACTGTGGCCTGTTTGGATGATGGGATCATCCACTAGTAAGACTGGGACTCAAGTCCTCTCAAAGTTCAAGCACTATATTGGATTCTTTAAGACATACCAGGCTCATTGTTGATATGCTGTTGTGAAAAGTAGGAAGAACTGGGCTCAGCTACCATTTAATATCTTATTGAGAGGGAGAGCTGATCAAACTGCAAAAATACAAGATATAATCTATGAAGGAATACCCAGTCCCCTGAAAGAAAACGGGGTTAATATCTTTCTTATGATTTGTGGGGCAGTATAGGAAATTCATTCCACAGTTTGTTTCCATAATCTGTCCCCTCACACATCTAACTGATGGGTATCAGAAGCTAAGCATTTTTTTCAAAAACTTAATTAGTCTTTGTACTGGACCTTTACTGTTTTACTCTGACTTCTGTAAACTGTTTATTGTTTACACAGATGCTTCAAAGACTGGGTTGGGAGCAATGCTACTCCAAAAAGTAGGCAACAAAGAACACCTAATCTGCATTTTTCCAGGAAATTGAATAAAGTTCATACCAGACAGTCCATTATGTATAGAGAGAATACATGGCTATTAAGTGGGCCTTAGGGTCCCTATGGTATTGTTTGTTAGAGAGAGAATTTGCTACAGATCATTACTACAAAATGGCTTCCCCACCTAAAAGAAGGTAACATCAAGCTCTATGGGTAAGCCCTAGTCTTATAACCCCTTCTTCTTTTGTATACAGTACAATCCTGTTGTTCACCACTACAATACTTACCATCTGTCTAGGGCCCACAGACCTTCCAGTATGCTTGAAGCTGGAGGAATCAAGCTAGGAGGGACATTGTCAGTCCTGAACTAGAAGTGTTGCAACTGCTGGATTTACAAGGTAAGTACCGGACCTGTAACGTAGCTCAGTAGTTTCATGAGGTGAATGCCAGATAAACAGGAAAAGTAGGCACAAATAAGGGCTCACTATGAACCAGTGCTAAGTATACTGGTATCTAGTACAGGGAAAATAAAAATGATTTCTAGGAGAAGGCACAATAATCAAGGAAATGGGGAGTGGCAATAATTCAGTAACAGAAACATTATTACAGGTTGAGAATGGGATACATACAATCAAATAAATTACATCAAAAAAGGTACATTTTTTATGCAACTCCTGAGTTATTCAGCTTTGAATATGTTGTAAACATAATGATAAGAATGACATTAAATCAGCTGGTAAAGTTGGTAGGGTAGTGGTAATGAATAAACTTTTTTATTTAAATGAAATGGAATAACTTTTAGAAGATGGAAATATTTAGAAGATTACTAAATATTGAGCTAATGAAATTATTTCTATAATAAAAATTAATATTTATGATTTTTATAGAACTGGATTAACTACCACTACATTTTTTGAGTATTTCCATGTGAGTGAACCAGCTCTTCCAATAATTTGTGGTTTATTTCAGTTGGATAATAACCCTACCACACCACCTATGCACGTAATTGTATTAGGATGATGTTGACTGACTGAATCCATGTCAGTTTTTATTTAAAAGATTATTAGCCAGATTCAATAAACACTACATGGTCCATTTATACTGTGTGCACATCACGCTGTAGCTCACAAATAATAGCGCACCATTTTGGATTCAGTAAGTGACCGCACCATTTTGGATTCAGTAAGTGGCTCTACATGATGTGCAGAGCTGCACAGACAAGGTAAACACCATGGCATGCTAATTACACCATAAGCAACTGCATGCTAATCAACCAGTCCAAGATGGAGGAGCTATCTGACAAGATATACAGCAACCATGCAGACTAAATGCTGTTTTCCCTGCTTATTCCAAAACCTACTGGAATACACCCAGAGAAGGGAGTGTACACAGAAAGAATGTTAGGTGCTGCTGTTGCTTTAATTCATGTGTATGTGCAACATGCTGAAGTCTATGCTGCTGCTGCTGCTTATAGACCAAGGCCAAGAAGGAGAAGAGTTTTCAGATCCACTTTAACTTATCACAATCTGCATGACATGGGAACTGTAGAGTGCTACATGGTGGATAGGAAACACTACAGGAACTCTGCAACCTCTGTTGCCCTCAACTCAGACTCAGGACAAACCAGGAGGAACCAATACCAGTGGAGACAAAGGTATGTGTAGCACTTAGAATTTTAGTTACAGGAACCTTTCAGAGACCAACAGGCGACATGTTGGGGGTATCACAGGCATCACCATCCTGGATCCTCTATCAGTTCCTGAATGCTATGCTCCAACATGCCAGGCACCACATATATTTACCCCATACTCTTGAGGACAGGGCCACAGATATGCAGGAGTTCTACCCTGTAGCACACTACCTTAAAGTACTGTGTGCCATATATTGTGCACATATAGAAATTAAAGCACCACCTGGTGAACAGGGAAGAGTGTACATAAATAGAAAGGGCTTCCACTCAATTAACTGCAAAGTCTTGTGCAATGCTAAGGGAATCATCTTGAACATGTGTGCTGGCAGCACAGGCAGTTACCATGACTTACATATAAGGCACACCTCCCAAATGTATCAGATGTTCACTGGGGGATATCCCACAATGTCATTTACTGTTGGATGCAGGTTATGTACTGGAACCATGGCTGATGACTCTTCCATCAGAAATGCACACATACCCACTGAAGAACACCATAATGAGGCACATGCTCAAACCAGAAATATCACAGAGTATATGTTTGGGCTGCTGAAATTGTGGTTCTGCTGCCTAGATACATCTGGGGAAGCATTGCAGTACAATCTACATACATGTACTGAAATATTCAACATTTGAGCCATGCTTCACAGCACCATCCTGAGGAAGCAGCTTCAGCAGGATCAACAAGGGGAGGGGGCATACATCTCACCTCCCAATGACAAGGTCACCACAGCCGCACACAGCTGAGGAGTCAGAGGAGGGAATCAGCAGCTTATGTGCATGCAGACAGATGTACACATGCTCAATATGCCCTTGTATTGGCTAAGAGGCAACATATAACACACTCCTCACCACCGAACATCGATGCCAGGCAATGCTCACAGCCTTTATCATTAGAGAGAGCCAGCCCTGAACTAAAACTGTTGCAACTGCTGGATTTAAAAGGTAAGTGTTGAACCTGCAGTGCATTGTTTAATAATATGAATGAATGGCATATCCTTCATGTTGTTATTTGGTAATGTTAGCAAGTAAAAGGTGGGTGATTTGTACAGAAATTACTTTAACATGTGAATGCAGAGACTCGTGGGACTATGTATGTCCTCTATCAAGTAGTAGGCCTCAGGCATCAAATATTCATACATCAGAC
>NC_056748.1:118752053-118777053 GCF_019279795.1 Protopterus annectens | reverse complement strand
AGAATGCATGTATGTTTCTTGTTTTGTGTGCAAGGGGCTTATGATTTGAAAACAGCCCAAAGGAAATCTTTATCCACCACTGGCCAGTGGCCAGATGCATTTTCTTTGGATGTGGCATGGGTTTCAATGCTGTTTCAATGAATGTGAGTTTCAAGGGCAGAGAAGTTTTAATGCCAAGTCTATTTTCATTGTGAGACCATATTGCTTTGTTTAGCAGATACCTATTCATGTTTGTGCATTGCGCTATAAAATGTAAAAATAAAATCCAAATAATTATTGTAGAAGTAAAGCAGTATGCACACACTAGTGTTTATGGTAAATGGGGTGAAATAGCCAGGTAATGGACCATTGGAATGGCTGCAGGGGGAGTCTGGTGCCATATTTTGTTTTTTTGTTCTTCAGTTTCCATTTGAAAGTTGATACCCCACAATTCCATTGGAGTCGGTAGGGTTACATAATTATGCATGCAGATTTTATGTTAATCAGCGTACAGATTTGTACCTATTTTTTATGGACCTTGTCCAGATTTTTGATGTTTCCAGGTTGAGAGGTATATCATACATTCATACATCTCAAAAGTATTGATGGTGACTGAATGTCCTCAATTTAACATCATACTTTTGTACTTGGAAATCATTACAGCGAGAAATTAGAAAGTAATGAGACAATTTCACTTTCAGACTTCACAGCTTTGAGAAGATTGTTAAAAATACCGATGCAAAACATGTCTGATTCTATCAACTGGCTAACTTTATAAGACCAAAATATGTTAAAGGTACAATTAGCAAAACAGCATTATAAATGCAAATATATTAAGCACTAAGTCGGCTATGCACCCTGACCATAATGTGTATCCTTATATCCAAAATATAGAAAACAAGGATATGGCACAGTTATCTTCACTTGCACATGGTGTTGTGGCGTGTGTGTGGAGGGGCAGAAAACTTAGACTAACACATAAGGACAGTCAGAGTGTGTGAGTAAGAAATAGAAGCAGGCAGACAGTCAGATAAAGTAACAAATGGCCAGTGAGACAAAATGAGCTTTAAGCTTCATGGCTGAACCATGTAACTATTGGGTGTGTGCCTATATGAGCCCTCTAGGTGAAACTGGCCTGTGAGTGTCTACATGAATACAGCAAAGCTCTATGTCTTGGGATGTCAGACAGGCGTGAGCCATGCATGGTAGTGGTGGCAGTTCATCATTGTCATTCACAGTCATGAGAGCTGGCTTTGCCAGGACTTGCATTGGCATGCCAATGCCCATAATTAGATGCAGTACTGCTACCTGAATGTGACTGATCTCTGCTGGATGAACTCCCCTTATGAGGACACCCAGGACCATGACCCTATGGCCTGCATTCCTGGGTGTGGACACCTGCCACTATTGGACCGTGATCAGGCATGGCCATGTCAGCTAACAGCAAATGACATGGCTAACCTACACCCAGGAGAATGCCAACCCTCTCCCAGAAAATGTTCCATCACAGACACCACACATTTGAATATGTCATTCATCTAATACATTGAATCAGTAACATGGTAAAAGCAGTCATGCAGGTCAGCCTGTGCTCCACATTTACGACCCTAAACATTTATCTGAAGGACCTATGGTAATTTGTCTGTGCCTCCATGATGATCATAAACATACATAGAGTGACACAGGAAGACACGCCAGGATCTGGTGGTAAATGGACAGCAGGCCTCATCTCAGCACCCCTTAAAATCCTCCTGCATGACACCTTGCCCACACTTTGGCTATGGCCAGAGACAACAGGCACTGAAGCTGCAGTAACCACACATCCCTGATTGAGTGTCTCACCCTTCCCCTGTCCAATATCGCTTAATGGTTGTTGCCATTCATCAGGTCAGGATGAAACAGATGAACATTGTATGTTCTTGTTCAATCAGCTTTATTATATACAAACACATTGTAAAGGAGGCTAAATGACTTTAACTTATAAACATCCTAGCTATCATTCACATTGATGTTAACACTCTGTCTGTACCTTCAAAATGACACTGAAGCTTACACTTGCTTGGTATTTATATGCAAACAGATCTTGGAAATGCTTCTTAAAGATACAACACACTTGTTATTCTACATCCTCACTCCTTGAAAAAATGAGTTATGCATTATTGATGACATTAATAAATATGCAATTTACACAAAATAATTTTTATCATGCAATTATGCAAAACTAGATGTATATGTACAACTATGTCCAAGTTGCTGCATATTTCACACTAGGCTTTAAAATGTGACTATATCATTTGACATAATATTTGGGATATGATGTAGCAACTGGAGTTGTCTCTGCTGACTGCTGAATCTTAGGGAGATTGGAAACATCTTCAGGAACAGTATTAGGAGTCAAGATATGTTCTGAAAAAGGAACATTGTCTGGATTGCTCTGAGAGGTAGAGACTTTGTCACAGGGAGAATGCCGTGATATCGGTTTTGCTACAGGAAGAAAACGTCTGATTTCTTCTGTACTCCAGACCCACATATTTTACAAAATAGGATCTCTTCTCTGTACAGTACTCATAACTTGACAGATCTGGTTGAAACCTTTCACCGTTTGTATCCTCACTGTCTCTCCTTCTTTCAACAGACAAAGAAATCTGCTCGATTTGTCATAGCTGGACTTCTGGAAAGAATGCTTTTTGGATAATTGGGTTCTGATTGCTTTGTTGTTTTTAGCTTTAGTCCTCATTAAACTAGAACTGATAGAAAATGTTGTTCTGGTTTGTCTAGATAGAAGTCTGTGAGCAACTGATTCAAGTATATCGTCACAGGGTATGTTACTGAGATTCAATAAATTAAAAAAAAAATCAGTATTACCACACTTTGACTTCTCAAGTAATTGCTTTGCACTCTGTAGTACATGTTCAGCTAGTCCATTGGATTGTGAATACTCTGGACTACTAGTAACATGTACAAATTTCCACTCTTTTGCAAATTTCTTAAACAATTGACTGGTAAATTGGGTACCAGTGTCAGAGATTAATTTCTGTTGACTGCCATGGACTGAGAAATTACATTTCAGCTTAGTAATGACAGTAGTGGAAGTTAGGTTGAGTAGTAGATCGATCTCAAACCAATTTGAATAAGAGTCTACCAGTACTAAGCAATGTTGATTGTTCCACTCAAATATGTCACTAGTTACAATTGACCAAGGTAGTTCCGGGACTTGACCTAGATGAAGTGGTTCTTTTTGCAGATGTGGTTTGGTAGTATTACATACTGAACAAGAAGAAAATACTTTATCAATGTCTTTTGCTAGAGGAGTCCAAAATACTATTCTTCGTGCCCTTCTTTTGTTAGATTCAGAACCTGGATGACCATGATGCAAAATCTGGATATGTTCTTGTTGTAAGGAAGCAGGAAAAATAATTTTAGGACCTTTAAAAATGATGCCATCTTCCATCAACAGCTCATCTCGCTAAGGAAAGTAAGGTTGCACTTCAAGCGATACACTATACTGCTTTGATGGCCATCCAACACTGATGTAGGGATTGAGCTTTTTTAAAACTGGATCAGTCTCTGTATGATATTGTAGCTCTTCAAGTTTTGTGGTAGAAAAATTAAGCACTTCTATGACATCAAAGTCAAAATTCTCTGCTGTTCTGTTGTATTTCTGGGTGATCTGGATAAGGTATCAGCCAGATAAAGAAGTTTGCCTTTTGTATAGACCATTTTGAAGTTGCACATTTGCAATTTAAGCATCATTCTTTGTAATTTTGCTGGAGCTGAATGCATAGGTGTCTTTAAAATAGTAACCAGAAGATGGTGATTAGTTTCAGTCTGGATATCTCGACCATAGATGTTATCATGAAACCTGGAACATGCAAACACTATTGCCAAAAGTTCCGTGTCAAGTTAAGCATACTGCATCTCAGTCTGGGTAAGTGTTCTGGATGTATAAGCTACTGGTCTGCCCTCTTGAAGAATAACTGCACCTAAACCAAATTTTGAAGCATCACAGGAAAGAGTTACTGTTTTGTTGACATCATAGTATCTTAATGTTGGTGGGGTAGTAATTTTCTGCTTAAGATCTTCAAATGCTCTCTGGTGATGTTCTAACCATGACCATGTAGAATTTTTATGTGTGAGCTCTCTCAAAGTCCCTGTCAACTCACTGAAGTCTGGTACAAACTTGCCAAATAGTTGACCATACCAAGAAAACATTGCAGAGTTTGCACATTATCTGGCGCTGGCATTTCAAGAATGGCTGCCTGCTTGGATGGGTCTGGTCTCAAGCCAACACTTGTAAAAAAATGACCTATATATGTAACTTCTGGTAGTCCGAATTTACACTTCAGAGGACTGAGCTTTAAGTTCACTTCACATGCTCTATCTAGCACTCTCTTAAGATTTCTGCCATGCTCTGCCTCACCATTGCCTCCAACCAATAAAACATCTACTGTGATGGCACATGGATAACCAGAAAACATTTGCTCCATTACACACTGAAAGACTTCACTTGCAGAATTTATTCCAAATGGCATCCTGAGGAATCTATATCTTCTAAATGTGGTACTGAATGTAGTCAGTATTGAAGATTTGCAATCAAGCATCACTTGCCAAAATGAACTCTTTTGCATCTAAGACAGAAAATGAATGGCATTTGGCATCAGGGCTGCAACCTCCTCAACTATACATATAAGATGATGTGGTCTCTTTAATGCTTTGTTCAAATCTATTGGATAAATGCATGCACTGAGTTCATCTGAGCCTTTTTTTATGAGGTGCTATCATGGACGACACCCATTCTGTAGGTTCTGTAATTGGACAAATTACATCTTGCTGCACCATTTTATCCAACTGAGCTTTGAGTTTATGCTGCATAGCAATTGGAACTCTTCTTGCTGGTCTGACCACCAGACTGCTTTATGGGTCTAATTTCATAGAATATACAACTGGAATTTTGCCCAACTTGTCATTGAAAATATCAGCATACTCTGAAAAAATAGTGTTAGTGAAGCTGGAACTGGGACACCTGCTTATTTGATGAGCTTCTTTGGTAAAAGAAGGCAGATTCATTCTCAAGTTATCTCTGAGACCCAATAATGACTGCACAGGTATTCAAACTACATAGAATAATAGGCTATAGCAGTTCTTGGCCACATAACATGAAAGTACTACATAGGCTATAGCAGTTCTTGGCCACATAACATGAAAGTACTACTGAGCCTTTGGTTTGAATTTTTTCACCTCCATAAGCAACAAGTTTCACACAAGTAGCCTCATTTAGTTGTTCACCAGCTCTCACCTTTGCAAAAGTATCTGCAGACGTAACATTACACTTTGAACTAGTGTCTACTTTGAGCTTGGTGGATTTACCATTGATCCAGACAGTACAAAGCACTTCATTTCTTACCAATGAATCTACTGCATCAATCTTTTCACCAATCAGTGACACACCATCTACATCGAAAGTGGACTGTTGCAAGCCTACTTGAACAACTTGTTTTTTTTGAGTGACCCTTCTTTGCAACTGTTTGGGGTTTATTTGATTTACAAAATCTTTAGATATGGTTAATTTCTTACATTTGTGGCATTGTTGACCAAATGCTATGCACTTTTCTCTTTTAGACTCATGGTTGGCACCACAATTTCAACAGTTAACAATAAAGCTTTATTTGGGTTTTGCTGATTCACCCTTGTACTGTCCTGAGCAGCATCTGTACTGCACTGAGCATGCTACTTTAACATAACTGATCTTGGAACCTGCTGCTGCCATGTGCTTAGGCCTGCTTTTGCCAGTCACCTGTTGCATGCTGTCTACATTAGCTCTGGAGCCTGCTGAAACCATGCTCTTATCACTTGCAAGCATACTTGTGTGACTTTCTGTAACTTCATGGATCTGACAAATCTCAATGGCTTTGCTCAGCATTAAATCACTATCGTGAAGCAAAATCTCTCTCACAGCAGCATTATTAATATCACACACAAGTCTATCCTTTATTAACTCATCTTTTAAATCCTCAAACTTACATGTTTTAGCTCTGTTTCCCAGGTCAGCAATATAAGCAGCAAAGTTTCCCCTTGCTTTTGATCTCTCATGTAAAACAAATGCCTCTCTAAAGTAACATTAGTCAGGGGGTACACATTTCTCCGGGTATGCACTTTAAACACTCTGGGTCATCCCTTGATTCAGCCTGCAAAGCAATACAAGTTTCCCCTTCATCTTCATACACTGCTGATGCATATACAAATGAATGCTCCCTTTCAATGGCCTCTGACCCTGCAAGGTTTATCAGAATGAATGCTTTGATGTGTGCATCTTTATCAGAATGAGCTGCTTAAAATATATTGAACTTTTGCTCAAATATTCTCCAATTCTCTGCAATATTCTGATCAAATACAAATGGTAGAGATTTTTAAAATCCATCTGCCATACTAACATATCTCAGTGAAGACCTTTGCAAATATGCACGAATACGCACGTTTATACATATACATATGCATTTGCCTGAAATTTATGCCAGCACTTGTAACTATGCCCAGCAGCACATTAAGCCTCTGTATAACTGAACTTTGGGAAATAAGTTTCCCAGGCACTGAAATACTCTTGAAATCACTTTACTTTGAAAGTCATTTATCTTGAAATTACTTTGCTGTAAAAGTCATTTATCACTATTTTAAGAATCATTTCAAACACCTGCAGTTTGAGAATAAACTGGGTAAAGAAGCTGAGGGCAAGAACATTTTTGAAGTAACAGTACTTTGTGAATAAACTATCTTGAAGTAATTACACTTTGCGAATAAATTGTTTCAAAGTAATTTCACTTTGCAAATGGATTGGGCAGAAGAAGCACAAACCCTTTAAATTAACTGTACTTTGTGAATGAACAGTACACAGCACACTGAAATTTCCCCCAAATGGTTGCACCTTGCCAAATAACTCTGTACAGTGCAAGAAAAACACTGTAATGGAGACACACTGTGACTAGACACACCAATGCACAAGAAACTTTTTGAAATGGCTGTATTTGACTGCACTTCACAAAATAGTTGCACTTTGCACACAACAAACTCTTTGAAGTAAATACATTGTAATAAACACACACTATAAGCACTTTTACACACTTTGAGATACTTTGAATAACTCTAGTTATGCTATTCAAGGCTTCAATCAATGTAAAATAGTAGTTTATGCCAAAACGCATGCAGTCTCCTTGCTCTATTTATGCTCAATGTGCCCTTTTCTGCCCTTTCTGTTATATTCGGTTAGCTCATTTAATCTCTTCGTGCCCAATGCACATTATTGTGCTTGTTTTAACTCTAAACATGCTCATTTTACTTTAAACATGCTTGTTTTACAATTCTGATGTAATTCTGAACCCCTTATGTACTTTTCTGATGCTTGTTTTATCAAATAACTTAGTTTCAAACATTTCATTTGATTAATGAGCTTTTTATGCTTCTCGTTTGCTCAATGAACATTTCTGTGCTATTCATTTACTTAGTAATGCATTTTGTTCCCTTGTGATGCTCCATTTAATCTTTTCAATAAACAAATCATTTGTGCATGTTTCATTACCTTTGATTTGCGTCTGGCCCATTTTTGCTCTCGGTTCACTTAGTCTGCTCTCACCGTTAACTCTGCACCTTGTGGCTCTAAAAAGTAGTCTTCACTATCCCAGTTCTGACTTCATGTCTCTCGTCTGGTCAAGATGAAACAGACAAACATTGTGGGTTCTTGTTCAAGCAACTTTATTATATACAAACAAATGTTAAGAGGCTAAATAACTTTAACTTATAAACATACTTACTATCATCCACATAGTAACACTCTGACTGTACTTTCAAAATGGCACTGAAGCTTACATGTGCTTGATATTTATATGCACACACAGTCTTAGAAATTCTTCTTAATGGTACAACACACTTGTTCTACAGCTGTCTTCGATGGAATTACAGGGTATGGCTGAATGTCAGCCTCAGTGTCAGATTCAACCTCTGCACTCCCCCCCCCCACAACTGTACCACTGTTTGGCCACCATCCTCATCGGAGTCTGCCAAAACTCTGACATCAGGTGGTAAGAGTCCTACACTTCCACTGTCAGGATCACCTGTGAAAATAAGAAACAAACGCAGGAAAGAAATTAGCTACACTCCCATAGTCAAATGTATGCTAACAAAGTAACAGCGGTGCCACTACTACAGACAGTACAGCAATATAGACAACATTTCTGACACCCACATCACACATATGGATAAAATACATATTTCGTTGAACTGCTCATCACTACTGAAGAAAATAATATTTGGATTACCATGGCCAGATGATGCTATGTTTCCTATGGATGATGCTCCTGGAATAAGTTAAGCAAAAGGTAAGTACAGCATCATCACAATTAACAGTAATACAGTGGATTAAAACTTTTTTGCCTTTTATATCTCCATTAACAATGCTTTTAACAAGAACTTGGATGACAAGTGCAACTTAAATGCATGTGTAATCAATTGGAATGTGTTGTTAACTGTAGCAATCTACAACCCACCTCCCCAATTAATGGATTGTTAAACGTAAATATTGCTGTCAACATTTTACTATACAAGAGTATTTAACAATTGAGATGCATAAGCCTAATTGGAAGCTCCTCCTGGGTCATGCTTGTTCTCCCTGAAACAGTAACACCAATGTCAATTGCATGCTGTTTTGCACTTTCTATGAAGCTGTCTGGATCCCTGGCAGTGGACAGGAACTCTTCCTTTGCTGTTAGTGGTGACTCTGTATCAACCCCCCCGGTACCCATCTGATCTTGGGCCACTGTAGCTGCTCTCCTCCATGCAGATGAAATCATGTCAGTGTCCCTATGGTGCACCTGCTCATATGTCCCACTGTTGCTGCCTACTACATTCATATCAGCAACTATTTGCTGCCAAATATGCATTCTGCCTGACATATCTCCACATCCCCTCTCAAGCAGAAAGGCACCATGTCAATTAAATCTACCACAATGACTTAATTCTAAGGGTCAGTGAAGGGGGTGGGGTGGGGATTGGGATGCCTTAGTGCTATAGTCCTAGTTGACCTAAAACACAAGGATAGTGCACAAAAGTACCACATAACTAAAAGTCCTGTTTTCAGATAACACATACAAAGGTAACATTTCACTAGTAGCCACTGGAGAAATATAAAACAGCCAAGATATTGAAATATACAAAAAGAATTGTGTGGTTGTAACATACTGCGATCACACACAAAGCATGGTTGGATCCAAAACAAAGAGAGTAGCAATAGCAATCTTGTTTGTGCCAAAACAGAAATGCAACTTTGCTCCTCCACTCCCAAAAGAACAGGCACATGACACATTTTGTTAACAAACCATCAGTAAAATTCTAAAAGTGCTATCAGATTAACTGTCCCTGAAACATGTGTACAGATTTAACAGAGAACATTCCATTTTAAGCTATTGCCACTCATGTCTACCTGTGGACAGCACTCCCCTAGAGGTGTGTATTGTCCAGCCTAGAAGGCTAACACCCTTCTGCCATTGAAAATATAGGACATTTGCATTTCACATAATTAACAATAGAAGAGTATACACAGAAACAGAGTTGTAACTTTAGCACTTGTGATGACAGTTAAAAAGGCTATGCACCTGAGAAAGTAAAATGTCCTGACAAACATGCCCATGCCATCAGTACAGTTCTAATAAAAGCATGCAGATGAAAGTAGCATTTGCTATTGCATAAATATATTAACAGAATTTTCTTAGTGACACAGCACATGCAGTATATCGCCGAAAAATGCAAGCATACCTTATATAGAGCAGTAGTTTCCTGTGCATATATATATCTCAAAGCAATATCCTATTCTGTGTTATCCACATAAACAAGTCTAATCACATGCAGGTTCCCTAGCTGCACAGTTCTCTTTTTATGGTGTGGACTCAGGGCTCTGAGCATGATGAAGATGAAAATGAGATGAGGACTCATTAGAATTGTTGAATCCCAATTACTTGGCTCCATGTAGCACATGAAAACATAGTGCATGCAGTCCCTCAGTGCTCATTGCTAATGGATTGCAACTGTGAATTATTACTGGTAGGGAGAAGGAAAACACAACAGTAATTAAGATTGCCCTACGTGCAGTGGGTGTGTCAGCCAGGTTAGACTTAAAAAGTGTAGAAGTAATTGTATCAATGTTTTAAATGTAAGTAAGCAGCACACATTTCACAGTTTCATACTTCTTTTGTTGGCAAGTGTATATTATTGCCATTTAATATCCTCACACATTTTCATGAGAATGATAGGGAATGCTTTACAAACTGCATGTCTCATATTACTCCTCAGATAAGACAAGAATGAGTCACAAACACAGAGAGATAAGACAGAGCTGCATTTCTGCAAACAATAGTCATAAATGGTTGTGTGATCAGTCAATGCACTACATCTGCAAGTAATACATGTACAAACAACTGTCATATGTTTGGTTTGTACTGTGGATGATACTGCAGTTGGTTGTATGCAGTATGATTACAATTCCCTGCTCCAAAGCTGTTTGTGTGGCAAAGAGGGATAAGCCACTCTTATTGTGCTCTGAAGGTTCATTGGAGTAAGATTTCAAATTCAGATCTGTGCAAAAATATTTCATGTGTACCAAGAAACATTTTGTAGTGTTTATTTCACAGATTGCTTTTCTTCATTTCAACTAATTTCCCCTTTTTGTTTTTTGCTTAATGCCAGTGTTTGCATGGTGAGCAGCATAGTACAAACTAGGGAAATGGAGAAACACAATGAATGCCAGGTTTAGCTGTGCTTATCTCATATGCATGATGCCTAGCAGTGTGCAAACCTGGAATCCTAGCTCACACAGGAAGCAGGCAGAACACCTGCAGACAGGCCATAGACAGTGTAAAGGTCACACACACACACACACACACACACACACACACACTCTCTCTCTTTTTTTGTAAATATTGAAATAGGTTGAAAGTTAAGAAAGGAAAAGATCACTAGAGGAGTAGTATCTGGTTGAAGGAATTAATAAAGGATAAGAAAAAAATCACTAGTGTGGTAGTTTTAAAGGGGTGAGGAATTAAAAAGATATTTAAGGTTAATGACATTTATAGTAAGATCAGAGTTGTTTAAAATAACTTATAGATCAAAAATTGATTGGTAAAGATTGGAGTAAGCTAGAGGAAGGCTCAATGACAGTAGGATGTTTATCTATTTGGATAGATGCAGGGGGTGTTTTAGTATTTAGCTGGTAGTTATTTTAGGGTGAGTTTAAATTTGTTGAAGCAGTTAATGGTGTTAAACTATACCTACACATTGAAACATTACCACCGCATACTACCCATTGTACACTCATCAGTCTGGTAACTTGCAGAATGTGAACGATCTTGACACTTGCACAAGCCTACACATCCATTTCATGGAGAACTCCCAACATTTTCTCTCCAACATGCAGTGCTGATATCATCCAATATAAGTTAGCCTGCAGCCTTGTAAAAGTCAAACTTGTGCCATGGTGTCTGTTTAAAGTCCTGATTTCTTTAATATATGTATTTAGATAGGTTGGACTTCTGTTCTCACTGCACTCAACTGGGAGGTGCGTGAGTGTGGGAGAGTGTATCTCTCTAGCCAGAAGAGCATAAGTGTGTATCTGACAGTTACCACTCCAATTACATTGCTTGACAGTATTTTGAAACTTGCACAAGCCTACACATCCATTTCAGGCAGGCCACCAAGCATGTACTCGCCAACATCCAGAGCTGATGCCATCCACTGTAAGTTGGCCTGCAGTCTTGTAAAAGTCAGACTTGTGCTGTGACACTTGAGTAAAGTCCTGTGGTATCTTGTCTCTGGACTTAGATAGGTAGGGGTTCTGTTCTCACTTCAGCCAATAGGAAGGTGTGTGTGTTTGTGCACTCATTTGACATTAGAGAGAGCATTTTGCACCAGCATGTGGGTCACTGCTATTATCATTTTCTCCTCACCAGACACTGCTGGATGTCATCACCTATAAATTGTTGTCTGACACTCTCCCAGATAGACTTAAGCTGTGGAGCTTGCCTTAAATACAGAGTTCTCTAGTCAGCGTCTAACTGCAGTCAACTGGGAGATGTGTGTGTGTGTGTGTGTGTGTGTGTGTGTGTGTGTGTGTGTGTGTGTGTGTGTGTGTGTGTGTGTGTGTGTGTGTGTGTGTGTGTGTGTGTGTGTGTGTGTGTGTGTGTGTGTGTGTGTGTGTGCGCGCGCGTGTGTGCATGTGTGTGTGTGTGTGTGTGTGTGTGTGTGTGTGTGTGTGTGTGCACTTGCTTGACATTAGAAAGAGCATTTTACAACAGCATGTGGGGCACTTTTATTATCATATTCTCCTCACCAGACTCTGCTGATGTCATCAGCTATAGCTGACTTGCTGAAGTGCAGTATTCCCATCAGGGCAGGGCAGAGACTGACCTGTAGGCCTGACACAAGTCACCTAATCCTATACAATAAAGATTACAGTGACAGGACTTTCAGTCTGTTCACAGATGTCATGGCATGGTTTACAGGCCCTGTATTTTCTTGGTGAAAAACCTTGTGGTCTTACCAGCTGTTGCAGGTGTCTGGTGAGGTACATGCAAAAGGGAGCATTATACTCTATAATGTTCTGATGAGGTTCAAGTACATTGCTGTTATAACAGCCCCAGATCTCAATATGATTTCCTGACTTATGAGGTGCATGACATAGCATATGCATACCACTGTGGACACTTAGCCAAAGTTCAGATTGCTATCTATGTGTGTTCTCCGGTCTTGCATCACTGGGTTTCAGCACATGGGGAGTGTGATCAATGCTGTAATTAGCAAGGAATTTCACTTTGCAGAAGACCAAAATAATGACACATTCTTGCATTTATGTGTAGACCGTATGACTTTGGCATCAGTCATTTGTCTGTGTTGGTCCATCCTGTATTATGTTATCATCATTGGTGTACTCAATGATTATACCCAATATGCAAGAATCAGCAAACTTGGCAAGTCAAAGGCCATATATATTCTGGACTGTCAAGAAATAGATTCCAGTCAGTAAAGGGCCAAGCACAGATCCTTGAGGTATGCCAATGATGACAGCTCTACTGGTAGAGGTTGATTCACTAACTTTCACAGTATGTATTCTGTCAATGAGCCAATTGGTTAACCATCTAGTGGTATAAGAGTTAATCCCCAGCTGGGAGAATTTCTCAATGATAACGGAGTGGTGGATTGTGTCCAATTCTAGGCCAGATCAGGACTGGCAGTATGCACTGTCTTACCTTCATCCAGACCTATCACACAGAATCAGTGGGCTGTGACAGCATCACAGATCACCTATAGCATGACTCAGAACATACATGTACCTGACACGGTTGGATACAATCTTCAACACACCCTTCACACAGACTATGTTCCACTAGAAGGCTGTACATTAACATGCATCCATCTGAGTTTGGGGGGGGGGGCAGCAGATTATGCATGCATGTATAGACATATCCTGACTCTCCTTTTCTGTCAGGTAGACCAACATGACATCATGGACCTTTTCTAAATGGACACTAGTAATACCCTGGCTGTGTGCAACAGACATATGTAAGTTGTTAATGCTACATCCATGTCTGTTACATCTGTTAGATGTCTTCAAAGACATCATCGAGGGGATGCATGGTGACAATACTATCCTGTGGAACTTGACCAAGCCAAGGCATTTGACACAAATCCACACTGAGGTATTCACTCAACAGTGTCAGAGTTGACTATAAACATCTATATCACCAAGTTGGTAGACCAGTGTATCACATATGTGGCATCTAAATATGCTGAAATATGTGACATGACCTATATCTCAGGTCCAGTAATCAGGTCCATACATCAGGGCTGTCTGCTAGGCCCTTTCCTGTTCATTATTTAAGTTGCGGATGTCATGAATGGCATATACATTCTGTGTCCAAACAGTTATCTGAAGGACTACAAATTGTGAGCAATCATTGACTCCAACTGTGATATTAGTATAATAGTGACAGTATCAACCCACACCAAAGATTGCACCACAGCCATGACAGCACATGAGATGAAACAAAAACAGGGGGAGATTGGTTACATTATGAAAATAAAAGCACAACCCAAGGATAATGTAGACATCACACCCTATAAGAAGACCAACTGGTATATGACCTGTGTCTTTAGATGGTATGCGGGATATCCACCAGCATGTGACCAGAGTGCTGACTACTACCTTGTAGGTAACAGAACTACTGAGTATGTGAAGGACATCCACATCAAAGGCCATAATATCTCCACAGTTCACAACTTTCATCACACCACTAACTGAGCACAATGCACCACTTCTTCATGTACCTTTCTACACATCTTCCATTGATGTGTAACTGAAGTGTACCACCTTTGCCACAGTGAGCTGTCACACATCTTATTGGCCATACCTAGGTGTTCTTTTTGTTGCATAAACATTATTGTCTGATGGTGCAGAACACCCATCAAGGTGTTACTCCAGTTGCATGTGTGATACCTGTTCTGGTGATGCACACAGTGCATACATAGCTGTTTAACAACATTGATGGCATGGGTTACATTTGTGACAGTCTGGATTGTGCCATATATATATATATCTGCCACACACACTAGTCAACTAGCCTGTTTTGATCATAATGTCACATGCAGGTATAGTAGTGTCCATCCTAACACCTCCAGCAGATGTTACAGTGTCAAGACAGTATGCTTGATTAACTCCATCAATTGCTGACATGTCATAATAGCTGTACAAGTGCATTTGTGCAGAACCATCTATGATCACTCAGAATCACATATGTTATGTCAGAGACATGGGATTACTGGCCGTATTATTCTAATATTCTTTCACTGTTGTACATGAACTTGTAACTGTGTCCCACTTGTTGGAGACCTCTGCTGACATTACACTCATATTTAGGCAAATCATTTTGCACAGCTTCACAATATGCACCCTACCCTGATTGTATATAACATCCCTAATAGATGTTCTCTGCATTGTTCTTGTCAGGATGCTTATTTCATAAAGACACTTTCCCCATTGCTATGTCACCTTGTGTGACAGTCACATAATACACATTTTCACTGTGCAGTCCATACTGTACCATATTGATATGTGATTAGTGTTCCTGCTATAACTGGCTTCCATTGGCCTGCCCTCATCTGCTGTACATTTGGATGTTTTACCTGTTCTCTTTCCCTGTGTTCATTTCTACAATTCATTTGTGTATCCCTATTCAGTAAACACACTTCCCTTGACTGTTTATTGTACATGGCAGTCAATGTACCCTTACAGATCATTTACACAGCTTTTGTACAGAATGCCTGGAATGGGATTTTGCAATACTCTGCACTGCATACACTGTCCTGTACTGTGTTTGGACCATATGTGTTACAATATGTTAAACCCTAGTACTCATTGTGGCATTCTGTGCAATCCCGCTAACCCATTGTGCTCTGTAGTAAACAAGTTCGCTATCCGTTTTGGTTTACAGGTTTCCTGATTTACAGCACTATTGCCAGCCATGAAAGAGTGCTTGTTTCGATTTAAACACAGTGTGCGGCATGAATATGTAATTAGCTCTGCTGCTCACCGCACAAACATGTAAACTCCATGTAGGCTTTCTGTGAAGCCTACACAGAGTTTATTGAATACCAGGGTATGTCCTTTTATAAAAAGAGACTTCAAGATATCAGCATTTCACATGTATGGTATGTTAACAAATATATACAAAATGTTATCTTTGTAATATCATGTCATTACTCACACTAATTCCTAAAGCTTGTAGTATTGGAAATATATGTACCTTTTTGTTTCGCAATAGCAATTTAAAAAGTGTAAATTGATCTGTTTTATGTTGTTTTTCTATTTGAACAAGATTTTTATTTATAAAAGTTAGGTGTTGTGGTGGGTACGCCCTGTGCAAATAATTATGCTAGTTTTATTCTGCTGATGTGGGTCAATATGCTGGTACTAAAAAAAAACAAAATAATAATAATGAATATGCTTAATATAGATATAGATATATTCATTATTATAGATCTGTGGATGAAATTTTCTTTGTTTTGGCTGAAAACACACAGAATGTAAACACATTTTCTAGTACTTGCATACCACAATGGATGACTTGCATAGATGACTTTGCATAAGTCTAGTGATTTGATACACTTTTTAGATTTACTAAGGATCTAGTCAACAGCATTAATACTGTTTTATATAAGAAGGTGTATAAAAGGAATATTTTTCTTGATAGGGGCCATATGCATCCTTTGCATATTTTTAAAGGTGTACTAAAGAGTAAATTTCTTACATTAAGTATGTTAACTAGTGATAATATGTTAAATAGTTTTTTTTAATGATTTAAGCAATGACTTTATTGTAGAGGTCATGGTCATGAATTGTACCAGATACAACATGCCTAGGAAGCAATGTTGCTACAAGTAGCCCTGGGAGTATGTTAGATTATACTATGCATATTTTAACTGTAGATACAACAATTAAAGATATTACTGGTAATTAACTGCATTACACTTGCCTACTAACATATAGGTATAGGTTAATGTTTAGAATATTATATTCACTCTTAATCTTGCTATGTGCTAACTCCTGTTTCTTATAATAACTACCTTGTCTCTCTTGCCTCCTTAAGTTACCCTGCTCTACCCATGCTTCCAGCACTAATCTGTCAGAAACTAAAGGAAACCCTGCAACTACCTGCGTTACACCTCACAGCCTATCTGCCCTACAAACTCTATATCAAGGATACAGGAAAAGTATGTGTATTAAATAATTCCTGCCTGAATTGTCATTCTACTAGTGTACCACTGCTACAGGTGGTAATTTATGTCTTGAGCTAGGGCAGCCAGCAGCTTCCAGCAGCGTCCCCCCATTCTATACATAAATCACTCTCTCTCTCCCATCCTCTTTAGAATCCCTCTTTTTGACTAAGCTCCCATCTTTCCCTGGTTTACTTCTTCTGACTCCATCTTACATCTGCCTGCATTTTTAGGCCTGTCCACTAGGTGGCACCCTTACCCAACCTCATCCTCTTTTCATCCTCCTATTACATAGCCACTTACCCTATTTCTCCTATTGTACCTGCATTGCTATCATGTTCTCCAACCTTACTTTTTACTACTACTATGCCTACTACTACCTTTCCTAGGAACACTTCTCACTGGCCTTTACCACATCTGACTTTTAAAACTTACCTTCACTTATCAGTCCTGCTGATTGTTTCCTCTACAACTGTTCCAGTCTCTGTGTCTACCTGCTCCTTTCACCCTGCGGGCTCACTCCGCTCACCTCCCTACCCCCAATTCCCACACACCCCTAGGGGTCCTACTCTTATAATTTCTAACCACACCTCTTCCTCTTCCCATTACCCTCTTCACATTTCCTATTGGCCAACTTCTCTTTCATCTCCCATCTCTAACCACTCCTCTTCATACTCACCACTTCCTCCTATATATACTTCCATCCCCACATATATACAACAAATAGCTATTCCTTCCCAATGGCTTATTCAACTATCCCTTTTCAAATTTGACTCTGCTTCACTGTTTTACTACTACCACTTCTAACCTTTGCATATTTACTCTGCTCGTACGAGTACCCAATATATCCACAAACTAACTTCCCCAACCAACAAACCAACTCTCAACCATTACCACACCTGCATAACCATGCAAACATAACATGCTCACCTAGCTACCTGCTTTCAAAGTATCATAGAACACTACAAATTAAATATAATACACACTATTTCAAAAGAGTGTTACTTAACTACAGCAAATTCCCTAACCCAAGTTATCTACTACAACTCCTCACAGTAAAGGATGGTGATATTCATCCTAAACCTGGCCCAACAGCAACCCCTATCTCTCTTTATAACCATAATTAATCTATCAATTCTCCCCTTGCTAAACCTTCCAACTCTCTCCTACTAGCTCACCTTAATATACGTAGCATTAACAACAAAGTGACTCATCTCCATACTCTCCTAGAAGTGGAGAAGGCCATGGAATGTATCATCATGGAACTCATAAACAAAGACATTGGAGATCTCTAAACCCTGGACCCCACACAGTTTGGGTTTGTAAAAGGCAGATCATGTCTCCTAAACCTGATAGACTTTTTTGAAGTAGTCACCAAAGCCATAGATGAGGGTAAGGTGGTTCACACAGCCTATCTAGATCTCGCCAAGGTGTTCAACACCATCCCCCACTCTGGAATTATAGATAAACTCACTAAACTAGGTATAAATCCCTATGTCACAAGATGGGTTGCCAACTGGCTTACTGAAAGAACCCACACTGTGAAAGTAGCAGACTCCAAATCAGACTTCAGACCAGTGAGAAGTGGAGTACCACAGGGTTCAGTCCTGGGTCCTCTCCTGTTTGGTATCTACTTCTCTGAAGTACAGGCTAACAAAGAAGGTCTTTGGCTAACTAAATTCGCAGATGACTGCAAACTAGGAGCCATAACTGAAACTCCTAACGATGTGGACATCCTACAAAAGGGCCTCACTGAGACAGATGCCTGGTGTCAAAGACATGGTCTCAAGCTCAATGCCAAAAAATGCATTGTCATCCCCTTTGGTAAAAATTCTGTACCCATGAACTACCACATAGGCGGAAGTCTACTTAACACTGAAAGTGTGATAAGAGACCTTGGGACACAGGTGGACAGTAGTCTCTCCTTTGATAATCACATCGCCAAAGTGGTCAGGAAATCCTTCTACATAGCACACCTCATCACAAAAGGTTTCTCATCCAGAAAAAAAGAGGTCATTGTTCCCCTCTACTCATCACTCATTAGACCCATTATAGAGTACAATGCCCCTTTTGGTATGTACCTCACAAGACATCTACAACTGGAAAGGCCGCAAAAATACCTCACAAAGAGGATTACTGGCCTCAAACAGATGCTTTACACAGACCGTCTCAAAAAACTCCAGCTTTACTTCATCGCATATTGCCTACTCAGAGGCGATCTCTGCCTAACATACAAAGCTATGTCAAACCCAGAGCTGTTAGACATGCTCCACTTAAAGAAATCCCAATACCTCTGAGCTACATGCTCTAGGGACCTAAACCTTGTCACCACAATAAACAGACCATGCTGGAGGGATAGATTCCTCTCCCAGAGACTTCCCATACTCTGGAACAGACTACCTATCTACGTCAAACAGAGCTCCTCATTAGCACTCTTGAAGAAAAATCTTGATGATTGGATGGGTAATAGGAAATTCACCCCGGGGATCACTTCTGTGGTTCTTCTTGACAGGGGCACAGGAAAATAATTTTCTTGGGTGGCAAAAGCCAGGGCACATTTTTGGCTAGGCTTGTATAGGCCCTAGGGCCAATAGCCTAGTACCTACCTATGAACCTATAAGTGTATTCCTTTGACATTATCTGCCTAACTGAAACATGGCTAAAACCTGTCATCAAAGATAAGGAAATTATCCCACCTGGATATAATATCCTAAGAGTTGACAGAGTAGCTAAGAAAGGAGGTGGGGTTGCTATTCTATTTAAATCTGGCTTTCAGTTAACCACTTACAACTGTAATCTACCTCTGGACTCCAATGCTGAGATTCTCATCTCTAAACTTGAACTTAACAATGCTAAATCAATCTATATTATCTGTATGTATCTGCCCCATGGAAATAACATAGCCACCTTGGAAAATATCCTCTGCTGGCTATCCCAACACCTGCCTGAAGAAACCATAATCCTAGGCCACATAAATTTAGACTGGAATTCCTATTGTAGTAGCCTTCCTACCACCCACATAAACCTATATGGTTTCTCTCAAATCATTACCTCCCCCACCAGAATAAATAAAGCTAACACGAAAGCAAGCATATTAGACTGGATTCTCACAAACAATCATACTCACTACTATAACTCTGGAACCCTCCCTGATGATATCAGTGACCACTCACTTACCTACATCATCAGACATAAAGCCAACACCTCCACCCCAATGTCTATCAGACATATTAGATCCAAAAAGAAATTTAACCCTGATCTATTCCAAATGGAACTAAGAGCATGCAATTGGGTTCCCTTAAAACAAATCCCTTTAGATGAAGCCATTAATTTCTTTAATTTTACCTTCCTTGCCATTCTTAATCACCATGCTCCAACCAGATCAATTTGAATTAAGGCCAAGTCTGCCCCATGGCTTTCTAATGAAACCAAACACAAAATTCACATCAGAACTAAATATTGAGACCAAATGGAGAATGACAAAAAACCCTGCTGACCAACTAACCTTTAGACAGCTAAGAAATGACACTAAAAAGGCCATACTTTCTGATAAACAAAACTACTACTTACAATATCAACAACCTAATCACAAAAACCCACAGAAATTCTGGGCTAGCATTAAGCAGTTACTCCACCCAGGTCAATCCACTACACCAAACCCTCAAAATACAGACCAGAAAAATCCCATCCATACAGCTAATACCTTCAATACCTTCTTTACAGATGCTATCTAAACACTAGCTAGTTAACTGTCACCTAATACCTTCACATTACCTTCATACTCCTCAACCCCCCCCTTTTCATTTCAAACCTGTCACAACCACATTTATTCAAACCCTTTTGAATAAACTGAAACCATGCTCTCCTTCTGCAGACCTACTGCCTTCTGAATATCTACAGCTATCATCCAAGGCCATAGCCTATCCTATCTCCATACTGGTCAACAGAACTATTACTGAAGGTAACATCCCCACCTTATGGAAAGTCTCACATATTATCCCCTACATAAAGGTGGACATTCCACTGAAATATCAAACTATCGCCCCATTGCCCTACTTTCTCCCCTAGCTGAAATTATGGAGAAATGTATCCATAAGCAACTACTCCACCATTTAATCAAAAATTATTTACTTTCCAACTGTCAACATGGTTTCAGACCCTCACACAGCACTACCACTGCCCTCCTGTCCTTTACTGACTACATTAACAGCCACCAAAACCTGAATAATCTTTCTTCTTCTCTATTTATTGACCTGTCTAAAGCATTTGACATGGTAAACCACCAGATTCTCATAAACATCCTAAAATCTCTGTCATTACACCCGCTTTGCATAAAATGGTTCCAATTCTACCTTGACAAACGACAGCAAGCAGTACTTTGGCATAATACTTTATCCACCCATCTACCTGTTACCTTAGGTGTCCCTCAGGGGTCTATACTTGGACCTCTTCTCTTCTCTATATTTATTAATGACCTTCATCTAGCTATCCCACAAGCCACTTGCATACAGTATGCTAATGACTCCACACTATGTTCAGCTACATCCTCCCAAGACCTTCACACTCTCACCCAAAAAGTATTCAACATAGTTGAACAATGGTTCACTCAGCATTGCCTTCTTTTGAACCCAAAGAAAACCAAACTCCTCCTTTTCACTCCTACTCAAAAGTCCTCTCCACTTCAATTATCTGTGATATCTACCAATGGTACTATAATATCTCCTGATTCTACCACCAAACTACTAGGTGTCACCATCGACAATAATCTGAACTTCGACATCCACATCAATAATACTATAAAGACTGTCAATAAAAAAATTGGCAGTCTCTATATGATTAAACCCTTCCTTTCCCCTACTGCTAAAACTATTATCGCCCACACCCATTTGATCTCTACACTCCTTTATGCCTCACCCATTTTTATTAATCTCTCAAAGAATAACCTCAGCAAATTGGAAATGTCCTATAATAACATTGCACAATTTGCTACAGGCAACCCATTCCGAACCCATCATTGTATACCTTTAAACCAGCTAGGATGGTTAGAACTACAACACCTGATTAAATTTCACCAACTAACCATTGCCCACAACATTCTTTATAAACCTTCTAATACTCATCACCCCCTATAAAAATCTGAAGTCCTTACGCTCATCTCACAAATGTCTTGTTTACACCTCTAAACCTAATAACAGAGCTGGGGATTCTCTGTTCTCTAATGCTGTAGGTAAATCCTGGAATCTTCCCCCTAATGACCTCTTCTCACTCGCCTATTTATCTCTCTTTAAAAACAGACAAACTTCTCCTCAAATCATACTGGCTATGCCCCTGTTCCAAACCAGACTAGTCATCTACCTCTACAAAATCGACTTACTTATCCAGTGCTTACTATCCTCTGTTACATTTTCCGTCTTATTATATTTCTCTTATCTACCTATTTTCATTATTTCTATCCTCTTTATATACCCTTTCTTAAGTAAATCCATTGCAACATCACTACACATCTAACTTCCTTCATCTACTTCTGACTTAACCTGTATTATGTCTCTGTACATTCAATTTGCCGCGGTGGTACGGTGGTAGCATTGTTACCTCACAGCAAGAAGTTCTGCCATTTGATTCTCGGCTGGGCTTGGGGAGTGCCTTCTGTGTGGAGTCTGCATGTTCTCCCCGTGGTTGGGTAGCATTAGAAAGACATGTGTGCATAAGTGGGCATGCCTTCGTTGAAAGTTGGGTGTCGAGCTGGCACCTCGGCATTTCGTAAAAATCTACTGCCAATCATTAGCGGACCGGAGTTCCGCTGTGGTGACCCCTTACTGGGAAAAGCCGAAAGACAAACAACAACAACATTCAATTTGCACTGTTTATGACTCTTGACCTCAGTGCTACATCCTGTTACAACCTTTATGCTGTAATACACATTACCATTGTTGATGATTTTTTTTTACTAAGATAATTGCTATTTTTATTATAATATTTGTTTTTTGTTGTTGTTTGTACTTATATTTTTATATTGGATTGTGTCTTGGAGCTTATCTCCCCGGGCCTCTACTGAAAATGGACATATATCCAGTTAGACTAGCCCGGTCAACAAATGTAAAATAAATAAATTATACTTATAAAAATAAACGGACTCTGTAAAGGCATTTATGTTGTAAAGGTCTGGGATGCAGTAATAAAAACATATCTATTATCAAGAAAGATACTTTCTTCTGCTGTAGTTGTAGTTATTGCAAATCAATTAATAAAACAAATTTTTATATATCCTGTTATATCAATTATATATAAATTACATATACAATTTATAAATTAGTTGATTGTAGAAGGCAAGATTTGGTTTATAAAGCTACATGAGGTATGTTAAGCCTTTTATATAGCAAAGACAAATACAACAATTGAAGAAAGTATAAGTAAACATTTGTGACATTAATAAGAGACAAAAATATAAATACACATATACGTATAAATATAAAAAATAAATATAAATATAAATACAATGCCTCATTCAGATGTTTTAAATATTGATGAATGTCATACATTTAAGTTAATGTTTTTTAATAATTTACAATGTTGTGATATTAAAAAAAATCTGAATCTACAGAATATGAATGGATTTCTAAGTTAAATGTTACTTTCCCTCCAGGTATTAATGATTCTTATAGCTTTAAGGCATTGTTGGGAGAGACACAGCTGACTCACTAGTTAATGTGATCATGAGATGTTTAAATTACATTAATATTATGATCATAGTTTGGTGCTTTATGTTAAGCTGATAAAGCACAAGAGAGTTTGTAAAGGATCTCTCTGCTTGGTTCCCGATGTTGGTTTTGTATATTTATTTTGATTTTCTATTGGAAACTGCTTTTACTCCCATTTACTAGATTTATGCTTTGGTAATTAAGGAGTGGCCCCTTAGAAATAATATCTGTAGCCTGTGTAATAAGAGTCAAGTCTATGCTATAACACTACATCTAAACTTAACTTAAACAATTAATCCATAAAAAAAAAAAAAAAAAAATCAGTAAATTTGGTATGGGGCAAACTGACCTGCACCCCTACAGCTGTGCTGCTTTTATATACCAACTATGACATTGTACAACAGTGGTAGAAATGGCAAAGTTCCACTATCCACTATATATGATCTCACACAGAACACCCACAGCTCCACAAACGAAAGGCACTACAAATAAAATTAAAAGCATTTACTAACGATAGTAAAATCATAGCACTGTTAACTATTCTAAAGGAAATATTAATGGCAATGCTATAAACATAAATGTGCAAGCGCATCTGACGGGAGGATTTACTTACACTCCCAAGACCAAAAGAGATGCACAAAATCAAACAAATGCATTGATCAATGTATGAAGTATAAATATAATGCAGTACATCTAACATTTGACGATATGTATCTCAACCACAGACTGGAACCCTAGTCATCATCTATACATATATGTGCTTTTTAAGGCCATGATATTGCACAAGTAGTTAAGAGTGAAAGTCCTGAGAAGTCTAGAATACATTGGTGAAAGGAGAGTGTGTGTGTGTGTGTGTGTGTGTGTGTGTGTGTGTGTGTGTGTGTGTGTGTGTGTGCAAGCACATATGTATATGTTTCAACTAATTACATTTTCACTTAACTCACCAAACTGTATGGTTGGGTAGTGTTCTTCAAGTCCAGGATTTGCTTATACCAGCGATAGTATAATTACACTCTAGGGGTTGTGGGGGGCAAGAGAATTGTACCCTGCAAAAATCTTTTTTTAGAGCTGCTGTTCTACTACAATGAGTCTCTTTTGGTGAATTTGGAATTTGCTACTGTTGCACTGATTAATGCCTTTATAGACAGCTCTCTCTGAACCTCTCAGTAGTTTCCTGTTCGGGAATCATATAAAAAGGACAGTCACAAGATCACATACAAGACTGGCCAACATACAACTCAGCTACAACTACTTCCTCCTAGTAAGGAAAGGTCATTGAGGTAGAATCAAAGATCGTAAAGTCATCCTCACTGAAGCAGTTGGCCCACAGCATAAACCACTTTTTGCCACAGTCAGCTGCAAGCAATGGTCAGAGAATGTTCCAAGACCAACAGAGACTTGCTTAAAGACTTGGAAAATGACTAGAGATGAAGCACAAGAGTTCAAGGATGTACTCATGCCTCTAGCACCTCAGGAAGAGGAGAACGTAGGTGAAAATGAAGAAGAATGGCAGTGCCTTA
>NC_056748.1:118669553-118747053 GCF_019279795.1 Protopterus annectens | reverse complement strand
ATTTGAGGTGATCAGAGTAGGACAGTGTGTTTACTCCCTGTATTATTTTTATAAAGAACCTTTGTGTATGTTCCAGTTGCTGTATGTATCTCTTCAAGTATATACCGAGATGGGCCTAATGAGGGATGAGTACAGTGGTGTGATGACCTTTCTGCACCTAAGTGCCATGCCCTTTCTTATGTTTTGCAATGTACAAGAATGTTCTTACTACCTGGACACATGTTGGTTGAAGGCTAGGTTACTTGCTACATGTTCCTTGATCCCTTATCCCTGAGTTGTGAATCAACTTTTAAGGGTGTTTTAATGATGGTGTAACTACCCAGGTGACAGACTTTCCGAAAGGTACTGTAATGGATTTCCTGGTGTTGCGTTTTAAGCCATGGCTTTGGTGCCAAACTTTTGCCTATATTATCCTTCCAGGGGGGTGTTTTTATCTTGGGGATTCAATGACTGCAAATGGGATAGTGCCTGTGCTAATTCAATGCATTGGCTGCCAGCAGTAATTAGTACAGCAAAGTGCTTGTTAGCATTTGCATTAATCACTGATCAATTCACAGACATGCAAATTAGCTGATAATGAGGTATTTACTCATTGTGGTTAACATATCTCTCAGAAGTGTTAGGTTTTACTCTCACAGTAAAGGGTCCTTTTTTCAGCTGCCTTACTATTTGCAGCTGGGCCATTTCTGAATCCTATCCATTGTCTTTCTGAAACCAACCACTATAAATAAAGTGCATACAAAATTGTCCCGACAGCACCACAGTAAAATACGCTTATATGAAAGCTTGTTTATGCACATTACACATATATTGTAACCATTTCTGCCTTTCATACAGAAAAAAATTCTGCCATTTTCCAGTGTTTGCTTCAGGCTTATGCTGAGATTTTTATATGATTTCATATCATACCACACATGACATACCTTTCTTACTACACTTTCAGTCATAACAAAATATTTATCCTTAAATTTCTTTGTTGGAGGAATAATGCATTCATATGCTAATGATAAAACAGAAATGCAGTGTGCCACATAAGAAACAACAATGCAATATTAAGTAGAACACCTTTGGGATGGATTCATGAATGGCTACACTAAGTGCAGCTATCGTGTATTCTGTGTGGTACACCATTCATACAATAACGCTCTATGTGACATTCATTAAACAGCACTACACTTTGTGTAGAGCCTCACAATAAAGGTAAACAGCAGAATGTGCTTATGTAAGCATAAGTAGCCAAATGACATGCTAATTATCCAATCCAACATGGAAGAGCTATTCAGGAGCCCATAAAGTAATTGTGTGCACTCAGTGTAGCCTTTTGCCTTGAAATCCAAAATTCATTGGATTACAACCACAATTACACTTAAAAAAACAAAATGGGTTGATACTGCCATCGATAAACTGTATCTGCAACAGGCTGCTCTCAGACCTTGGCCAAGAACAGACAGAAATTGTAGAACAATACCAGGTTGACAGGTAAACACTAGAGGAAATATGCAACCTATGCCAACTTCACCTGAGGCTCCAGGGAAATCACTGAGAACCCATCCCACTGGAAGCAAAGGTATGTGTAGATCTACATATACTAGCTACAAGTACCTTCTAGAGACCCACATGGGATATATGATGGGTGTCACAGGCCTCAGCTTCCACAGTATATCAGATTCTAAATGCAATTTTACAACATGCAAGGGATCATATCTGCTTCCCACACACCCCAGAGGAGAAAGCAAGAACCATGCAGGACTTTTATTCAATAGCACACTTCTCTGAAGTTTTGAAGTCCATAGATTAAACACACATGCATTAAAATTAAGAAATGCTAATGTAATGAAAACAAATAGCCTTCAGTTAGACATATATTTGCCTTTTGTTCATTAATAAGAACTTAAAGAAATCCCAATCCATCAGAGCCACATGCTCCAGGGACTTAAACCTTGTCATCACTTTGAACAAAACATGCTGGAGGGATAGGTTCCTGACCCAGAGACTCCCCATACTCTGGAATAGACTGCCCATACATGTCAAGCAGAGCGCCTCCTTGGCCCTCTTCAAAAGAAACCTTGACCACTGGATGGGAGATAGGAAATTTACCTCGAGGATCACGTCAGTCACTCTGCTAGACAGGGGTCCAGGGAAGTAAATATTGTGGGAAGAAATAGCCAGGGAATTGTTATGGCTAGGCTTGTATAGGCCCTAGAGCCGATAGCCTAGTACCAGCCTATGAACCTATGAACCTATAAGAATACAGAAGGTATACTTATCATGCACAAGTGGTTGTGAGAACCAGGTGTGCCTAGATATCAGAAAGAGAGAAGAAATATGGATGGTAAGCATCACACAGTGAATGACACAAGAAAGGGACAATTCCCTTTACAGCTGCAGAACAAGACACATCTCATATAAAATCATATAAAGCTTTACTGTCCAGTTGCCTTCCTCTCCCTCAGGGCATCTTTTATCCCACATGTCTCTCTCTAGATATATATATATATATATATATATATATATATATATATATATATATATATATATATATATATATATACATCTTCACTTTATAATCTCGAAATATTGAAACATCGAATTTCAGTATATCAAGACTATAAAGTCGAATCTGCAGAATACTGAAACCCCAAAACCGCGAAAGTGAAAATCACGAAATTAAACACACCATACACCACACTACACATACACCACACTACCCACACTACAAAAAAAAACCCAGAAACATAAAAACATAAATTAACAAATATACACTACAAATAAGCAAGCCCCCCTGCTCCCCCCACACCCCCGTTATTTATATATTCTAACTCCGAGATCGCATCAAACAGAAAAAGACATCAAACTCACAACCAGACATTCTACAGTCCCTCGCACACACACACATCACATATATATAAACACCACCACATTCAACAGTTAAGCACTTATACTTTTACCTGCCTATCCTAGTCCACACTTACAACTTCCAAACACACTCATATACACTCAAACACCTACCCAAAGCCCTTGCAAAATAGTCACTTACCTTAAATTCCACCTAAATCCACACACTAAACCGGACACCATCCACACAATACATTGCACGTCACGTTCCGTTAAACCATAACCGCAAATTGTACATATCCAGATTCGCGATTATGCACTTTAGCTATTCTGAACATTTGACTTTATGGTCTCGAAATACTAACATTCGATATAGGTTCATAGGTTCATAGGTAGGTACTAGGCTATCGGCCCTAGGGCCCATACAAGCCTAGCCAAAAAATGTACCCTGGATTTTGCCACCCAAGAAAATTATTTTCCTGTGCCCCTGTCAAGCAGAGCCACATATTCAGTATTTCAAGATTATAAAGTGAATCCATAGATATATATATATATATATATATATATATATATATATATATATATATACACACACATACATATGACACATATAGATACAATGACAATTTTAATTATATTGCATACTTAGAACTTCTTCCACATGAGTTCCCATCAATGATTCCTCTCTTTTTTAATTTCTCCAAATCTTTTGGGTTTCTAATACCATGACACGGCTGAACCCCATTTGTAAGTCAAAGTACAATTAAAGTTCATGAAATTAGTATGGTTTCCATCTCTGATGTCATCCAGAAGTGCTCTTTGCAGCCGCCGCAATATGCCCAATAATGACTCCTTCTGCAATTTGTATGGAGTTACATGTATTGGTAACATATCTAAATACGATTATAGATTCTTTTTTATAAGACCCACTGCTCCTAGTACTATTGGGACTGTCTGGGTATCTTTCTTCCACATTGCTCTCATTTCTGCTTACAGATCCTGATATTTTATGACTTTGTGTCTCTCTGTACGCAAGACACTGTAGTCACTGGGTGTAGCGATTTCAATGATCAATGCTACTTCTGTCTTCTTTTTATGGACTACTATATCTGATTTTCTAGCATCTATCTTTTGAACTGTTGGTAGTGGATGATCCCATGTGATGCAAACTTCATAATTTTCTATGATGTGTTGTGGCTCATGTTTCCAGTGTTTTTCAGCCACTTCAATACCATAATGTTTACACAATCCCCAGTGCAACAATCTTGCCACATTATTATGCCTTTCAGTATACAGTCCTTCTGCCATTAGTATGTCACATCCAGCAACGAGGTATGTGACTGTTTCCAATTCGGTTTTACAAAACCTACATTTGTCTGTTTCTCCCACTTGTTCAATGGGTTTTGTGAACCAATGTGTATGTAGTCCACTATCTTGGGCCGCCAACATTAACCTTTCATCTCTTGGTTTGAATTCACCTCTCCTTAACCATTCCATCATTTATTCCTGATCAACATGAGGTTCTTCCAGAAGTTTTCTATATTACAAACGATATTTATGCATTTTCCACATTTCTTGCCTTCTCATGTGGTCATTCACCTTATATTCTTTCTTTTGTTTTTTAGCACATTCAGTTGCTGCCTGATTTTTTATCTACTTCTGGTTTGATTTCCATTCCTGCTTGATGCCAATATGCTTATGCAAGATTAGGCAGAGAAGTCATCTTAGATTTATTCTCTTCATATTTCAGAATTTTCACTACATTTGGGTCTTGTGAGGTCAGCAGATATGTGTGGAGTTCCATGATTGTAGATCTATACATGTAATCAGTTTCAAGGAGGCCCATCCCTCCTTTGGAATGGGGAATATATAATCTTGGTATGCACTGATTTTTATAAATCATTTGGTGGGCATGAAACATCCATTTTGTTTTCCTGTCTTATCTATCCAACATGTTTTGAGGCCAGTCAATCACTCCAAAACTGTAAGTGAGGACAGGAAGAGGATGTTTGTTTATAGCTTGGCTTTTGTTCCTAGAAGTCAATGCTGTTTTTAGGATTAATTTAAGTCTTATAAAGTATTCCTTACTAAGTTTAATTTGCATTTGTTCATGTTTTATCGCTGATCCTTCATTAATTCCCAAATATTTATACTCTCACTCTTGCTCAAGTTCTTTTATATCACATTCTTATCCCAAACTGACTTTTTCCCGGTACTGCAGTTTTGTTGCTTTAAAGGTTGCTTTTGCACATCTGTCAAGACCAAATGACATTCTTATATCACCGGAAAAAGTTTTGACAGCTTGCAGTTGTGCTTCCTGTTCCTCATCTGTTGAGCTATACAGTTCTAAATCATTGACAAAGAGAAGAGGAGAAGTCTTTATACTTTTCTAGGAGTCAAATTATAGCCATGGTCTAAGCTGTTAAGTAGACAGCTTAGTGTGTTAAGGTCATTGTCTCACTGTACTCATCCCTCATTAGACCCATTATAGAATACAATGCCCCATTTGGTATGTACCTCTCAAGACATCTGCAACAACTGGAAAGGCCTCAGAAATACCTCACTAAAAGAATCACAGGCCTAAAGCAGATGCCCTATGCTGACCGCCTTAAAAAACTCCAGCTATACTCTGTCACATATCGTCTACTCAGAGGCGATCTCTGCTTAACATACAAGGCCATGTCAAACCCAGAGCTGTTGGACATGCTACACTTAAAGAAATCCCAATCCCTCAGAGCTACACGCTCCAGGGATCTAAACCTTGTCATCACAATAAACAAAACATGCTGGAGGGATAGGTTCCTGACCCAGAGACTCCCCAGACTCTGGAATAGATTGCCCATACATGTCAAGCAGAGTGCCTCTTTGGACCTCTTCAAGAGGAACCTTGACGATTGGATGGGAGAAAGGAAATTCACCTCAGGGATCACGTCAGTCGCCCTGCTAGACAGGGGTCCAGGAAAGTAAATAATGTGGGAAGAAATAGCCAGGGAATTGTTATGGCTAGGCTTGTATAGGCCCTAGGGCTGATAGCCTAGTACCAACCTATGAACCTATTAAGGGCAAGGCAGAATAGCAGCAGTGACAGAGAGTCACCCTGGAATATTCTGCTTTGAATTTTTATCCCTGGGATAATAATTTGTCCTTTATCATGGTTTAATTGTAAAGTAGTCTGACACTGTTTCATGGTCACTGCAATATATTCGATCGGTGCAGGTGTATCCTATACATTTCCAAGCACTCTTTTATCTATGAATGTGGGATACTATCAAAGTGTCTATATTACATGTTTGAAGTTTCAAAACTTTGAATCTGATATGGTCGACATCATATAACTGAAGTCTTGAAACTTCAAAACTGTAGTAAAACACAACAACCTACAAAAACAAACCGTTTAAATACACTAAACAGGGGGCAAGTCCTCCTGCACCCTCCATGTGGGGGGGCCACCACTCCACACTCCCACTACTTAAATATACAACTCCAAGATCGCACTATGATGCAGAAAAGGGAAATCTTCCCTTTCTGTGCTGTACGGAGATCTCAGTTAAAAGATTTGACATTTCAAAACTTCGATCATATGGTGTTGACCATAGCCATGGCCTAAGCTGTTAAGTAGACAGCTTAGTCTGTTAAGGGCAAGACAGAATAGCAGCAGTGACAAAGAGTCACCCTGGAATATTCCCCTTTGAATGTTTATCCCTGGGATAATAATTTGGCCTTTATCATGGCTAAATTGCAAAGTGGTCTGACACTGTTTCATGGTAACTGCAATATATTCGATCAGTGCAGGTGCATCCTATACATTTCCAAACCCTCTTTTATCTATGAATGTGGGATACTATCAAAGAGTCTATATTACATGATTGAAGTTTCAAAACTTTGAATCTGATATGGTCGACACCATATAATTGAAGTCGTGAAACTTCGAAAATGTAATAAAACACAACAACCTACAAAAACAAACCGTTTAAATACTCTAAACAGGGGGCAAGCCCCCCTGCACCCACCATATGGGGGGCCACACCCCCCACACCCCCACTACTTAAATATACCAACTCCAAGATCGCACTAAGGTGCAGAAAAGGGAAATCTTCCCTTTCTGTGCTGTACGGAGATCTCAGTTAAAGGATTTGACATTTCAAAACTTCAATCATATGGTGTTGACCATATCAGATTCGAAGATTTGAAACTTTGATCTTCTGATATAGACCCACTATCAAATGCCTTTTTGCAGTCCATCCATGCTATACTTAGATTCTACCCTTTTTACAGTTCTCAACTATGACCTTATTTAACAACAAATATTCCTTTGTTCCGTATGACTTTCTTTTATTGTCCTTTTGTTCTACTGCCATAATTGAGTTTTCTTATAGATGACTATAAACTCTGTTAGTATCAGTTCCCGTATATAGTTTATACGTCATCAGAAGGCAAGTTATTGGTCTATAATTTTTAGGGTAGCTTGCAGGTTCACTCTTAAGTAGGAAGATTGTTTTTCCTGTTGTTAGCCAGGTTGGTGTCTGTTCAGGGTGTGCATATAAATAGTTCTTTCTCATGGCTAACTCTCTGTGCAAAGATGTTAATACTTTAACCAAAAGTTAGGTACTGCATCTGGGCCTGGGGTTTTCCAATTACAAGCTTTTCTTAACTTTATTTCAGTCTCTCTCACTGTTACTTCATCCCATTTCATATCCTGTACCTTTAAACTTCTTATTCTTTCTTTTACTTCTTCTATTCATTTAGCATCTTTGTTATGTTCCACAGGATCTTCATAGATACTTCTCCAAAATGAATCTATTTCTTCTTTTTTTGGCAGTCTTTCAATTCTTTTTACCTTGTTTCCCAATTCTCTATAAAACTTTTTTGGGCCATCAATAAATTGCTTATTTTGTACTTTCCTTTATATTCATCTGTGTATCTTCTAAGTTTTTACACCTGTGCTGAGATTTTTAGTTTATTTTCAACAGTGTATGATAAATCCTGGTCTGTTCTAATAATGTGCATTGTTCTTGTCACATCTATCTTAGTATCTGTTCCCTTTAATGCTTTTAAAGGTGACACTTCTTGTCTTAATTGCTTTATAGTTTTCTCTATTCAATAGTTCCATGATGGTATCTGATTTCTCCCCTTTCTCTCACTACCCTGTGTTCTGGTGGTAGAAATTTATCAGTTATTAATTTAGCTGCACTGTAATATATCTTGTTTACCTTTCTTATAACACATGGATCTCTATGGACAGTCCTAATTATTGTGTTCATTTGTTTTATCAAACTTCTGACTTTTGGGTTTTATTGACCTTCTGCAGTCTAATTATTTAATTGATCTTAATATATCTATGTATCTCCATTAAATCAAACAATTCTTCTTTTAGCTCATTTTCTTCTAAATTGAGGGCACATTTTTTGTTTTCCATTTCCTGCGGGCATTCTTTAGAAAGTTCTATAGCATCTTCCCGTGGCACATTCTCTTCATTTTCAACCTGTGCCATCCATTGCTCTGTCATATGGGAACTCACTAGCCTATCACTCCTCAGCATTGACTGCATCAGAGTTTCCACAGTTTCATGTTCCTTCCTTTGCTGTCTAGCTTCAAACGAACGTTTAAACTGGTTTCCTGTAGAAGGTTCCAAAATATCTTCATATGGCACCTAATCAATTGCTCCCAATTCCACTGGTTTTCCCTTAATTTGAATATCCATTGCTCTATCCTGTTGTGGTGCTTTCTGAATTAGATTTTCTACACTGGATCATTCACTTCACAGGTATTCATTAACCTCAGTCTGTTTCTTTAACTTCTCCATTACTAACTCTTTTTCTACTTTTCCTCTTTGTTTTCTTATTTTTTTGTATTGTAAAGTTTTCCATGTCTGGATTCCTTTGCCTACATTTCTCTTCAAATATCTTTGGTGTTGCACTTTTTGTATTGGTTAGTTTTGCATTTCCCTTTGCATACATTTTACACCATATTAAATCTCTTTTTCTTTCCCATGTCTATATTTCTTCTTCAGATGTCTCTTGATCGTCTCCTTACTTTGGAGACTCACTCTATCATGTTGTGATGTAACCTGTGTTAGATCTTCTACACCAAATCCTTCACTACGCAGGCACTCCATAAAGTCAGCCTCTATTTTTTAACTTCTACTTTCCTAATCTTCTTTTCTACATTCCCACTTTGTGCTACTATTTGTTTATTGTGAAATTTTCCATATCTGGATGTGTTTGCCTGTATTTCTCTTCGAATATCTTTGGGGCTGCCTTCTTTATATTGATTATTTTGGCTTCCTCCTTTGCATAAATACTGCACCATATCAAATCTCTCTTTCTTTCCCATGTCCATATTTCTTTTTTATACTTTTCAAAAATCTTTAGGTTTTGCTGTTTATATTTTTGCACTTCCTCAAATGCTTCTTTTCCAAACAGATCAAAGTTTCTTGATCTATATACTGTTTTTCACAAATCTATTGTATTAATGAATACAAATGTTTATTTGAAGATTCTGACAGTTTTTCCTGTGGAAGTATTTTTCTTTCCTCTAATTTCTCTCTTAATCATTTTGTATATATTGTGTCTGGAAATTGCAGGTTTTTTACATAATAGTAACAAATCATAACTTCTTTCTTATCCTCAATAGTCCATTTATTTTCCTGTTGCTTGCCAACTTATCATGTCTCCATTCGGTCATTGTGAGCTCTGTGATGAGCTGTCTGGATCGTTAACAGTGGACAGGAACCCCCCTTCACTCAGTGGTGGCTTGCTTCGAAGATCATCCCCTGTAGCTATATGTTCCTGGGCAATTGCAGCTGTTGATGTCTGACCCCCAACTGTGTCTTACTTTGGAGTATGTACATCCATGTCCTCTGACCACATTAACATCATTGACCACCTACTCCCAGATACAGTCACCGGATGGCTTGTCACCTTTGCCTCTCTCTATCAACATAGTGCACAAATGATCACTCCATTCTCAGTGTCAATCTATGGTGGTTTACAGAGTGCAGATTTCCTGGGTGGTATAGCTTTATAAGAGAGGGGAACATAAAAGGAACAAAGAACATACATAAGTAACCCAAAAATGATTAACAAAACTATCTTTGAATGTATCTGTCTACCATACATGGAATACATGAAAATGTAAGGCTCCAAACAAGTACACACAAATTAAATCAGATTCCCCCCAACTGCCAAAGAAAGAAATAAATTGAAAAAAACTGTTAAAAGTATAAACATTTCTGTAACTCTACAGTACATTGCGGTATTAACAAAAATAATGTCCACCTGTCAACGAAAAATGCATAACAATTTTATGTAATATCCACTTCTATAGAAGGCAGCCAGGTATGCATCATGGGCTAAACACAATTTTATGTTCTAATAATGCAAAAAAGCATGACCTTGCTAATAAGTAATACAATAGTGTTCTGCACTAAGTGGACAGCTTCACATGTAAACTTCACATTAAATGTCAGACAATATTATTTAGAAACATTGTTAATGGTCAAACAATAACTGATATACATGGCTATGTCAACAGCTACTGATAATAATGCAGACAGTAACCCAATAATTGTATTTGAAATCTAATCCATCAGTAAGTTTAAAATATATCAAGTTGTAAAAAACAGCAACATACATTTGCAGCATCAGTTTTCAAAGTAGAAAAAAAGTTTTTAAAGCAAATAGTAGTATCAAGCTCTCTGAATCCAAACATCTCCCCTATTATGATACAAGTTCCTTACCAATGTGATTACCTTTATATAGTGTAGATTTAGTCCTCTCATCATTGTAAATATGCAGATGGGCTGTGAACTCATTAGCATTCATGAATTCCTCAATCTATGCTAAGTACAAAGCAGGTAAGCATAGTGTAGAGACCTACATGATTTTTTGCACTCGTTCTAGCAGTGCAAAAACAAACACTGAGAAGTGTTAACCACTAATGGCCTGCAAGTGTGAATGGTTAGTCTGACTGAAAGAACAATCAGGGTTTTACAGTATGTCATCTTTGTAATGCATTTACCAAGTGTGTGTCAAGGAGAAGGGACTTACAATAAAGTCTGAATACAATGACGGACTTAGGGGATCAACATTTCCAACATTTCTATGAATGTTTTTATGCTCACACTTTGTGCCTTTGAATACATTTTGTCTGCAATTCTAAGGAATTACATTATCTGTTGAAACATATATTAAAATGAAGACAAATCACATAGCAGTCTTTTTAGAGAAGCAGAGATAAGGGTATGGTTACAAAATAAAGAGAGGAAAAGAGCTGCAGTGTTGCACATTTTTTTATTTTTTATTGTGTAAGGAAAGATTAACTTAACTGTTATCAATATCACAGGCATCCACACATCTAACTGCAAATTAGTCTAGACAATTTTCAGATTTTGGTTCTGTTGCACTTGAAATATCAATTGCTAGTATATCACATTTTGAGTATATGTAACCTACTTTTTTATTCGAAGTACATGTATGCATCCATAGCACATACTGATAATAATCTCAAGTGTGTGTTGTGCATGCCTTGTTGTCCTACAGTTCAAATAGAGAAAGTGTGCTGTTTGTATGAGCATAATGATCTTTAAGAATCATATGTTCATGTTGCAAGACAACAAAGTTGAGAAAGCATCAGAACTGCACATTTGAATTACTTCTTTCAGAAGGTTTCCTCTATGTATGTCATTTTTTCTCTTCAGCATTTAAGTCCCATTTGTATTGAGCACTCTTGATCATCAGTGGTCCCTAGCAGTGGACAACAATTCATCTCCTAAGGAAAAAAGTGAACATTTTAATTTCAATTGCCTTCTATAGTGCGAACAAGTCTGACACCGTTCCATGGCTGTCAGCACTTTGGACAGTACTCAGTGAAGAAACTACACCTGTCAGCCCATTGTCTCTTTGACACAAGGTATTAGTGAAGTGAGCTTAAAGAAAAAGGTCATGTAATGAAGAGTTCAAATCCAGTTTACAGATGTTTTTATAAATGGATTCAGAATAGATATTGGCACCCAATGCTGTATATGAAATTAACAGGCTAAATTCTGTGATACATGAAAAAGAAATCCTCCCTGTAGTCTCTATCCCATCTCCATGTCTCTATCTGTTCTCATTTTAGATTTGTTTTAGAATACTGTCAATGTTCGAATCCAGATATATGCCAAAGTGTTCTTGAATATTTAGTGTGACTCCAGTGGATGTAAATGTCGGATACACACCTTTTTAACACACCATTATCCTGCTGCTGAATTAATTAATGTGCTTTCTCACAGATCTTGCCTGAATAACAATAATAATATTAATAATGTGACAATGTGAAAAGTAATAGAACACAAATATGTGCAGGAATCATAAACTAATATTCCTGTCATATGCTGCTCACCTCTTCCCAACCCTTTTGTGTCATCAAATAAACCTCCTCGACTCAAAACTCTTTACATAAGTAATCTTTCTACCAGTAATAACAGACTATGTGGATCATATGTTTCATAATACACCTGCATCATACTTATAAGGATTGAAGAACTGTAACTGTCATGACAAATGTGTAAATCACGACACCGCAACATGACTATAGGACATATCTGTTCTGTATTCCATCATATGCAGACATGGTTGTATATGTAAACTGCATATTTGCACAAAAGTCAGCACAGAGCACTGCAGTGTACTGCTAACTCCCATTATAAGTTCAACCCCTTAAGATATGATTTTGCATGTGACAATACTTTGTATACAGTGGCACAAATGAGCTTGCTAGGGCTGCACTTCAGGAAGAGAGTTAAAAACATTATATCAAAGAATTATGTGGGTAGGTTGTACAACTTCTGTATGTATTACTGTAATTTGAAACCAAGGTATCTGTATTTCACAGTGATGTTAACTCAGTTAATTCAGTCTGTTAATGTACATCTGCACTCCAATGGTTACACTTTCAACTGTGTTACAATGGTGGGGAACTTGTTCACATGTAATTCATCACTGTTACTCCAAAGTGCACTGCCATATTTATGGAGTCTCTGTATTGTCAATATCCAGTGTGCAATCATGAGCCAAGGCAGCTGACAGTGACAGAATAAATTATTACTATTTGCATGCAATCATCCCAGGATGAACTGTCCTGAATGCTTGCTTGAAAATCCAGTGTTTTATAATTGTCATTGTCATTGACACCTTATACTGTGAAACAGGTACATGTCCCTCATGGTAATGCTAGCAGATCTGCCACATCCACTTCCACAGCACCCACTGCACTTTATCTCACTTTTAACACAAGCATCTTTTCTGCAACACACTGATGAGACCATCCTGTCAAAAGTGTACTCTTTCCAGTTAAGAGTCAGACTTTTCACTTGCAGTAAATACTGTGCTTTCTAAGTTGTGTAAGTGGGTAGGTAGAAGGTTAAATTACTGACAATAATGAAGAACACTGGACTGCACCAGTGTTTTTGCATACATCTAAGAACACTACGGTGGTTGCATAACATCTAGGAGCTGTTGCATATCATCTTGGTCATTGATCTCAACCTCTTTGCCCAATAAACAGGGGCAAAGCTAAAAATAATAGGTGGAAAACCCATTATTGTTGGTCATAACTCTCAAATGGCCTCATTATGAGGAGCATTCCTCATTCTGAGTCATACAAAGTCCATGTTCTCCATTGTTCCACATTTGAAGGCCATGTTATGCATTCAGTGTTGAAATTTTTTCTAATTAATATCAAGGACATCTAAGAGTTATTCTCAGATATAATGAATTGTGTTTACTTTTATCATGTTTATTGGAGATAAACAGTTTCAGGTGATAACAGAGAACACTGGACTTTGCATAACTGCATTACTTGCTATTCTGGATTTGCTGTTATGCCCAGTCCAGTATTCTCCATTTGTCCATTTCTCACACCAATAGGCTTGTGTGTATGGTTTAATTGTCAGGTAAGTGTAGTTTCCTGAACAGCTGTCCTGTATCTACTTCCAACCAGAAGAAGGATATAATCTGGAAGAGGACAACCACCTTTGCCTTTTACGACAAAAATGTTGCATTGTGTCCCTCTCATATCCTTTGTTACCATGTCCATTTTTAACTCTGTGTGTGGTCAAGAATTATGAACATGATTAATTATTATTATTACATCAATATGGAAGTATTTATGCTTAAAATGTTTCTTTTTGACATAATCACATTTGACTGCATTAATTGAGTACATTTTCTCCATTTATCCTGCCCTTGTACTTATGCCTGCACTGATACTATTGCATTCTGTGCATATTCCCCCATTTAATGTACCCCGCATCTTAATTCTTGCACACTACTTGCTCTTAGTTTATATGAGCTGTCTATGTGTACTCACATACTAGGCCACCTTGCCAGGAAGACATTTTTAGATTGTGTGCTAATGATTCCTTGTACCTTTCCTTGGCCACCAACACTGTTGCTGGACACAGAATGGTGCTGCTAAATGTGTAAGCATGATGAACAACATGCATATGCAATAAGTACAGCTGCTCATTGCGCTAACATGCTTGAGCACTACTGAGGTCATCCTTTCATAATGCAATCTGTCAGTATAAAAGTCAGACTTCTCCTGTGGCACTTGCAGCTAATACTGTGTTCTTTACATTGTGTAATTAGATAGTTTCAAGGCTCAAATCTCACAGTAGCAAACCTAATAGTTTGTGGTCTTTATTGTGACAGTAGACAGGTAGGGGGTTGAACTCCAACAGTGGTTAAGTAGTCTGACTGAGTGTACTGTCATGTACAGTTGGATCCATGCTAACAGCCCTTATGCAAAGTTTCACTTAGGAGACATATTTCCACTGACAGAGGACTATCCTATAAGTTTTTATTATTCCCATGCAATATGCAGTTTTGGAAATGCAATGGTTATATTATCCATCAAAAATGAACTACGTCACAGTTGTATGACTTATTCTGTGGCACTGGATGTTGATACTGAGCTGTCTAGACTATGTAAGCTAAATACATAGGAGGTTTGAATCTAGCAGTGACTGACTACTGTGAGTGTGTGTTTGTCTGTTGTGCTGTGTATGGCAGACTCTTAATGTATATAGTACGTGCAGCTGTGCATTGTTACTGTATTCTTCAACCATCTTCTTTCCTTTTTCGAAGAACTTTACAGTATTAAACAATTATGATGTCATTCATTCAGATGAGCACTGTCACAACTGTAAACCAACATTTCATGTGGCGTATGTGATTTAGCAGTGTACTGTACCCTGTGATTTTAGGTAGTATGTTCAAATTCAGCCATTACTTCTTAAACTCATTTGTGTCAAAATGGCTGTGAATGTGAATGTAGGTAACAATGTTGTCATCCTGCTATCTGCTGTATACATGTATGGCTAGGGATTCCTACTACAAGAATTTATGTTCATTTCTCAAAAAAAAATGTTTTTTTTGGATAATGAGGATGGCATTGGATGAAAGTTGGCTTTCCAAACAGAACTACTCAGGCTTTTCCTGTGGCATGATCAAATGTTATGTATAATGTTACTTTAGTAAGGCACATGTTCAAATCGGTGATTGTCCACACATTGTGCATGATTGCCATTCTTCCATCACAGTGACAAGTGCATTATGCATCACATGTGTTTGGGTATACCTAGCAGCAGGTAAAGTGTGAGAAATAGTCATATAGCGACAGACTTTTAAAGAAGTTACAGGCACACATATCCCTTGCAGCAGTAACATGATGTCATGGTTTCAAATATCCAAGTATTTATTTTATTTTATATTTGTTTACTGGGAAAGTCCGACTGGACACAGGTCCTTTTTAGCAGAGGCCCAGGGAACAAAGCTCCAAAATATACTATAGCAGTACAAAAATTACAGAAAAATTGCAAAAAAATATAAAAATATATAAAGCACAGCAAAAATACAGAAATACAAAAATTAGACATCAATAAACAATGGTTGACAGACTACTGAAGATTGACATACTTATATGCTTGGTAACATTTATACACATATTATACAATGTTACTGTGCATACAGTGCCAAAGTGGGCATACATTTCATTTGTCTACAGAAAGAGAGAAATATGATATATATGAGGATGACTGCTGTGATAATATCAGAACTAAAACTATCCAGGACAGGTGCAAGAACAAAACCAGGATTCAATTATGTGAGATTTCAGTTTTTTGAATTGAACTATAGAGCAGTTGGAAGTTATTGGGGTTGACAGTTTATTCCATATTTTGGGAATGAAATATGAGAGAATGATTCTCCAGCTGAGATGTTAGCTTTGGAGATTTCAAGAAGTAGTTTGTTTCTGGAATGTAGGGTCCGATTGTTAGAGTATGTTTGTATAAGATTTTGGAGAGCAGAGATTATTTCAGGTTGATGCAGGATTTTATGGGCAATGCTTAGATGATTATATAGTAATAGTTGTGGTAGTTCTAGCCAGTTTAGTAGTTTACAAGATGTACAATAATGTGATCTATGTGGGGAGTCAGTGGCAAACCTGGCAATTTTATTATAGCATGATTCAAGTTTAGCTAGATCAGTTTTTCTGAGGTTGGTTAGAATTGGAGAGGCATAAAAGAGTGATGACAAGAGGTGGGTGCAAGCAATGGTAGCTTTTGTACTTCCAGTCAAGAATTGCTTATTTCTGTAGAGAGCACCTAATTTCTTGTGTACTTTCTTAACAGTTTTTGAGATGCATATATCACATTTCAAATTGTTGTCAATTTATACACCTAGAAGTTTAGTGTGGGTTATTAGTGTGATGGAGGTGTTATTTTTGGATGTGATATTGAATGACAGGTATGATGAGGGAGTTCTAGTTGGATAAAAATGAAGGAACTTAGTTTTGCTGTGATTTAGAATGAGTTGGGTGTCATTGAATCATCTTTCAGTAGCTAGAAAAGAGTCTTGGGTTATGGTTTGGAGGTCTTGGAGAGAGGAGGCTGTGCATTTTAGTGTGGAGTCATCTGTTTATTGTATAGCTGTTGTGTGAGGAATAGCAGTATGGAGCTTATTGGTGAATAGAGAGAAAAGTAGAGGTCCAAGGATGGAGCCTTGGGGAACTCCTATACTTACTGAAAGAAGGGGGGAAAGATCATTTTGCCATTGAACATTCTGCTGGCATCCTAATAGGTAGCTTTTAAATCAGGTAATAGAGGCAATACTGAAGTTTAGGGTGGTAAGGATGTTAATAAGTTGGTTGGGATTTACCATATCAAAAGGTTTAGAAAGATCCAAGAAGATGGCAGATACAAGTTTGCCATTATGTCTATAGTAATTCACTGTGTTAGTGAAGGACACTAGGGCCGTGGTAGTACTGTGATATGCGCGAAAGCCATGCTGAGTGTTTGAGAGTAATTTCTATGTATGAAGGTATTTCGTCAATTGTGTATGATGTAAATAAATGAAGCAGGTAAGGAAGGCAGCCACAAAAAGTCCTCGGCTCGGACACAAACCAAACGTTTATTACGAAGAAAACAGACAACAATACATCCGAGGTTAAGTGCTTTCATCTGACTCCCGCAGACTTCTTCAGAACATAGGAGTACTGTTACACTTTCAATTTAAACACATGTTGGCGCCAAAAGCCACTTCAATCAAGGAATTAAAGGTGTAAGTACATACTAAAAGGGTAAATGGATAAAAAATTCAAAATGCACCCTAATCTCGAAAACACGCTAATACGACAATACCTGTCCTGTACAAAATGAATGAATTGCGACCTTGGGTGAATAAGTAGTGTTGGCACAACAAAAGATATTTGTGCAACAAGAACATTAAATGAGTTAAAAAATATGTATATATAATTAATATGTGAATGTGAGAGATGTAAAGAGTTTCTATATATGTATGGATACCACGGTATTGCTAAGACATGATAAAATGATGGAATGTCTCCCGGAGACTATTCTCAGAACTGTTATTTAGTAAAAACCTTACCAAACACATAATAAAACATAATATACACCCATCAATGAATAAAAATCTGAGTGAAGCAATGCATGAAACTATATTCAAGGGGTAATGAATTGATTACGATATAAAAATATATATATAAAGTTCCAGTAATGAACATACTGCTGTGAGTTAGTACACTCTCTTTCCTGCTGTTACGTTTAAGCAGTTGAGACGTCCCTTATAGGATTTGAGTTCATTTTGGTCTTTTATTTCCCATTTCTCATTTTCTTTTTCTTTTTTCTCTTCTTCTTTTTTATTCCATCCTTTTCACTCTTGTCTAGTTTTGTACAGTTGTTTAGCTAGATGTTAAACATTTCATGGTTCTAGGAATCTTTGGGTAGTTTTCTGACGTTCCCTGTTGAGGATGTGTTATTGTTTATTGTTTGTTGTAATGTCAGGACTGAGTTTCCGTAGATACGATTAGGGCTTTATATCAAATGTATTCGCCCTGTATCATCCCATCCTAAGAATGGGAAGATAATATGTATGGCACTTCAGTGTTGCTGTTCGTTATGGTTGTACTGGGATGTTATTATCCAGTTTATGCTGTGTGTTTATGCTTCATATTTGTTTAGTGTTATGCTGCGTGTTTATGTTCTATATTTGTTCAGTATACTGTTTTTATAGTAATTGTAAGCAGATGGTTTAATGTTTTTCATATGAAGGTTATTATTATCTTTTGCACATTTTGCACTTTTTGAAGCAGTAGGAACATATACCTTTTATATTTTTTGTGCTGAATAATGTTGATGTTTTATAATTGCGCTTCACAAATGTGTTTTATCTGCCATACATAGTAGTTGTCGGTCGTTATGTTTACTTCCTACGTCATGTCCTATAGCTGTTGGTTTTACACAAACTTCAGATGTCTTTTTGTCTTTTTGTCGTTTGATGCCTGGTATTGGAGATAGTCTGAGGACATTACTTCTGCATAACGTTCTGGTGAGTTGTGCCATGATTTGAACAGACAGCAGAGACGAGCCTCTGCGGCTTACCACCGTTCATGTGTTATTATCTTCTATAAGTTGCGGTTTAGAGAACTTTCTTTTTTCATGAACGATGTTCCGTGAACGGTTTTTCGCAAATGGTTTTATCGTTCAGTTGGTTAATTCCATCTTGTGTCAGCAGTCTATATGCTTTTCTAGCAGCTTTAATATCTTTATTGCTTTATAGATTATTAATCTCTCTTTAACTGGTTGTGTGACAATACTAGTTTCACTGTTACTATATGGCGGGGAAAAAATTCTGACGAGGTTCAAATAGCATGAGACCATTGTAAGTCCAGCTAGTCTAGAAAGTTGTAGGTAGGTGACCCGCTGTGTTTAAATAATCTTGTATGTGATTTTGTATGTGTTTCTTTGAGGTGTGTTAGTGTTCAGTGACGGTTTTATGGACCATGTCAGCAAACATTACTGTGAGTGGGATGCTGCCAGCTATACCGCTGTGAACGACTTTCTGTGGGATTTCTTCAGAAGTGTAATCTAAATGCTCTAGTTTAGCAGTACCCCGTTGTGCACATGAGGAGATAGCTTGACGATTATTATAGTAACGCTACCTAATACGTTTGAGTTTAAGATGTGTTCAAGCAGTTCACGGTATGTGTTATATGCATCACAATTAAAAACTGTCTTTAAGGTTTTATGCTTTGTGGAACATGAGGTTATTCCTCATTTTTTATACATTTTTTAAGGCAGTGAGATTATTTTGCATTTTGATAGATGTTGATGTTTGAACCTTTGTAAATGGTTCATCGGTAACCCTGGTTACGTGTTTAATTGATTGATTGTTTAATGTTCCCGCCCAAATATATGGTTTTACTTTGCTTTTACTCTATTTAAGTAAGCGGCTTTTATGTTAGAAATGTGATTATCTGAGGAAGCATAGCTCCGCTATGCGAAAGCGCTTATTCACTGTATTTTTATCTACTGTGTTTTAATTCATTAAATACTTTGCAACATTTCCAACGGAGACTATTTTTTCGTGGTGACTCCTTTACGTTCTTTATCCTGATATATATAAAGATATGAAAAGTGAATATGAAAAGTAAATATTGTATGTGGGTGTAATGTTAAAATATGTATGTAGTATTAAAATAATGCATTATAATAAATATGTGTTGTAAAAAATATATATATATGTGTATATAAATATGTTAAAATTATGTATTAAAAATATGTATTAAAAATATATTAAATGTTTGGAATATGATTATAAAATATAAAAAAATAAAAAATGTAGAAATGTTATGTATGATACCAGTGGGAACAAAGTATGTGTATGGGCTGGGTCACAGTACAATGACCCTAAATTAACTGCAAGAACGGTTTAATACTGATGAAATCGTTGATACCAGGCAATCTTGTGGCATCAGTGGTGATTTGCCATTTGCTCTCTTTCATGGCCAGTAATGCTTTTACATTCCCCCCAAATGCTGTAATGTTCACCTTATCGATAATAGCAAATTTAAAATGATGCGTGGCCCTATGTTTTGCTATGTGCCTATATAGGGCATTCTTTGTGTCTTTCTTTTTAATAGCAAATAAATGCTCGTAAATACGTCATCTCAATTGCCTCTCAGTCTTGATTATATAAAATGCTGGACACACTTGGCAAGTAGCAAGATAGACTACAAAGTTAGTGTTGCAGTTGCCTGTCCTACAGTGTATGTATGTTTTGTTAAAATTGACCAAGTTGACTCCTTCCTTGTCGTTAATAGTATAGCATTGATTACATGTACCACATTTTCTTGTGCCGGTTGGTCGCCCTTTTTTATCACTTCTATTAGATTCCAAAATCCTTTTTAGATTATATCCTGTTTTGTATACGAATTTAGGATAAGGCCCCAAAGTCAAGACCAGATCATCATTTATGGTAAATAAATTCCAGTGCTGACTCATTATATATTCGATGTGTTGGACTGTGGGGGAATACATTAAAACACAGACCCTATTGTTAAATCCCTCCTTTAGTTTGTTGTCCAATGGTGAAACTCCAGGTGTGGAGATGCCCAATAAAGGTAGATATTTTTTACCCCATTCTTTACTAACATATAGGACAACATCGTTAATAAGGGTGTTCGGGTATCCTCTCATACTGAACATGGACCTAATGAGTTCAAGTTCGTTATTCAAAACTTCTCTTGTCGATGACATACGGGCGGCTCGTATACACTGTCCTTTGACAACATTTTTAAAAACATATTTGGGATGGTTACTACTAAATTCCAAATAATCATTGGAAAATGTAGGCTTCCTGTAGATACAGGAGATGAATCCATCGCTACCATGGCTAACGTATGTGTCCAGATAGGCTATGCCCTTTTTGTTGAGATTGTATGTAAACTTTAAAAAATCAGTGGTATTATTAATATACTCGAAAAAAGGCTGAATCAAATCTTCTGGACCCTTCCATAGCACGAAAAGATCATCCAAAAACCTTGAATAATAGGCAATATGTTGAAAAAATTCGCTTTTAAATAGGTATAGGTTTTCCCATTCCAGCATGACAAGATTAGCAAAAATGGGTGCGCATGCTGCTCCCATTGCGACACCCCTTGTCTGTCTAAAATATTCATTTTCAAAATGTATAAAGTTATAGTCCAATACTAGGCCCATCATGTCAACAATGAGGCTAATCCTGTCCCATTCCATGTTGGAAAATTTTCTAAGACTGTTGCAAAAATACTCCAGACCAATTTCTTTTGGTATGCACGAGAATAAATCGATTACATCAATAGTCATATAGATGAGATTCTCATTCCATAGTTGTGGTGTTAAATTCCTCAGAAACATCCATGAATCTTTAATGAGATGTGGAATATTATTGTAAATGTGCTTCACCCATTTGTCGATAGCTACACCCAGGGGAAAAGTTTTGGACCTGCTACCCGAAATAATGGGTCTAAACGGGGGGTGTTCCATATTTTTGTGTACTTTGGGTATACCAATAATTGTAGCTAAAGTCGGGAATTCAACTTTCAAGAACTGATACACCTCATCTGTAATTCTGTGATCAATAACATATTCTTCCACAGCTAAATCGATTCTCCTGTGGCCAATATTAACTTCGTTAAGAGAAATGGCCTCATAATTCCCTGATTGGTATAATATATTGTAGATTTCGTTAATGTAGTCCATTTTATTGTATAAAATAATACCTCCCCCTTTATCAGGTTTCATAACCCTCACTTCATTATTGTTTACTAGTGAGTGTAGACAATTTTGTTCTCCTACGGTTAAATTATCCTTTTTGTTTGACATAGCAGACTTGTCAGTCTTTAATACTTTGTAAAGACTATATATGTCCTGACAAACCAATTTCTCGTAACTAGCTACTACTGCATGGTTGCAGGGTATATATGTGCTTCTTTTCTTTAGTACGACCTGTTCTCCCCCGTGGTGTTCACCATCATCATTGACAAATGCTTTGTTATTAAGTTCATTATTGAGTTCATAATTTCCTACATGGTTAATACCTTTATTGTTTTTAAATTGTAAGGCTAAATTCAGTCTCTGACAATACAATTTAAATTCAGTTATGATGTCGACTAAATTGAATCTCACAGTCAGTATGTATTTCATTCCTTTAGAAAATAAACTGTAAAAGTCATCTGATATGTCAGCATTTGAGTAATTAAAAACTTTGAACCCATTATATGAGCTCATAACCTGATTCTTTTCCTCCTGTATTGGAACATGAAAATTTACAACGGGTGCTAGGTTACACGCCATGTGTGCTGTATCGGGACAAGGACTAGCAGTAACATTATTAGTTCCAATATTTCTTATCTCCTTTTCATATGGTTTGGAGTGTATGCGTTTTTCTGGGGGGGGTTTGTGTCTGAGCCGAGGACTTTTTGTGGCTGCCTTCCTTACCTGCTTCATTTATTTACGTTGTTGCCGTGCTGTGGTTCTCAGTGTTATTCAATTGTGTATGAACTACTCTCTCTAGGATTTTAGATAGGGATGACAGAATGGCAATTGGGCGATAGTTGGTCAGTTCAGTGGAATTACCCATCTTTTGTAAAGGTATGATGTGCGAGATTTTCCAGATGTTAGTTACCAGGTTTTCTGTGATTGATTTCTTTATTAGTATTGCCATTGGGTAAGCTGTTACTTTGGCTGTGATTGGTAAACAGTCTGCAGGAAGTTTGTCTGCTGCTAGTGTGATTGGCTTTAGTTTTATAAGAAGTTTTTTTTTATGGTGCTAATTGCAACTGGTTGTAATATAAAGGAGTTGGCGCTATTTTGTGGTGTGAGTGGCTTGTTCGTGGTGGGGGTGTTCTGTGAATTTGAGAGGGCCAGGATATTTTCTGCGAAGTATTTGTTGAATTGAGTTGCTATGTTATCAGAGTTACTGGTAGTTGACAGTGTGAGTGTTGTGGATTTACTGGGTGTAGAATATTGTTAATGGCAGCCCAGAACTTTTGAAAGTTATTCTGATGTTATGTTTGAACATTGTGGTAATAACTGATTTTGTCAAGTTTAACTAGTTTCTTTGTTTTGTTTCTCAGTTGTACAAATGATAGTTTTGAGGTCTGTGATTTATTTTATGGTACTCTTCCCAGGCTTTCTCTCTTTCTATTAGCAGGGATCTGCATTCCTGACTTAGCCAAGGGGCATAGTTAGATTTTACTCAAATAGTTCTCGGTGGTGCATGGGAGATTAGTATATCTAAGAAAGTGTTGTTGAAGGATTTTACTGCTTCTTCCAACGGTAGTTGTCTATGAGCTCCCCAGTTGAAGCTTTTTAGAGATGAGATACAATTATTAGGGTAGAAATGTTTTTTTGTTTCGAATTGTGCGGTGATTGCCTTACTTTAATGGGTACGGATCCTTAGAAGGAAGGTTGGTAGGTGGTCACTTAGACCATCAGGCAGGCAACTAGATTGAAGGCATATGGTGGGGGAGTTAGACAGAATCCAGTCAAGGATGGACTATCATTTGGAAAATGTGTCTGTTCTTGTAGGAGAGGTGATAGTTAGGGTGAACTCATGAAGGTTAATATGGTTTGATGGATTTTGGGATGATCAGGTTAGCCAGTAGATGTTAAAGTCTCCCAGGAAGATTGTTTCCTGAAGGAGAGCACTGGAGATCCAGTGAAGTAGATTTTCTAGTGTGGGAATGTTATTACCAGGTGGGATGTAACACCCTATAATGTTGATATGTTTCTTGGGATTAACCTTTAGGTTAGTAAAGAGTAGCTCTGCATTGCCAAAGTTAGGGATAGTTAATTTTAAGGTTTCAACTATTAGGTGGTTTTTGAATAATATTGCTATCCCACCACCCTTTTTGATAGTTCTATCTTTACACAACATGTTGTATCCAGGAGTGAAGATTTCATTGCTACTGTTGTCAGGATTTAGCCAGGTCTCAGCTTAAATTACTATGTCAGGAGAGTAGAGGGATAGTATAGCATGGAGGATGTGAACTTTTTACCTATACTTCTAGCATTCATGTGGAGAAGGAGTAGATTAGAGTTGTATTTGTTGTTTAGTAAAGCTGTTTGAGGTGATGTTGGGTCATTTGAGGCACACTTTGGGGGAATTGGACCAGGGTTTGAATGAATGTCCCCTGAGAGAGATAACCGATTTGTAAGTTGAGAGAGAGGCTTGGTGAGTTTGCTTAGAAGTTTGGATTTCTTTTAGCATGTTAGAGAAAGGGTTTTAAGTGGGTGGGATTTGTTTATGGGGGTATGCTGTGAAGCTAGTGTTGAAATGGGTAGGGGCTATGATACAATATACAGATCTTTTTTGATGGGAGAGGGAAGTAGTTTGCCAGGGAGGGGGATTAGGGTAAAGCTGGAGAGTATGATATGAAGAGAGGTGATATAATAGTATCAGCAGTGTGGTGGTGGTGGTGTATATGGCCATTAGCTGTAAGTGTTTGTTATAGAGTTACGAAGGTCTGCCTATTGTGATTAGTAGATTGAAATTGAGTGGATGTGGCTATGTAGGTATAAGTTTAAAGAGAGAGGGGGTTGGTGAGAATGGGGGTAGGATAGGGAAGAGAAGTGAGCCCAAGTGAAGTGAGGGGAAATGGAGCAGGTAGAATCAGCCCTCAGAAGTGTGCATGAGAGAGGAGTAAAAAAACTATCTCTCAGTCTGGCATTTAATGGTAGGTATATCACCTCCCTAAAAAAACTTGCGACAATAGCTAGTACTGGGTTTAAAAATATAGTTTGTCTTTGCACTTTTGGCTGAAGGTTATTATCAAAGTTTTAGTGTAACAAATGTTTTAAAAGCATGGACTTTCTAGTGCTTGACTAGCACTCAGTCTGAGTACCAGTAGGAGCTGTTTTCTTTTTTTTTTTTTTTGTTTATTATTAAAAATGTTTCATACCAGTTATAATAGCTGGATTAAATGACCATAACCACTGGGGAGTGTCTGACTGAATATTGTGACATGGGGTTAGAGACCGTAGCAGAGTGCAGAACAGTTTAAAAAAAAAAAAAAAAAAAAAAAAAAAACTATACAAGTCTGGGGCAGGAGTATCAACTGTTTTCTATGGGTCCCTGGCCACAAGCCCACCATTAAACATATTACTGATTTATTTTAACACTAGGACCTACATTGGTTTGCATTGAGAGATTTCTTCTCAATAATAGCAGTTCATTCCAGGGTTTACAGATGCAGGAAAGCTTAGCAGCTGAACATGGTATTCAATTTAGTGGAAGAGCTAGAGACAAAAGAAAGAAGTTGTGTTAAGGACATAGGTTGGAAACAGGGCCAGACACAGGTGGAGAAGTAAGTTAGGAAGTAAAAATATAGTACAATTATAGCTGTAGTAAAGCAATCGTACCATTTCAGTATATTCAAATATCACGTTTGCAAATATTTCACAATGTTAGCAACACTTGCACATGGCACATTCATTCTTCATCATATCATATAGCTCCAGTTATGACATAGCCAGGTCTTCAAAACCCACATTGTGTGACTGGAAGCAGTATGTGCTTGTGTTTTTATTTATGAATGACTTCCACACTATTTGTAAATTCTTGCATACACTCTTGGAAACTCCTGGTGTTCTGGCTGAAGTGTGATTCTCAAACAATCTGGAAATATATCGCTGATTGATAAGTATATTTCTTGGCATTTTAACCTTTCAGAGTTCTACATTGTCTTAATTTTGCCTGACTGAATTATTTCTTTGCCCGTCTGAATTATTTTATATATTTTCTGACATTGTTTTATGTTTCTCATCTGTCCTGAAACTGCCCCCCCCCCCCCATTCCTCTGGTGGAGTTTATAAAACTGGTCTAACAGCTTTTGTGTTATCTGATTGCTTCAAGGCTTGCTGGTTTAAAAATAGTTTCTGTTTGTAAATTCTTGCATACACTGTTGGAAACTCCTGGTGTTCTGGCTGAAGTGTAATTCTCAAATAATATGGAAATATATCGCTGATTGCCAAGTATATTTCTTGGCATTTTAACCTTTCAGAGTTCTGCATTGTTTTAATTTTTCCTGACTGAATTATTTGTTTGCCTGACTGAATTATTGTATATATTTTCTGGCATTGTTTTATGTTTCTCATCTGTCCTGAATCCTGAAACTGTTTTTTTCTCCTCCCTCCCACCCTATTCTTGTAGTGTTGTTATAGTTGGCGGCTTTGCAGTTGCTCACCCCTACTGTAAATTTGATCTGGGACAGCCCTCCCAGTCTGGTGTTAACTCTACTTAACACAGAGAGAACATTTGAGAAGACCAACCCACTTAGGTTTTTAACCTTGAATTTTTCTTTTGCTCTCCTTGCACTTTATTAAAAAAAAAAACAAAGTTGCAATTTATTTTGCTTTTGCCTCTTCTTAAAAGTACTCAATTGTATTTATTCTGCTGCATTTATTACTGCTTGGTAGTAGCCTGATTAAACTGCAACTGTTATTCTAAGCCTTTTGGTTTAAGCACTTGGGCTTCAGACCAGTTGTTTTACATTAAGAAGGTTTGTGGTCTGCACTGTTGTGGCAGGACAGGTAGCTTACATCCTTATAAGATGGGAATTGCTGATTGAAGGCTCAGTGTCTGTTATTCTAAAAGTGTATTAGTTCTGGTTTAAGCACTTGGGCTTCAGGCCAGTTATTTTACATTAAGAAGGTTTGTGGCCTTCACTCTTGTGGGAGGAGAGGCTAGATTCTGCCCTTCTGAGCTGGGAATTTCTAGTTAAAGGATTATTGTGCCTGCTTATTTGAACTGTTCCTTTCTGAAAGTGTGCACCTTGTTTGCTGTAGCATAGACTAGATTCAGTCATGCTAAATCTAGCTTTGTTTGTATAACTTGAGCACTAATCCAGGCCATTTCTTTTTGGAGAAGGTTCCCCTGCACACTAGTGGTAGGGGTATGCACTTAGAACTTGTCTGATTGAAGACTGCTGGAACAGGTCTCAGTCTTGAGCTTTCTTACTGGTTAATTGGGTAATTTGTTTAAATCAGTTTGCTCATTTTCTATTGTTATATAAAAAATTGTACTTTATTCATCTGCTTTTACTGTATTTGTGTTTCTTTCTACTTTATTGCATTTATTCTTCTGCATTTATTACTGCTTGTTAGTAGCCTGATTAAATTGTAACTGTTATTCTAAGCCTTTGGTTGAAGCACTTGGGCTTCAGACCAGTTGTTTTACATTAAGAAGGTTTGTGGTCTGCACTGTTGTGGCAGGACAGGTGAGCTGCTGATTGAAGGTTTAGTGTCTGTTATTCTAAAAGTGTATTAGTTTCTGATTTAAGCACTTGGGCTTTGGGCCATTTATTTTACATTAAGAAGGTGTGGTCTGTACTCTTGTGGGAGGAGAGAGTAGATTCTGCTTTTCTGAACTGGGAGTTTCTGGTTAAAGTCTTATTGTGTCTGCTTATTTGAACTGTTTCTTTCTGAAATTGGTACGCCTTGTTTGCTTTAGCATAGACTAAATTCAGACCTGCTGAATCTAGATTTGTTTGTATAACTTGAGTACTAATCCAGACCGTCTTTTTTTGGAGAGTGTTCCCCTACACCCTAGTGGCAGGAGTGTGCAGTTATAACTTGTCTGATCGAAGACTGTTGGAACGGGGCTCCGTTTCAGCTTTTTATTGGTTAATTGGTTAATTTGTTTAAATCAGTTTGCTCATTTGCTACTGTTATATTTAAAAAGAAATACAATTTATGCATCGCCGCTTAGCTAGGGTTAAACTATTCCCGGTGCCATAAAGTCACCTCTTCAAATTTTGCCTTAGAACTAGCCAGTTTTTTAGTTTTAGCACTCAAATCTGTTTCTTTGAGCTCAGCACTTGTTCAGAACTCATTGTAAGCACTAAATAAGCTACAAATTACTACAGCACTCAACTTTCCTCACTTGTCTAGAGGAAAACAGTTTTTAGCACTTAATAAATAAACACCTATCCAGGCATGTCTAAGGGTCAGCTCCTAGTGTTTTCACCTATCTACCTGATGAATCTGGGCATCTTGGAGCAATGCAGCAATTGCCTCATGTACACAGACAACCCTCTCCTCCTACCACCCAACATTACAACCTGTGAGAGATGCACTTATATAGCCAAACTGGAAGCAAAGCTCTCTTCACTCAAGACTGGACTAGTCAGTCAAGAGGAGAAGGTAAACACTTGCACCTCACCGCACTCATCACATAGTACCTCAAAGCCTACACCACCAAAACACACACATAGCAACACAAAACACACACCTACATTCACAGAGGCTTTCAATAAAAATCTGCTCAAGCAACAGAGACCTCCAAAGCAGAAACACAAGCAACCTCCACCCCCAACACATCCCAAATAACACATAGCCCACAAACTCAGTGTGCCACTCAACCACAGCCCATAAGGCATAACAACATACCCAATAGTCTAGTCATAGGAGACTCTATAGTCAGGCACACTGATGTTCCACTCACCAGGCTAAACAAGGAGAAAGTTACTGTCAGCTGCCTGTCATGTGCCAGGATCCACCACATAATGCACACACTCAGGTCACTCCACAACAAGTTCAAATATGACTCTGTCATTGTCCATGTTGGTGTGAATGACCTGAGATGTACCTCCCTGGGCTACATGAAAAGAGACATGGAGGAGCTCTCTGATCTTGACGCCCAGGCAGGTATGACCCTAGCCCTGAGTAGCATCCTGCCATCACCCAGAATGATACCACAGTACAAGGACAAAATAATTGACTTCAACAATTGGCTAAGCTTCTTGTGTCATTCTACGGGGATCCAGTATCTATCTGCCTGGAATGACATGATTGACAGACCACGATGCTTTGCCAGAGATGGCCCGCACCTCTTGCCCTTTAGATTCCGGATAATGGCCAAGGCTCTTGCCATCCCTATAGTGCCTTTATAGGCAAGGTTCAAATGACAAATTTACCACCGTAACAGGTACAAGCAAGCAAAATCTGAGGGTAATGCTACTCAATGCTAGAAGTCTAAACCTCAAAATGCATTCACTCGAGGCACTCCTTAAAATGGAGAACATCGACATCTGTGCAGTGACACAGACCTGGTTCAAGGTTCCAGAGAGCACTCCTGCATTACCAGGTTATAATTCATACCACGCCTTTTGGCCACGTAACCTGGACCAAAATACTAAAGGCGGAGGAGTGTTCATATTTATTAAGGATATCCGCACCTCCAGGCTAGTTGCTCAGCATAATGCATCAGAGATTATCCAAGTGCAACTAACTCTGGGCAAGACCGCAATCAAAATTGTAACTTCCTACCGATCCCCCACCATGCCCCAGGATTCCCACTCCTCATTTCTTGATACTATGGAAATTATTAGGGTACAACCCAACACCCCAGTAATGGGTGATTTCAACTACCCCACCATTAACTGGGAAAACTACTCATGTACCAACTCTTTTGCTCAACATTTTCTGGAATTCAATAATTCCAATGCTTTAGATCAACTTATTCACACCCCCACCAGGGGCAACAATATCCTAGACATGGTCATTACCAACGTGGGTGACCGGTGTTCAACACCAGAAGTCAATTCCTCATTGGTCAGACCCGACAACAAGCTAATCACCCTAGGCATCCACATCCTGCCCCCACCCCCCATTAGGGAAACCACTGTAAAAAATTTCTCCAAAGCCAACTTCACACTTCTTAAGACAGAAGTGGCAAACTTCATGACACCCATGCAGACAGACAATAGAGGTACAACTGCTGAATCCTACACAAATGCACTTTATAAGCACTTCCACGAGTGCCTGGATTGTGCTATCCCTAACAGAACCAAGATGCTATCCTCCAAAAAAAGGAAGCCAATCTGGTGGTCCCCTGCCATAAACAAACTCTACAACAGAAGAAAGAAACTGTTGCAAAAAAGAGTAAAATCCCATGATTGGAGGAACTCCCTGGTCAGCCTCAGTAAGAAGCTGAGATCCCTCATAAAAATCCTCCAAAGCTAGTCACGAAAACAAAATTGCCACTGATTCTAAAGACAACCACAAAGCATTCTATAGCTATGTCAAGAATCTCAATGGCGACACTCAAATCTGCTCTGAGATACAGCACAATGGCACTAAATATGCAGAACCAACTGATATTGCCAACATCCTGGCAGATAGGTTCAGTGCTAACTTTACCCCCTCTCACCCCCTAAGGGGCCCATCTATATACTGGAAGAATACAAAGTTTGTGTAATCATGGCTGCCCTGGTAAAACCCACACTCTCCAAAGCCAAGAACACAGCATCCATGGGACCTGACAAAATCCCAGGCTGCGTTCTGCACGAACTACAGAATGAACTGGCACCCCACCTAAGCACCATGTTCAATTATAGCCTCACCTCAGGCTTTGTGCCCACTGAATGGTGCACAGCAACAGTTATCCAACTCCACAAAGGGGGAGCCACCATGGACTCTGAGAACTACTGCCCCATTATCCTAACAAGCCTGGTCTGCAAGGCCATGGAACATATCATCATGGAACTTATAAACAAAGACATTGGTAATCTCCAAACTCTGGACCCCACCCAGTTCGGGTTTGTAAAAGGCAGATCATATCTTCTAACCCTGACAGACTTCTTTGAAGCAGTCACCAAAGCCGTAGACAAGGGTAAGGTGGTTCACACAGCTTATCTAGAGCTCACCAAGACTTTTGACACCATCCCCCACTCCAGAATTATAGATAAACTCACTAAACTAGGTATAAATCCCTGTCACAAGATGAGTTGCAACTGGCTCACTGTCAGAAACCACACTGTGAAAGTAGCAGACTCCAAATCCGACTTCAGACCAGTGACAAGTGGAGTACCACACGGTTCAGCCCTGAGTCCTCTCCTGTTTGGTATCTACTTTTCTGAAGTATAGGCTAACATAGAAGGTCTTTGCCTAATGAAGTTCACAGATGACTGCAAACTAGGAGCCATAACTGAAACTCCTAACGATGTGGACATCCTACAAAAGGGCCTCACTGAGACAGATGCCTGGTGTCAAAGCCATGGCCTCAAGCTCAATGCCACAAAGTGCATTGTCATCCCCTTTGGCAAAAACTCTGTACCCATGAGCTACCACATAGGTGGTAGTTGACTTAACACCAAAAGTGTGATAAGAGACCTTGGGACACAGGTGGTCAGTAGTCTCTCCTTTGATAATCACGTAGCCACAGTAGTCAGGAAATCCTTCTACATGGCATACCTCATCACAAAAGGTTTCTCATCCAGGAAAAAAGAGGTAATTTTTCGCCTCTACTTGTCACTCATTAGACCCATTATAGAATATGACGTCCCTTTTGATATATACCTCACAAGACATCTACGACAAATGGAAAGGCTGCAGAAATAGCTCACAAAGAGGATTATCAGCCACAAACAGATGCCCTATGCAGACTGTCTCAAAAAACTCCAGCTTTACTCCGTTGCATATTGCCTACTAATAGGCAATCTCTGCCTAACATACAAAGCTATATCAAACCCAGAGCTGTTGGATATGCTCCACTTAAAGAAATCCCAATCCCTCCGAGCTACACACTTTAGGGACCTAACCCTTGTCAACACAATAAACCAAACATGCTGGAGGGATAGATTCCTGTCCCAAAGACTTCCCATACTCTGGAACAAACTACCTCTCTATATCAAACAAATCTCCTCATTAGCACTCTTCAAGGAAAATCTTGATGACTGGATGGGAAATAGGAAATTCACCCTGGGGATCACCTCTGTGGCTCTGCTTGACAGGGTCACAAATAAATAATTTTCTTGGGTGGCGAAAGCCAAGGTACCTTTTTGGCTAGGCTTATATAGGCCCTAGGGCCAATTGCTTAGTACCTATCTATGAACCTATGAGCAACTATTATAATTTGTACAAACACAGTGGGAGGTGTCTCCCCCCTCCCTTTTATCACATACAAATTATTTGCAACACAAACATATGATGCAATGACTTCACATAGGTGGAGATCCAGAGCTGTGTTAAGGCTTCCACTTTGGCTGATGTGATTCATACACTTGTCATTAGATAGTGGACTTACTGAACTTGCTGATCAGTTACAGCACAGGACAACATTATGAGTATACAGACCTCACACAAAAAACACTGCATGAGGTTATTATTATCACTTTTTATTTTGGAGAAAATAAATAAAAAATATTTTTTTTTCATTTCCTGGCACTGAAGCTGCTGTTATGCATACGTCATAGTGTAAATGCTCCTGCAGCACATCCATTCAGTAATGACTTGTATAGCATAACTACACGGATAGTGTGAGGTTCAGTTCTGGGATGGATTATGGACAAAACAGAAAAGGCTTCCTTGGCTGAGAAATATTGGTATTAGATTGCTGACAGTTGTGTGAACATTAACACAGCTACCTCCTTGTCATTATTCTGACATAATATTATTGTACAAATTATCATCAAACATTCTTTCATACTTCACATATTAATTTCAGTTATTTGTGTCACACTCCATTGCTATCGCCTGTGACAGATGCTGTCAATACACAGCTATGCAGAGTAACTACTATGCTAGGCAGGGGTTTGAGTCTGGTACATCTTTCTATCAGATTAGTGTGTCACACAGGAGTGACACAGGCAAAGAAAGTGTTTATGGCACAGTCATAGGGCAGCATTTTAAGGCATTACTCTGCAAGATAGGGGATCCATAGGCATTACAATAAGCAAGGGCTGTAAGCTTTTCAAGGGTGTTCGGCCTAACACAAAGAGTCTATGTTCGGCTACTGAAAAGAAATATCCACAAACCGCTAAATACCGAATGTAAAACATTGAAATGTAACATTACTGAATGTGTCTAACATTGAAAAATCATTCACTGAATGGCCATAGTTGGCCAACATTGCAAACATGATCAGCCAAGGTGGGGGAGGGGGGCTTCACCCCCCCCCCCCCAACTACATATACCAACTTTGAGATTGCACTACAATGGGGAAAAGAGAAAATTTAAAAGGTTTCCTTCACTTACCTTATGCATTGCTTTACTTCCTGGTTGTTGGCCAACTATGGCCACTTGATGAATGATTTTTTGAAGTTATATGCTTTCTGTAATGTTATGTTTTGATATTTAGTGGTTCATGGATATTTCTTTTCAGTAGCTGAACATAGACCCAACACAAACAGTATGTATATTTTTGTGGTGTCAATGGTTGATACAAAGCTTTCTGATCTCTGTCCCATGATTTGTTCAAGTCTGGCAGGATACAAGTGTTGAATATGTCATTGATTGTTCAAAGGCATAACTTAATTTCCAAATAAAAATTCTCTGAATTGCATATCTTTAGTCAAACAAATATGTATTATTATAATTCTTTTCTTCATACTGAAGAGCTTTATAGAACATGACTACTTACATAACATTTCTTACTGTGTGGCATGATGTAAGATGATCATAAAGTGTGATTGGGTCTATATTATGACACTTTCTTGTGTGTTTGTGTTGTTTATGTGTTCTTATGGCAATGTTTGTTGTGAGTAGACCCAGTTTAATCAGGGTCTATATCAGAAGCTTGAAAGCTTAAAAGAGCAAATGCTCTTTTATCGAGCTGTAAACATTGAAAACACTAAATAGCGAAGACACAGAACAGCATTTTTTTCCCAGGAAAAAATCACTGGGCCACTTTTAGGACTTTGCCATTTCCTCCACTGTGGTGCAATCTCAGAGTTGGTATATTTAAGTAGGAGTGGGGTGGGAGGACAGCCCCCCACATCAGGGTGGGGGGGGGCAAAGCCCCCCACTTTATTTTGTGTTTGCATTTGTTTCGGGGTTTTTTTTTTGCTGAGCAGCAATTTTTTTCCATGGGAAAAAAATTGCTGTTCCATGTCTTTGCTATATGTGGTTTTGATGTTTACAGCTCAATAAAAGAGTGCTCTTTTAAGCTTTCAAGCTTCTAATACAGTCTTGTTTAATCATGTAGTAGATGCGCTACATTTTTGAACAGAGACAATAAACTACTGGAATGTCATCATATCTGTGTTGTAATGTGTCACTTCTGTATTTTAAGTGTTATTATATTACTGTTTAGCATGTACATGAATAAACAACACATGCTTGTCTAATACATGTTTCAAGGTAATATACTCCCTGTGTATGGTTGCCAAATGACAACAAATGGCAAAACATCTCCCTTTCTGATGTGCATGACACAGCAACCATAGGGCTCATTTCTTCTTGTTTATGCATAATGCAGTGGAGAATATAGCAGTATTATTGGTTATCACACATACATTCCATGTATATACATGTATTCAGTAAAAGCAGTCTACGTGAATAGCCCCAACTATATTCACTCCCTTGTTAAATGTTATCTCATCTTGGCAAGTTTTCAACATTAATATCACATTTAATTCCTTTAGCTACAATGTATTGTGTCCCTCTCACATCCTTGGCTAGCATTTCCATTTTTAGTTATGTGTGTGGGTCAAGTATTGTGAGCAGGATTAATTATTATTACATCAATATGAAAGTATTCATGCTTAAAATGTTTCTTTGTGACGTAATCACATTTGACTGCATTAACTGAGTACATTTTCTCCATTTATCCTCCCCTCTTACTTATGCCTTTCCTAGTACCATTGTATTCTGTTTACATTCCCCCCATTTAACGTTCCCCCCATCTTAATTCTTGCACTCTACTTACCCTTACTTTATATAAGCTCTCCTTGTGTGCTCACATACTAGGCCACCTTATAGTCCAGCCATTTTGTTTACACTGAGTGCTCATGATTCTCTCTACTGTTTCTTGGCTGCCAACACTGCTGCTGGCCACAAAAAGGTGCTGCTAAACATGCAAGCAAGATGGGTAACATGCATATTCTATGAGCACTGCTGCTCATCACGCTTTACATGCTTAATCATGTAGGCTTTGCACAAAGCCTTCACAACTGTTGATGAATCCCAGGCCTTATCTCAATATTAAGTGTTTGCTCTACATCACCTGTTAGCTTTACATGACAAAATGTCTTCAGGGAACAACTGCCATCGAGCATAATTATAGGTGTGTAAAATAACATAAAAATATAATTCTCAAGGTATTGTACTGTTGTTCAGCAAGATCTTGTCTTGCTAACATCATTAAATTTGAAATATTTCTGCCTTTGTCTATAGCAAGCGAGTACTAGATAATGGCTGTCATATACACATAGTCATGTCATTAGCAAAGCCAACAGGCACCACACAATAATATAACAGTTTCAGGAAATGAGCACAATCTGAATTTTAACCAGCAAAAGCGCTGACACTTTGTAACCTCTCGTAACTTTTATCACTTCATTTCTAACATGCTGTGAGAACATTACTCTTCCCATGTGACAACAGTTCTGCACATTGACTTTGCAAACATGAAAAATTGACTTCATAATGTGTATTGTTTATTCTTAGAAATCATTCTGATAAAAAAAGTTTAGAAAAGTCAACACATAAATGCAGCCAACATAAGTTTAATAAACATCTGCAGTTTCTCTTTCAGATGGGTTCACAGTATTGTCAGAATGTGATACTTTTAAAAATCATACCATGGAGCAGAACCTTTCAAAAATGGAAGACATCATATATCTTATACAGCTCATATTCATCTGATGTACATTCAAAGATAAAGTTAAATCCTTGTGTTATCATTGAATTTTAACACACTCCACATGGAGTCAAAAATGTTTTCCAGAAACTTTTCCAGCCCCCAGGTGATGTCATGATATTCAGTCTTGCAAGACTCATTAATAACAACAGTAATAGCTGTGCATGTGATCACTTTTCTTTTAAAAATAAAATAAGAATCATTTCACAAAATAAAAAATACTGAAGTATATGTCTAGCACAGTTACTAAGGTAAAAATAATTTAGTCTGAACAAAATCAGTAGTTCGTTAAAAAGTAAATTGTAAAGCAAATTTTAATAATAAAGCATTTATTGTTTGGGAATGTCTCTCAAAACAAAACAAACATGAACTTGATTGTCTGGAAGTAAATGAGAATTACATTACTTAGCAAATAATGTGATGCAGTGACAAAAGGCAAAATCTAAATAAATAACCGTTTTCACCAGGCTTCAAATCTCATGTGTATTTTAAGAGAAACTCAGTCATTTGACTTATATCGATGGACTGCAAAAATGAACTACACAATTACATTGCAGTCAGCTAGACTTCCTTATAAGAATTGCAAGTCCAAGAACAATGAAATATAAAGTACAAATGTCAAAGTATTATAGTGAAACACAAAACTAGCTGTAATGCCATTCCAGCATCCTCCATGTGTCTGGGTCTGTGCCTCCCCCACCCCTATTGCTTATATATAATAACTCTGAGACCACTGTACATTGGAGAAAGGGGAATACTCTAAGGTTTTCCCACTATGGACTTGATATATTTCTTTTTCTCATTTAGTCACACGGTCCCAATACTGCCATAATTGAGATCCTTATAGTTTCATCAGGAAACCATCAACCTGACAACTAGAGCATTGTGTACTTTACCTCAAAATCTGCACATAGTTAAAATGAAGGAATTGTGCAGCCTGAAAATAAAAAAGGCAAATTATATTGATTGGTTGGATAACAAAGAGGCTAAGATGCTAAGAGCGGAGTTGCTGTGGCAAAGAACAAGGCTTCAGAGGCAATCTACCAGCTTCTGGAATGTGAGTCAGTAGATGGCACAAAGAAGCTTTACTAGGGTGCAAGGCAAAGACAGAACGATTAAGAAGATATTCAGACACCCTTCATAAGGGATTCCAGCAACAGCCAGATGAGCAGTCTACAGAACATCAAAGGCAAATGGAAGGAGCACTTCCAGCAACTTCTGAATGAGAAGAACTCCACAGAAGTTGTACTGCCTCAGACACAGCATACACCGAGGGAAGAGAACGAAGGAGGAGCCCACTAGAATAGAAGTAAGAACAGCACTAAGGAAAATGAAGTCATGGAAATCAGCAGGTTCAGATAAGATTACAGCAGATATGATAAAGATGTTGGGCGAAATAAGGGGGGATGGCTCCAGAGTGTACTTATGGCAGATCCCATCTTTATGCCTAAAGCAGTCTCTTATATTTCATTGAACATAATAACTTCACAACCAGCACCTCCCGCACCAAAGTATGACAAGAGATATGAATACCTTTAACATATTTAGGATGACCACAGGTAAATGGATAACTGAAAGACTCCCTGGAGAAAAACAAATATTTGAAAACACATGAGCTAATTGCCTTCTTTATAAAAGGCAGAGAGGGTTCTCCTTAACTAATCAAACCCCACCTATGTGACTATCTTACAGCATCTTACTACATTTTATGTTTCTAGCAGGAATAGTGAAGACATACTACGCAAGAGCATTTGCCATTTCTTCAGAACATTTCAGAAATAATAAATATACCCATGATATCTCCTAGATATTGACATGAACCAGTGCACATATAGTTATGAACCAGTGCACATATAGTTATGAACCATTCAAGTTATATAATCTGAATAACACTACTGGAAATATCATTGCATTCAAATACCTAGGGTTTTGGTTGACCTCTTCCTAAATTTTCATCTCTACCTGAACTTCACATATAAAAAATAGACTCTATCCTATTCTAGGCAAATAAGGTCTCCCTTTTTCTTTCTTGACCATGTAGGAATGCTATAGGCAAATGTATCTTAAAGGCTTTGCTAGAATATGTTCACCGTCTGATTGCTGCAGTCTCTAAAAGAAATGCACCCACCATTCACTCCATGTCAAATGCCATATGCAAATTTATGATTTTTCTCCCCAAGAAATTAACACCACTGCAAAACTACTGAAAAAAACTAACTGGATATGAATGAGACCTTCTCCTGACTAGCCTCCTAAATATTCAGAGATGCACCAACATACAACCTTAGAAGTCTTAGCCACTCAGGTCCTCTTCTCCAAGCCCTTAAAACTAGGCTTCATTATACAAACCATGCTTTTTCAGCTCATAGCCCTAAATGGTGGGAATCTCTCTTTTCTGTTCTTAAAGATCATTCCTCTTACCCAATTTTACAATCATAACTAAAAGCACATTGCAAGACTGAATGAAAATGCAACTTGTCTCCCTCTGGTCATACAACTTAATTACTTCTTACCTTACTTCCCTTGAAATACCCTGCTCTGAGTCTATTTTACATTGTGATTCTTTCAGCATGCCAACTCTGATATCTACTCTGTATATAATAAATGCAAATATTGCGTTTTGTCTTTCACTCTTTATAGATTGTCATGTCTCTGTTGTGTTTACTCCTGGACTGTGACTGAACTAGATAAAATGGGATTGTTGCCTTACTTGGTTAAAAATTCAAAACATAATAAAACTAACTAACAAAAAAAAAAAAATATATATATATATATATATATATATATATATATATATATATATATGTATATATATATATATATATATATATATATATACAGTATATAGTCCAGATGGAAGACATGTTGGGACCAGTTGTCCCATAAGTGCTTTGGAGCCATCAGTCTTACATTCAAATGCAAAACACTTGTGGTTCATTCTGCATGTGATGCATTACTGTGCTGCTTTCCATCCTGTGTTAGATCGAAAAGTTACACAAAATGTCTGCCTAGATCTATGATGAAGTCACTTAGTAAGCAACGGTTCCCATCCACTATCCACTAATTTTCTGCTCTACAAGTTGTATTCTTTGAAACATTTCTTAGTGTTTTATTAGTTTTTACAGTATTTTAATTGGAAATATGCAATTTGCTGCTATTTGTATATCATAATTGATACCTGAGATTTCTCCCACAGAAATAATGAGGTGTGGGTCTACCAATAGCTGTTATATAGGAGGATCATGCCACTGTAGAAAGATACAACAAAGGAAATGCTGTCATGCTGAGTAAATACACTGCTAAAAAAAATAGCGAGAGCCAGTGCTTCACATGGCTAATAAGCCCACATGTGGCCAACAGCTTTCCAAATTACGTTTTCCTTGAATATTTGGAGTATCTCATGCAACTGCACTTTCTCCATGAAGGCTATGACATGCAAGTATAAAGGAACATGCAGCAGAGCCAGTCGTAGCACTGCTGTCACCCTGCTGTCTTCTCTAGCATATCGTTATGTAGAAAGGTGCCAAATGTCTTTTAAATATGAACTCTTATAGCAGGAATAAAATTATTCAGAAGTTTATTTATTTATTTATTTATTTGTAGTGCATGGAGCACAATGATTAAACTCCAAAATCCAGAAAAAGACAAATCAGTTAAGCCTCACTATATCAAAAGGCCCAATCTTGACAATTGTTAAGCACCCCCTGATTCACTTGTTCAGATTGGGCATTGTGCTAGGCAGTTAAATCTATCAGTTCTGACCAGCAAACAATAGTGGAAGAATTAAAAACAGATCTGTTTCTGCCAGCTGAATGTGCCGATAATATGTCCCTGGCTTTCAGTGTGTTACTGCCTACTTTTACAACGCTCACTAAGTGTTTTACAGTTTTCAAAGCCAGCAAAATACTTTGCATTTTTTTTTCTGTAACTAGTAGTACGTAGAATAGATAACGTTCTATGCACTACAAAGAATTATAATTGTGTCAATGATCATAAATGGCTTAATATGTGTTCTTGAAATGGATGCCAAGATTCATCTCTCAAGCTTTGATCTCAAGGGGAATTTCTTGGTATGCATGTCTCAAGCACATAATAAGCTATTTATGATTGGTGATCCATTCATATTCCTGCATATTATATCTCATAAATTGGTAGGTGGTCCACAAACTGCTACATCCCAGACCAGTAAGGTAACAACAATAAAATATAACATCTTGTTAATAAATTAAAGAGTTACAATATAGCTTATAAATTATAACATTTCTTGGTGGGATAGTAAATGTTTACAATGTAACTTAAAAACCGGGTATGTATAATGTTTACAGCAAATATTTACAAAAAAGTTTGAAAAGAACTAGGTTACAGTATGTACACAACTTTAGGTGATACATCAATTAATTTCTTGTTAAAATCCAAACTGCTTTATTGTGTTACATCTGCAGGAAATTGATTAGAAATAATTGATGCAGCCTTTAAAAAGACCCTTTAACCTTCTGACGTTTTAATGTGCAGTCTAATAGCAGTTATTTTTTAATCATCCCTTACAGAATAGCTTTGTTGCCTGATATACAGTTTGCTTTGGAATGGGAGGATGGTGGTCTAACTGGATAATTATATAACTTTGTGAGCTGAATAGCAGTGTTGTCTTTTCATTGTCTGTTAGCCAGTTAAAATATTTTAAGAGCTGATGATGGTGGGTTTGTTGGTCTGCAAGTAGGACAAATCTGTATCTTTTGCTAAATGTTACCTGTGTTTTTGTGTGTTTGTAACAGAGAGGAATGTTATAATAGGGGGTTCGTTATTCAGTTTTGGGGGTTCAGTACATACCTAGCTGAGGGAGCAAAGGGGGTTGCTATTTGATGCAATGCTTTGCTAATACTGCTGATATGCTGTGTGAAAAATAGTGAGATACATTAAGATTACTCCTGTGTATCTTTGTTCTAATACAGCTGCCAAAGCATTGCCTTTGGTAACTGTTACACAGAAGCATGGAGATTTGGGGAGTCTTTGCATGGCTCCAAAGCCAGTGGTATTGGACAATTTCTGTGCATCCAGCTGCTTGAAGTTGTGAAAGTAGCATGTAGTTTCTGTTGTAGGGAAGATGCATCTTTGTTGCATTCTAGGAGAAAGATGTGAGTGGCCTACATGGTCATTAATGAACAGTTAAAATACCGGGAGCCCATGGACTGACCCCTGGAGACATCTGTGCAAATGATAACTTGATTTGAAAGACAGTTACCAGAGCACACATGAAAAGTTCTATTTTGCAGATAACTATGGAACCATTTATTGCTGATCCACAAAAGTTAAGTTGTCTCATTTTGTAGTGGAGTGGGTCATAATTTAAAGTTTCAAAAGCTCTAGTCATATCTATGATTATGACCCGCAGTTAGCTTTTATTCATTAATAGTGTTAAATATAGTATTTATGGCAGAAAAATAAGACAGTCATAATGCTGAAAAAGTAATGGAAACTGTGTTGCTCATCATAGAAGATCAGTATTTAAGTGATTTAATATCTGCTTGTGAATTAGTTTTTTTACATATATTTATTAGTCGTGAAAGGTGGCTGTTGGTCTATAATCTTTGCATTATTTAGAGTGAAATTTCTTAGGAAAAGAGATTATAAAAGCATACTTGAAAGATGTGGGGAATACATCTGAAGTTAAAGAGATTATAAATGTGAGGGATTGCAGCCCAATAGCATGAGCCGCCCCTGACTTTTCCATATTTTTTATTAGTTTAGATTCTTTCTAAAATGATCACTCTTTGAACATTTGGTCCTGTGAACATTCAACATTTAATGAGACACTCATACACACATTCATACACACACACACACACACACACACACACACACACACACACACACACACACACACACACACACAAACACACACAACCACACACACACACATATAAATATATATATATATATATATATATATATATATATATATATATATATATATCAGAAGCCTGAAACATCATAAGCCTAAAAATCAAAATCCTGAAACCAAAAGCCAGAAAATTCAGAATCCTGAAAACTCAAAATCCTGAAAGCCCAAAATCCTGAAAGACCAAAATCCTGAAACTCAAAATCCTGAAAACACAAATAATGCTAATATGTCACTATAAAGACACTAATATCTACCAACTGACCCTGACCCTAACCCTAACCCTAAGGTCCGTCACTATCGCACACTCACCTGACCCGCGCCCTAACCCTAACTCACTTAAACCGCCTAACCCCAATATTTGTCACCATTGCATACATGCCTAACCTGCGCCTAACCCTAACTCACTTAAACCGCCTAACCCTAACATAAAACCAACCGCACACTTACCTGACCCCAACGCATGACCTAACACCACAGGGCTAACAATAGCAAAGCCACAATGACATCAGTATGTCTATTTTGTGTTTTCAGGATTTTGAGTTTCAGGATTTTGGTCTTTCAGGATTTTGGGCTTTCAGGATTTTGAGTTTTCAGGATTCTGAATTTTCAGGCTTTTGGTTTCAGGATTTTGATTTTCAGGCTTATGATGTTTCAGGCTTCTGAATGGGAACTATATATATATATATATATATATATATATATATATATATATATATATATATATCATTTTTGGTTAACCATGTTAGCCATTTGCACACTGGTGCCTCTTTTCAGGAACAACCTAGGACCATTATTAAAGAACATTTATTACAATATTATGCTGCTCATTCAAAACATTTTACAACATGAAGATATTAAATAATTCATGCCTATGTGACAACGATTAAGTGCTGTTTTCTTGCTTTTCTGATTTATATGTGTATTACAGAAAAAAAAGAAAACTTCACTACATTTGAAATATACGTAAAGCTAGTTAAATGGAGTTAGCGAGAAGATGTTAGCTTTGATTCCTTTTAGTGATAACCTGCAGGCAGAAATTATTTCAATGAGCTGTGTTCCAAACTGAAGCAAGTACTTCTGGTAACCAGCAGGTGGAGATATTGTATAAGTTTTTCAATTTAGAATCCAGTTCGGTATGCAGTTACCTTGTGAATAGTACAAATAACATTACATTACCGTGTCAGAGTAAATGGAATTTTTTTGCACAATATCAATATGATCTGTGATGAGGGCATTTTACTAAAATTTCAATAGGCTGAAGCTGAAGTCTATTACCAATATGTACATAAACAAGATAAAAAAAATGCATTTTCATCTGATTATGAGCACAAAAGAAACAGAGACCTTTCTCCAACTAAGAAAATATGAATATATATTTCAAAATAAATAGTGGGGTGGAGCAATAAATGAGAAAAAGAACGTACTTGAAAGTGGCCTTAGATTTCTTGAAAAGTTGCTGCTTTTGACCCAAGCTGGTTCTGTGTTATATTTTCTATCTGTTATAGTGCTGGGTAGTGCAGGCATCATAAAATACTTTTATAGTTGTCAAATGTAGATGTGGAGTGCTGTGTGAGTAATGCTCATGGCATTTATCCCATTTATTTATGCTTAATTATTTGTTTACTTCACAGTTTTACATATTTACACATTTTCTTTCTCATATGATATGTGTCTGATAATCAGCTGGCTTTCTATAATACACAAAAGAATGATTTGTTTTTCGCCATTCCAACCAAGAGTACCCAGTAGGCTCAAGTTCATCTTTTTCAGGAGTAAACAGAGTACACTGTTATGCCTTTTCTTTGGCATCAGAAAGAGGGATCCCTGATTGTAACACAGGCAACTTGAGAAGCCGATGTAGGGAAATAGAAAACACAGTGGTGTATTACAAGTTCTATTCTTGAGGGGGTCAGGGGTCATAAACAACGATGACTGCTCTCATGGTGATACCAAAGTATTGTATCAGGGATCAGAAATGGATATGACATATAAAAAGAAAAACAATCCCTATTGCCACAAGTATGATTTTGCACTGGAATGCCTTGTTCTCCTCTTAAACAAAAGGATGTTTTTTGTCTAAGAGGAGCAGGAGTGACTTTTGGTATCCGAGATAGCAGAGAGGCACCAGTGGCAATCGATAGTCTTCTCCACGGGGCAAACAATTTCAAAAACTGGGCCAGCTCCTTTTTGGCATCTGTTTCTCTGAAATAGAAACAAATGCTGAAGGTTTATGGCTGATTACGTTTGCAGATAATTGCAATCTGGATGCAATCATCAACTCCCATGCAGACACTAGCATTCTTAAAGAAGGTCTATCCCTGACTAACTAATAGTGCCAAAATCCTAGTCATAACCTCAATGCTAAAAAATGAATACTTGTACCTTTTGGGAAGTCAACCATCCTGGCTAATTGCCATGTTGATAATACACCCCTAGGAGTTGATACAGTTGGTGGGAATCTGGATACACATGTAAACACTAGCCCTACCTTCAACCATCATGTGGCCAGAGTGGTGAGGAAATCCTTTTATGTTGCACAACTTATAGGTAATGGTATGGCATCTAGGTCCAGACAGGTCATTATTCTACTGTACTCCACCCTTATTAGACCAGTCACAGAGTACAGTGCTCCCTTCAGTATGTATCTGACCAGGCATATGTAACAACTACAGTGACTTTAGAGGTTCCTTACTAAGAGAATACAAGGCGAAACAAACCTGCCTTATGCAGAGTGCCCTAAAGCCCTTCCCCTCTACTCAGACTCCTATAGATTGCTGACGAGTGATGTATGTCTGGCTTATAAAACATTTGCAAACCCCACACTTATTAATCTCGTCCATATTCGTAAGTCAAACATTACCAGATATACAAGGTCTAACAAGCTGAATTTTGTCTGTGCCTTAAACATAACATGCTGGAGAGAGTGAAATGTGTCTCAGAGACTGCCCCTCCTATGGAACAGGCTTCCCATCCATGTGACGCTGACTTCATGTATTACCCAGTTTAAGTGCAACCTAGACCAATGGATGGCGAATAGGAAATTTACACTGGGCCTGGCACCCATGTAGCTTATAAATGCCTGGCCCTGAATGTCCTGTTAGGATACAGGGCATCATTATTCTTTTGGGAAAACTTGGCTAGTTTCAGAAAGGACCCCTGGGTTGCTAGATTAGTAACAATGGATCTATGAACCCCTGAAAAGAACGGGGAGCACTGCTCTGTGTTTGTTACGACGAACCACTCTGCATGCTGCTAGAAACTGAAAAATGAAAGTAATGAAGCCCGTGATTACAGGAAGAAGTTTGTTAGTAGCTCACAACATTAACACTTACAAAATGATTCATTGCCACACATTTCAAGAATTCCAACAATAAGTGTGCTTACAGGACTTTCTTGGACCCAAAGGGCAGTCTTTGTCCTGCATGTCAATATTTTTGCATTTTTTTTCCTCGGAATGGGAGACAGGTGTCTAAAGTCTTGTCTTCCAGAGATGGATGTGCACTGAATGTTTATATTCTTCAGACAATGATGCATGGTCCTGATGTAAAGAATTATATTTCAAGTTCCACACTGAGATTTAGGATTATCTCTGACATACTGATTATTTAAGAATCTGAACTGATTCGTTACTATCAATAATCTGCAAGTCTTTAATTCCCATTTTTTCCCCTCGTTTTATGAAGTGACACCATTTTCTCCATAATATTTAATACCTTACCATGTTAGATGGCTAAGTTTTAACAAGGGACATATTATTTCCTTAATATTAAATCTTTATCAAAGACAGTGCAGGTGTTTTCCTTACTTTGGCAAAAGAGTCAAGGTCCTTTTGGTTTCTCTTTTCTGATCACTGCATACTAAGGAACTAAGGATGAATCAGTACATTAAAAAAGTTCATCAGAAAATAAGTAACATTACCCTTCATATCATATAATAAAGTAGACATACTTAATTTTTGTTTTTTATGCTCCAGTTTTGTAAGACATTTTTATCAGTTTAGTTTTAATTTATTCAGCTTTTACCTTGTACTTTGTTGTATTTCTAGATAGTGAGCAGAACACTGTAAATAGAAAATAGAAGCTTTCAGAATAGATCAATCTTGTCAGGAGAATGACCTTTCAGTAAGAAAGGGCAGCAAACTGATGTCAAGTATATAACACTGATTCACTTAAGTTAGTCTGGGTCATTTTTTTCATCTTCCACTTTAACTTGTACTACTGTCAGGTCATATTTAGTAACAAATGCTGTATCTAAAAATTGGGGCATCTTGTTTCAGCTTCATTTTATCTTCTGCCAGATCTGTATCACAATTTTGACTATGATTTACTCTGGTTAATAGAAAAGTTACTTGAGTGCTTCACACACTATTGAATTAGGAAAAAAGGTGTGAGTTGTGTATTTTTTCTTTTGCTCTTCTAAATGATATGAGGATAGATTATTGCCTTCTATAAATCTGATATTAAGAAAAGTAAGTACATATTTAATTTTTCCAGGCTTAAATGCAATAATTAAGACACATCTGCACAGTCCAGTGGCCTGAGAAAAGCAACTGAACATGGATCCTGTGTAAAGAGTGGCATAGCCGTGACTGCACCCCAGCTGGTGTAAGTTCAGTCAGTGTCCTGGTACTGGAGGAGCTGCCCATGGGAGGGGGGGTAAGCTGATGACAAAATCTTTCCCATCCTGGGAGAGGGATTGGCTCAGTCCTACTACAGGAGTACCCTTAGGGAAAATATTCATATGCAGAGGGATATGTAGGCCATAAGCCCAGCCAATAAGCTTTCCTCTTTACAGCCATGTATAATAAGTATACAGAATCATATAGCCCCCAGCCCCCCACCCGTATTGGAATAGCAATTCATTTCATCATACCTTACAGGCAAAAAGAGGACCGCAAACTGCACTGTAAAATCTCGTAGTTATCGCAACAGTATGATATTATAGTTATCGCAACAGTATGATAGCTATATTTCTTAGCATTTGTTGCTTTCATCACCTCTGCTTGTATCTGATGTTGTGAGAAGCAGTGGAATGAATGGGTCTTTCAGTGATGTGGCTTAATGGTCATCTGGAAATGGCCACATAGAAAAGAAGTACCTTCGTCACTATAGTTATTATTCTAACAGCAATAAACACAGCATGGACAACTTTATTTTTATTTACTTATTTACTGATTTCTTAGCTGGGAAGAAGACTGAACCACGGATCACTTTTAGTCATAATGTGGGCAAGTTTTGAGGCTGTGAGACTATTTTGCCTTGTTTTTAATAATAAAAAAAACATGCAATTTACTTGTAAAGGATAGCATTATTTATGTATTTATGTATTTATTTATTTATTGCTTTTGTTGACCATGATAATCTAGCTGGGCTGTGGCAGCAGTAAAAGTCCAGTGAGAAAAGCTCCAATATAACAAAATTATAGTCATAATCTAAGAACATGTCAGTGCCCCCCCCATACAAGCTCTCAGATGATGGAATTGACCGTCAATTCAGTACTGGAGAGGCAGATGTTGGGCCAAGCACAGACTAGGAAGCACTAGGTTATTAAATCTCTACCATGATCGTGACATCACATTCTGATATTTAGAGATCAGTGCAATTCTGAAAAGTCTTTTGCTGCAATTTTTGTGGCATCTATATTTTCTTCCAGTGCAACTTGTGATATGATGCTCTGGGCTAGGGTTCACACAGACCCCTTGTATTCCCTAGTTTATCCACCACTATCTAATTTTAAGGACATAAATAAACAAGAAAATAAAATTGCATGCTGGCTGGATTTACAGGAAAATCCATTCACTGATCCTAGATTGGGATACTGTTCAAACGCAGAAAGACCTACTGCGGAAATCCTTCTTACAGATCAATCTGATATGGTGAGTATGCATTTATTATACCAGCTACGAGAATGGGTAGCAAAAATAACAAATCTAAATCAGCACAAATGACGTATTAAATGTTCCATGAAGACCAGATTACTAGAAAAGCCAAAGACAAGGTTAAAATACCAAGTCCAGAAGAAAAGAGAAGCCAGAAAATGCAGACTTCTGAAATCAAAGTGCAAGCAATAACATTTGATTAAGGTATTAACTGATGACAAGTGACCATAATGTACACGGTTTTTGAAGATGGTTCTGGGTAACAGCATACAAATGATAGCAATCAAGCAAAAAATGCCTTTAAGAAACTGAAATCTTCCTTAGGGGAGCAGATTTAGGGGAGGATTGCATTCTCCAGAATAGTGGTCAGGCTGGTCTGGGCTGACCACCACTCTAAAAGTCAGGCTGATATGGGCTGCCTTTCTCTAGGAAGACCATGACCAACCATCATATAGATCCTTACTATCCTCACTTCTAGGAGAAGAAAAGAAATGTGATTGAGAGAGTCTGCCAGGATAATTACTTCCATCATGATTTGACCTGCAATAAAACAAATGTTCCAGTCTGTGGCCCAGTGATATGCCTGCAGTCCATGTCTACACAGGGGAAATGATGGGATGATGGTTGGCACGTGTGTGTGTGTGTGTGTGTGTGTGTGTGTGTGTGTGTGTGTGTGTGTGTGGAGGGGGGGGTAAGATAGACAGTCTTTCTATCACATCCCATAATATGACTTGCCTGTTCTTAAGCTGAAGGGTGAGAAATTAATATGGTCCATTTTAATGCGCATCTTCTCATTTAAACCAGTGTTGCTGTGACTAGAAACATTCTTAATAACTGAGTTCACATGTTCATTGAATGTAGAACTGTTGTTCAATACTGGAAAGACTTCAGATATTTTGTAAATGCTTTATGGTCTGACAACTGTCATGTTTCTAACTCAGTAATCCTATTCAATGTTTCTGTACCTAATAGTCTCAGATTCGGTTACTCTGGTTAATTCTTGCAATTTCCAGAAAAGATATTACTTTGAACTGGAAAAGTAAACAAGATTTGATGTTTAAAGAGTTTATTAATTTAGCAAAAGTTGTTTGTAAAAAAGAACTGCAAACCATTTGTTATAGAACTCATAACAGTACTCATAAAAATAGCATGGCAACAATTGGAAAACCTTTTGAACAAATACTAATAACTTCTCATGGATAAAAGGATTGTTTATCATAGATGAATGTAAATATTGTACATAGTTTTGTTATTGTTTTATTGTATTTGTTATATGTACATTTGCATATGTTTATAATGAAAACAAAATAAAAATGTTTTTGAAAAAAAAGAAAAATTCTTAATGAGACAACAACCCTTCACCAGCCCCCTTTGCAGGGAGCTGTACTCTCTCTCTCTCTCTCTCTCTCTCACTTTTTTTATAACTACATCTAGGATCACCAAACCTTGAGATCAAGTTATAAACAGTTGTCAAAACTACTTTAAATGTGCAAGATCCACCAAATGAGCTTTGGCATGACTATTTGCAAAAGAGAAACACCATCCCTTAGGTCATGCTAAAAATACTTCAAATAATCCAAATGCGGTGATCATATTTCTAAAAAAGGCAGCAGCAATAGAAAGGCATCATTTTCAGCTCCATTCCAGTCTTTGTATTTTTTTTTTCATCATCCACCCACTATATAAGAACATATCTCACTTTCTTTTCCCTTCACTCATTTTTCAGTTTGCAGGCTTCTTAACGGAAACATTTTGCAGAGAATATGCATATGTGACAAGCTCTACCCAGTGAAAATTATTGCCTACTGAAAAGGCATTTTTGTTTCTATAATAATAGTAATGCACATTTGCACAACCAGCTTGTATATGAAATATATGCTACACCAGTACTGGATTACACTAGAAATCTTGCATCATACAGCTATATCAACACCACTGATATACTACAGTTTGCTGTTTTAATTAATAACTGCTTCATATCTCCTGGGTCTGTGGTTCAATCCTGACCCCAAGTTATTGACTAAATGGCAGTTTCATTCATTAGATGTGCTCATATGAGGTTCCTCTGAAAGTGCAATTTTCTTCCTTTTCCAAAGGCATATTGCTTAGGATACTTGACTACTTTGTTTTTTTTTTCTTTCTTTTATATAGAAATCACTGTGGTAAAAAAGCTCTTATGTGGAGTCCATTGTGGGAGGTATTTCTCATCTCTTTAAAAAATAAATAAAAACAGTCAACCACAAATTATTCCATTCAGCTTTGATAGTAACCCTTACTTCACTGTCTTACTCCTTTTAGTACACTTACTGAGGGACTGATACTCTAAACTAAAACCTGGATGTGTCTATAGATCACTGCTCTGTATGCATATAAACATTACTGTGTATAAGAGTGTTGGATATCTTTTGTGTTTCCCCCTTGACAGTCATCTTACCTTCAGGTTTGTCCTGGAATGGGAAATCTACATTTAGCAAGAAATCACTGTTCTTCTTCTTTCTGCTTTTTTCCCGGTTAGGGGTTGGCACTGTGGATCACCTGTCTGCTCATGATTGGCAGTGGAGTTTTACGGTGTCAAGTTGCCAGCCTGGCACCCAACCTTCCACAGAAGGCAAAATATGCCTGTGTGGAGGTAATTTTGCAAATGTATTCATGGCCCAACGGGAAAATAAATTTGTGTTTAATAATCAACGTAAAAAAGTAAGTATAAAATATTACACCTGTTTTTTGGACCACATTTTTCTTTTAATAAAGGAGATGTCCAACAAGCAGAAAAAATGATAAAGGAAATGAATAATTCCACAGTTTCTTAGATTAACTTATACATTTAGTGAGGAAAGAATAGCCTATTTAGATGTGGATTTATTCTAGGATTTAGCAAATTCTTGTTACGTATCAAAAATATACAGAAAAAAAACCTATTCAGATGCCATTTTGCACTTTACAAGTGCTCACCCAATGCACCAAAATAAATCTGTAGTTAAGGGGCAATTGGTAAGGGCTGCCAGAATGATTACACAAGATATAAACTTTCAAACTAAATGTCAATTGTGAAAAAATATGTTTCTAAGGAGAGAATATCCAGAAAAGGTGCTGATGGAACTTATTGATGAGGTGATAAGTAAAATTGAGAACGTATATTTTTTTACCTATACTAAAAAAAAATAGAGAAACTGGTATGATGATTAGTCAAACTATAGGACCCATAGAAAAAAGTGATATATATGGGATAAGCTTTATAACTACCTATAGTAATGAAGCAGGACTCATAGCTAGGATATTAAAAAATAATTGGTCATCCCTTTTAGAAAATGGTGAATGAAGAAATATTTTGGGTTTACAAGCTAAAATAACTTATAGAAAAGGCTTAAATCTAAAAAACATTTTGGAAAAAGAAAACAGCATAAACCAAGAATGGTAGAGATGTATAAATGTGAAGCATGCCCTTATTGTAGGTTTATCGATATGGGTTACAACTTTAGTATAGGAAATCAACGGTTCATAGCAAAAGGGAAATACAATTGCATTTCAAAAAATGTGGTATACTGTGGGAAATGCAATGACTGTGAAGCTTTATATATGTAGGGAAAACATAGCAGAAATTTAAAGAAAGGGTGTATGAACATCTCTACAGTATAAGGAAAGGGAAATATAATAATGAATTGACAAAACATGCACAAGAAAATCAGGGGCACACTTTTAAGTTCGGGGTTATTGACCAAGTAAAATTGAATGAAAGAGGGGGAAATGTCAGTCTTCTATTGGAGAAACAGGAATTGTGGTGGCAACTATGTCTGAATGCTTATGTTTTCCAAGGTCTAAATGACCAGTGTTCCATAGTTTGTTAAAATTAAAACGTTTGTTAAGATAAATTACATTTTAATATGGGTGAAAAGAATTTAGGTACAGTTTTTAGTTTAGGACCAGGCAATATTATTATCATTTTAAATATGAAGATTTTAACATAAAAGTTTTAAATATGTGGAATTAATTATGTAAAGTAATGTCATGTGACATCTTGGGGGTTATAAAAAGGAAGGAACAGTTTTTTAAAATTTGTCTGAAAACGTTCATGTTAAATAAAGTAGACAAAATTGCACACCATACAACCGTGATTGTCTATTATTTCCACAGTAGCTGAGTTTTATATTTGGACATTAAGTTTGTGGACTTATGATGTGTTTTTTGATCCATGAACTTGACTATTATTATGTGCAACATAATGAAGATATTCTTAATGTTTTTTTTTTTCAAAATGATACAGGAGACCTACTTTCACTGGAACAATATGACCTTGTTAATGGTAGGTCTTGCTTTCTGAGTTTTATGGCCCTCATTGAAGAGTTAACACCATCACTTGATGAAGGAGTGTTGTTACTGCTTGTTACTTTTCTTAGCCTTGTCAAGGGTTTTGACACTATTTTACACATAGAAGATTATGATTGGGTTAACGATCCTAACAAAGTCATTATGTGTTAGAGATATGGAGGTGAAGAAAGTCATCACAAGAGGTTTCTTTCCATTCTTGGGATTAATCCTGGTTTCCATCTTGAGAACATAACACTTAGTTATGCCTGGAGTGACCCAGTCATCATCATGTTATCTGATCTATGTACTATCATTTACTGAGAAAAATTGTTGGGAGTCCAAAGTGCTTTACAGCTTTGAAAACTGCAAAACACTTTGCAGTCCCACATGTATAGTGCACAAAAGAGAAGTGTCCCTTTGAGGAATAGGCAGCTTTAAAGGCTATTAGACACTTTTTAAGCAATGGGACCCAACAAGTCAGGGTAGGGAAATGTATTTTTTTAATACCTGTTAAGTGGGTAACTGTACTTATTCACAGCACTTTGCAGTAATGACCTGTTCAAGGATGAATACAAATAGATAGACAGATAGATAGACAGATAGATAGATAGATAGATAGATAGATAGATAGATAGATAGATAGATAGATAGATAGATAGATAGATATGTGTGCATATAGTTTTATCAAACAGTGCTTTGGTCATCATCTGTTTAGTGGACACAATTTGGTTGACAAAACAGAAGGTCGATATCTGTTTGCAAAAGTAGCAGATCGGACAATTCTTGGGGTTGGGAAATTTGCACTTTCAAAAAACACAGCAGCCAGCACTCAATCGACAGCAATAGTACTTTATTGTATCATATCATTTAACATTTCAAGCTACAGACTGGTTTCAGCTAATAAGCCTTCTTCAGTATAATAAATTTGCACTTTCTCCTGAGAATTGTGCAATCTTGTAGTTAGAGGGGTGGGCTAGGGGTGTGGGGTCTGGTGTAGGGGGAAGAACAATTTTTTTTTGCATTTTGTTGTAAAGTTTTTGCATGTGCTGAGATTGACATTGATGCTCAGTACATGCATAATAGAGTGATCACGTGCATAATGTCAGTCATTTGGTGTCACCATTATGCACGTCGACAAAGGTAAGTGAATATATATATAGAAAGAGAGAGAGGGAGAGAGAGATAAGGTTGGCATAATGCTTAAGGTATTTACCGTACAAACACAAGGTGCAGGGTTTGATTCTCACATGGGGTAATTGGCTAGGCTTAAAATGTCCCACAAGGACAGTTAGCGCAGCATATTTTAGGAAGGAAACTGAAGTATCCTGAGAAAACACATGTAGACAAATACTGATCATGCAAACTGGAAACAGGCAGTGAGCCAAAGTCCAGATCACAAAAGGTCTTACCACTGAGCCACAGTACTATTGCAGAAATACCTGTCTGTCTGACAGTGGTCACCAGATGTATTCTAAAGGGCTCTGAGTAAGGATCACTTCAGCTTGGCCTATTGATATTGGATAGAAAAGTGGAAAATGGGCCATGGTTAGCCAAATTTGCTGATACTTGCAAATTGGAGACCACAACTATGTTGACTAAAAAATGCAACATTTTTCCAAGACTGATTGCAAAAACTACAGACACAGTGGAGTAGTAGCATTGTGAAACTTGGCAAAAACACATAAGTTATCATTACAAAATGAATGGACCAACCATGACATATTTACACAATCATTACAGATATAAAGACAACAGTTGACAGCAGATTGAACTTTCACTAATATGCATCTGTCAAAGTCAGAAAAGTGCTTATGGAGCCAATCTAATATGGAAGGACATATGCAGCCCCTCCAAGGTTGTTGTACCATTTTAACCCTCACTGATCCAACCCATAATTAAAGTATTGCTGCATTTTGTACCCATCAAACAAACATGAAAGAATTTGAAAAAGGACAATTACTCTTTACTAGAAAAATCATGAAACAAGAAAATTTGAACTACTTAAAAAAGCTTTCTGAATTTTCATTCTATACTCTTTTTTTACAGATTACACTAAGGTTCACCTCTACTTAGTCATTAAGACAGTGGGTGTTTTACCTGTGTTTGAAAGTCTTTGGCTGGAATGATGAATCACTGGGTAGGTGATACTAGATCAAAGAGCCTAATGCCATTCTGTAATTCGTTCATTTATTCATTTATTCATTCATACTCAAATTGTCTGCTTAATCCAGTTCAACTTTGCGGAGGAGTTGTAGATTATTTTAGCACTCAATGGGCAAAAGGAATGAATTTGAATGATAGAAAAATATGGCGGATGCATTACACTTGGGTTTAGTTTATCTCATCATAATATCTAAACAGTATTCCTTAGACATAATGACACAAACCACGCTAACCTTGCATTATGACATGAAGACCTTATTATGCAGACATGTGCATCTGTCAGTTGTTTAAACTGTATTCTTACATTTTGTCATGTTTTGCAGATGTCTGTAGTCCAAATCCTTGTGCACATAATGAAACATGTGAAGAAAGAAATGATGGCTATCAGTGCAATTGCTCTGCACCATACACAGGAAAAGATTGTCATGTGGGTAAGTATATGCCATTCTGTATGACTGTTAGTAGCTAGAATGATTTTTTTCTATTACAAGAAGTTTATCATTACAAACACAAAATAAATTAAAATAAACAAAAACAATAGCTAACTTGGTTTAAGCTGAACTTTAGGCTATGAAATGCCACCAGGTGGCCTGTACTGAAAAAAAAAAAACGGTGTGGTTGGTAATTTAAAAAGGTTTGCAGGAGAACTGTAAAATGATCCAGAGAAATGAAAATTAAGCATGTCTGTGAATCCAACTACAGCTGTGAAACTTTGTCTAATGGAGGAGATTGCTCTGTTCAGCTGCAAATTGGCTTTATGAATGTCGCCCCATAATAGGATGTTTTTTTCCATTTTGTTGCTTAATTGAACCGTAAATGTTTGTAATACATCATTTAATAACTCTTGAGGACTGCATTGAAAAACATAATAGGGGTCCCCTTGCTTTAGAAGGGTGATAACTGTAGATGTTTTCTAAGAATAAAGATATGGTGTGATTACTTCAAAACATGATTAATGATATGTAGCTATAAATTTAGGTGAGAAGTCGTCAGAAATCACCTTCATATGTTGAAGGGTTGTGTTTCTTATAAAAATGAATCCACAGAGTCATTTAAACACGGTCAAAGACTGGAACAGCTGTTCTTATTGCCTGACTCAAAACATGACGCTGAGAGCCAGAACAGATCAGTACTCAGAAACAATGAATGAATCAGATCTCAGATTTTTCTCATGATGTATTGTTAAAGGAAGGCGAGAATTAAAGTGCTATTTATGGAGAAAGTATACATTTGCATAGTGTTGTAACACATTAAAATCCACATACCATATCCTACACAAGTCATTTAGGTCCCCTACACACCATGTAACAGAAAGGAATATGAATGTAGTCTACAACTGGTATACAAAGTAGGTTACACAGTATTGTCTGCAACTGACAGATAAGTGAATGACAAATTACACTGCTTAGTGGGAAGGTTAAGCTATAGGAGAGCAACAGTGGACAATGTGTTGCAAAACAGTAAAATTCAGCACAAGTAGCCCAACGAAGTACAGCACACGGGTTTATTCAGAGTCAGCACACCACAAGGATGAAAACATAAATGCTTATATCGACAAGTAAGTTTGCTTCTACACAGACTTCTTCAGATGCATAAGTGAATATAACTCCCAGAGAGCAGTTTAAGTACTTTTACTTTAGTAGTAACATATTATCAATGGGGAAACATTGTTCCTGCCAGCTAGAGATTATCATTTTTCTAGCAATGTACGTAGTTCCTGTGATTCTTTTGGCTTGGTATACATGGCCCTATGCAGTCAAAGTACTGCCTTTTATATAGGGAAACCGAGAGAACGTTAGAGAGGAGAATGTAATGAGCACACAAATTATATTCTTATTAAGAATTCTAGAAGTGATCTCTACAAATACACCCTCGTATATACAGGAGCGTCATTTTCATTCTTTGTTGTGGAATAAATAGCTAAGGGGTTGAGAGGAGGACCCTGGGAAACCACAACTGAGTATAGAGAAGTGTTCTGGCAGATTTTATTAGAGGCTAATAAATATCCTGGTCTCAATGATGTTATTTCTTTAGCTCCAGTTTTATAACTATGTGCTGCCAGGTTATAATACACTGTTGTACATTTTTTGTTCATAAAGTATTTCAGAATATATCATTATGCAACTAGTTTCATCTTTTACCTATGAAAGTAATGTTTTCTCAGAATGGCCACGGGGGGGGGGGGGGTAGTATTTGATATACATGCTTGTGATTGATTTTAATGCATTATACAACGTTAATATCATAAATGTATTTATGTATATTTTTAAGAAATATGTTATAGCTCAAGTTTTATGTGTTTTATTATGCTTTTTATGCATATACATTGTCATTTTATGTGACTTGTTTAGTTTTTACTAGCTCACATTTTAACTAGCTGCATTGTGATTGGAGGGACACTACTCAAAAGTATTTAAATTGCTGTCTGTGTGTTATATTCACTTATGCATCTGAAGACATCTGTGTAGACAAAAACGTACTTGTGGATATAAGCGTTTATGTTTTCATCCTTGTGGTGTGCTGACTCTGAATAAACCTGTGTGCTGCACTTTGTTGGGCTACTTGTGCTGAATTTTACTGTTATGGTCTAACTATACAGTATTTGCTTTGGTCAATGTGTTGCAAACACAGCAGTGTGGCACCTGACTGTGAAGTAATGGTGATGGGATATTTGGCCTAACATAAATGAGAAACAGTATCACCAATGCCTGGAATGACTCTCCGTGTAGGGCAAGGAGACACCATAGTATGTAATGGTACTTTTCAAAGACCAACTGGGGACATAATGGGGATCTCACAGGCATCTGCATCCAGGGTACTCCACCAGTTCCTGGATGCCATGCAAGCACATGCCAGTGAGCACATTTATTTGCCCTGCACCCCTGAGGAGAAGGTCAGCAATATTTGCCTCTTCCACCATGTAGCACACTACCCTGAGGTACTGGGTGCCATAGACTGCACTCATGTGCACATCAAAGCACCACCCAGTGAGGAGGGTAGTGTCTATGTCAACCACAAGGGGTATCACTCCATCAAATGCCAGGTCGTGTGCAATGCCCAGGTCATTATCATGAATGTGTGTGCTGTCAGCCCTGTCAGCTATCATGACTCCCACATCTGGCATGCCTCACAGCTGTATCAGACATTTGCTGGGGGGACATCCCATAAGGCCATCTACTGGGGGATGCTGGCTACTCAGTGGAAGCAAAGATGATGACACCCATCAGAAATCCACACATACCTACTGAAGAATGCCATAATGAGACACACACACAAACTAGGAATATCATGGAGCCTGTGTTTGGGCTGCTCATGTCACAGTTCCGCTGCCTCGATAAACCTGGTGGAGCCTTGCAGTACTCTCCAGCCACATGTGCACACATGCTCACAGTATGTGCCATGCTACACAATATGATCCTGCAGAAACAGCTGTGGCAGGAACATCACAGGGTAGGGGCACACAGCCCCCCACCAGTGCCAAGGTCCTCCCAGCCACAAGGGGACTTGGAGAAGACCCCCTTGAGCCTATCCCTGTAGGCAGATGTAGGCATGCCCAGTATGCCCTGGCCTTGGCAAAGAGGTAATGCATAGCACATGCACTGACAGCCTAGCGACCTTGGGACTGACACCTCACCCCGACTCACATACATAGTAAAAGGATGCCAGCCACATCACACTACTTGTACCTTACCATGTATAGGATATGTACTGCATGCATCCTACAGAGTCAGCCTTGAAACACTGTTCTCTCAACTGCTGCAGGCACAAGGTAAGTCACTCTTCTTTGAAACAAATGTATGGAGTACTAGACTATGGTAGCATATGTATGGACCTGCCGCATGTATGCAAGGGAATGGAGTGGGCAACTGGGATAGCTGCCGACAACTGACACCTACGTTGGACAACAGGAACCCTTTTCCCATTAATGGCCGCTCCATAATATGCAGTTGGCCCCAAGCCAGCAAAACCCACTGCACTATGTAAGGGAATTACAAACACAGGCATCAGAGGAGTGATGCTTGATTGTCACTGCTAGAGTTCCTATACAACTGCAGTAACAGTATGTTTGCAAGGTAATACCAGCAGACCACACAATCCCTGGGCTGTATCAATCAACCAGGTGATGTGTACCTGTTCCCCAATATGCAGGGATCAATGTGCTATGTATGTCTGTGTTTGATAGTGTCAGGAAGTAAACTGCATTATCTGGTGGCTGTTGTGGCTTAGTGGGCTAAGTACATTACTGTGGTTGATAGGGTACATAACACGATACTGGCTGCACCTACTCTTTTGTATGTGAGCCACACCTATGGTAGGAGTGCTACAGAATGTCCATATGTCAGTATTTGTTACTGCAAGAAAGCTGGACAATGCCACAGACAATGGATGGACAGGGGGCCACAGATATGGACAGCACACAGCTCTGAGTAACTGTGTCAGTACTTACAACAAGTCAGTAGGCACCATCCATACCTCACAAATGTACAGGGTTTCACAGAATGCCCACATTTATGTTTCATATATCTGTTCTGTTTCTCATAACATTACAGTTGTTTGGCAAACTTCTGGCAAATCAATAAAGGTTGCTGTGAGAAAATAAAGACAGACAGTTGAGATGCAGACGTCATTCCATCAGAAAATGCATGCTAACACAAAAGTATTCTACCAACTGTTTATGTTTGTAAGAGCAATATTAAAATCTTACCCCCATGTTTGGGCCTGTGTCCCACTGTTATATATGGCCCTGTCCAGATTTTTGGCTGTAAGAGTTTGAGAGGTATGGCAACATGTAGCCTAATAATAACAGTACAATACAAACCATCTAAGGACCAGAGCAGACGTATGGAGCACAATGCTGGACAACCTGCAAAACAGGTTTAGTCAGAGGTGTGAAGTCTGTAACCCTGTGTGTGGTGTTACATCTCTTACCCCAGTCACAGCATACCTACAACTATATAGATCAACAACTATGGACAAATCCAGAAACTGGAGCAGGGCATGACAAAGGCCCACATATAAGGGGAAGGAGGAACTCCTGCCCAGTCAAATGTAGAAAGTGCAGAATAGAACAGTTCATGCGTTAGCATGGGTTCCCTGCAGTGTATGGAACAGGTAACCAAAATGTCTGTCAGCTTTTCCTCACATCAAGCTATAATGATCTACCACTGGTGTACCAAGAAATCCCAGTGTTATGTAAAATGTATTAAACATATTATGCAAAACTCTATTCAGTCCAATACACTCTGTACACACTCCACATATGGGTCAGATAGTATGGACAGCACACAGCCAGGAAATCCCTCAGGCATTATATCAGGGATGTGTTAGACTGTTTCATCAGGTTCAACAGATAATTGGCTGTAGCACACAAAATCCTGGACTGTAGTATGGGTAGGTCTGGCCTGGAGTCCCATTGTAAGTATTGATGGTCATACTGGGCATACTCCTACACTTAGCTAATTTCAGTCCATGTCTGAATACACATCTGACTATAGGACTGCGATGCCCTTATATCTCTGTGCATACAGACAACTAGGCATACCTTAACTGTCTCTTCCTATCCCCATCAGACATGATTACCCGTATCTATCTGTATGTGACACATATAAGATATATCTGGATCTGTTGAGTTTAATACATATATATATATATATATATATATATATATATATATATATGGGTCTATATATTTGATTGAAATTTCATTTAATTGAAAATGAAATCACTAGGGCCACTTCACTGAAGGTGTACTTCACTGAAAACTCATTTGACTGAAACTCATTTCATTGAAAGTTATATATGGCCCTTTCCCCACTGTAGTGTGATCGTAGAGTTAGTATATATAGTAAGGGTGGGTGTGGGGAGCAAAGCCCCCCACATTGGGGGGTGTGGGAGGGAAAAGCCCCCCAACATACTTTGGTTATATATTGTCTTCTACAAACAGTTATTCATTACACTTGTAAGTTTCCATGTATATAGTTTAATATGTTTATAATTTGTGGGGGGGCTTGCCCCCCCCCCTTTACTATATATACTAACTCCAGGATCGCACTACAGTGGGGAAAAGTACATATATATAACTTTCAACACAATGAGTTTCAGTCAAATGAGTTTTCAGTGATTTTCAATGAAATGAACTTTCAATCAAATGTAGTAGACCCATATATATATATATATATATATATATATATATATATATACACACACACACACGCACACCCACACACACACACACACACCATATATAGAGAGGCAAAAAAAACCACTGTGTGATTCCTTAAACCTCTTGTATTAGAGGCAACATGGGATATATACAAATTACCCTTTAAGAACCTCAGGTGTTTCAGTTAAATGGGAATTCTGAATGTCCATGACTTTTTCTTTTAAGTCAATTGGTAGACACATTCAAGCCAATAAAGCCAACCCCCACTAGCTGTGGACATGCATGTTTCTGCCTTATTATGGCATCATTAGCACAGCACAAGTGGATTGTTTGGCTAACATTTGGAAACACAGGATTGTCATACCCAACTGATATCCATAAATCTTAGGGTGACTGCAAAATATCCCAGCTAACAAACATTTAACAAACATTTACTAGATTTTTCTTTTTGTTTTTTATCCAATTATTTTTTTCTGTGTGTCCCAGGTACAAGACTTGCCAGGATGATAATTTTGCTGGTGTGCAGAACAGTGTCAGACAGACAGAAGGTGATTAAAGCAGTTTTAAGTATCTTTAAGTGGGTTTGCAAGACGTCCCGTGATGCCAAGTTGTGCTTAGTCTCACTTAAACCCATGTATTTCCACTCTGGAATCATAGATAAACTTACTAAGCTGGGCATTAATCCCTACATCACTCGATGGGTTGCCAACTGACTTACTGACAGAACCTACACTGTAAAAGTAGCCAACTCCAAATCCAGTCCCAGACAAGTGACAAGTGGAGTACCTCAGGGTTCAGTCCTAAGACCACTCTTGTTTGGCATCTACTTCTCTGAAATACAGGCTAAAACTAAGGGACTCTGGCTAACAAAGTTCGCAGATGACTGCAAACTGGGAGCCATTATTGAATCCCCAAATGATGTGGATATTCTATAAAAGGGCCTTACAGAAACAGATGCTTGGTGCCAGATCCATGGGCTCAAGCTCAATGCCAAGAAATGTATAGTTATCCCCTTTGGGAAAAAACATGTTCCTGTGAATTGCCACATAGGTGGCAGTACACTAAACACTGAAAGTGTGATAAGAGACTTAGGGACTCAGGTGGACGGTGGTCTCACCTTCGATAACCACATCACCACAACAGTCAGGAAATCCTTCTATGTGGCACACCTCATCACTAAGGGCTTTTCATCCAGAAAAAAAGAGGTCATTGTCCCACTGTACTCATCCCTCATTAGACCCATTATAGAATACAATGCCCCGTTTGGTATGTACCTCTCAAGACATCTGCAACAACTGGAAAGGCCGCAGAAATACCTCACTAAAAGAATCACAGGCCTAAAGCAGATGCCCTATGCTGACCGTCTAAAAAAAACTCCACCTATACTCTGTCACATATTGTCTACTCAGAGGCGATCTCTGCTTATCATACAAGGCAATGTCAAATCCAGAGCTGTTGGACATGCTACAGTTAATGAAATCCCAGTCCCTCAGAGCCACACACTTCAGGGATATAGCCATAACAACAGTAAACAGTTTTATCTGACTTATTAACTTGGAATAGTAGTGTATTTGTGGGCGTTAAATTTAATGCAGTCTTATCACTTTGTTGAGCAATGCTGTTTATGTACTAGTACATCTGGAGACACAAATTAGTATACCATTGGAACAACTAGGACAGACAATGTATTTACCTGTAATTCCTGTGGGGAGAACATCTGTCAACAATACATCACTGTTTCTATACATATTCAGTAGTATTTTCTGTTTCTATAAATATATAGTAGTACTTGTCCCTGGATTTGAACCCCGGGTCTGTGTTTGGAAAAAATGAACAACACATATCATTTAGCAAACTGAGCTACTGAGCCACTGCTTTATGTTGAATGACTGATATGTGTCTAGAGCTCATCTGGTAACAAATTCTGACCTAGTAATGTAGGTAGAGTGTCACTCAAGACTGCAGTGACACTTAAACACACATGCATGAGATGCATGCATGACAGAGATAGTAGGTGAACTGTGCATTAATACTTAGAATGCAGGTGTACACATTTAACCCCTAGTGGATGGGAATATGTGTGATCTGTACAGACCATATCAGCGTGCTTGATTGGCTAGCTGACCCATATACAGTTGCAGATTGTATATTTGCAGTCTACAGCTATTACAGTTTCATACTTGTCTGCATCAGCATAACTACGTTCAAGACTGCATATAGCTGAAATGCAAAGGTTAACAGAAGACAGTCCTGAGAGAAACACACTATAATACCTTAGACATTACTATTCAAGGTTCAGATCTTATAGTTTAGAACAAATATCATACTGCAGTATATCTTGTAGTACAGCTCCACATGTATACTTTAGCAAAACAGTCCTTTATTGGCCAACCTTCAGGCACTTCATGGTATTATACCCATGTTTACTTCACAGCACTTGTAATACACAATTTCTTGCCCAGCAGCTCACAATACACATAACATTTAGCACAATAAACCTTTATTGAGGGTGACCTGAAACAGTTAACAGTCTTTTTATTGTTGAACACTTTACATAATGGAGACATCAAAATGATACCACAATGTATGTATTACTAACTTTATTTCCTTAACAATTCTGACTGCAGGTACACTTTTTTCCTGAAATTTATGATTGCAGATGATTTATTCCCTTCACATTATGAATCCAGTTGAAATTTATTACCAGAACATCATTATTACTACAGTATACACTTCTTATTCCGTAATATTATTAATGCAGTGGTAAACTGCTTTCCTTAACATTATCAGGTTTCATGTTTTCATGTATAATGAACTGTAACTGGAATTACTCACTTATATCAGTCCAGGTCTATGAACACATTCATTGCAATACACTCACAACAGAATACACCTACTTGCAGTTACTACTGTACTCTTTCTTAATTATATTAGTATATATTACAGGATATATCTGTACTCACCACACTCTTGGCGCAACCTGGCCAGATGCCCTGTATGGGCTTCCAGGTTGCAAGCTCTCTCCTTTGCAGCTGTGGGGAGAAAAATACACCATTATGTGTACCTGTCTATGAGATATTCATACTAGACTTTGGTAAATCATTGCTTCCTATACTTACAAGCTTGTAGGGCATTGTCATCCTGAGCATCTTGGAAGCACTGAGCCAAGATTTGCCCCTTCCTACGCTTCAGGTCATTGTAGTGGTGACACACCTGCTCACCACTGAGGGGGATGCCAGTTGCAGTGGTGAGGTCAAGTGACAGCTGGTCCCAGGCCTCAGATTTGTATTTAGACCCCTGGTACTGGCTCTGCAGAAGCCAGATGTCATGGTCTTTTATAAGGAGCCCAACCATGACCCTGGACTCCAACATGCCCCACTGCTGCGCCCAGAAATGCACACCCTCTCCAACTCCAGCCATAGCTTCTCCATGGATCAAACTCCAACAGGTTCTGGCTGTATTTCTGCCTGTTCAGCTTAAATAAGGCTGTTTTCCCACCTTTGCTGCCATTGGACCATTTTTAAAAATGCTAAGCAAAACTTAGCACTGCACAAACCTGCTAAGCTTAGCTGAGCAGTGCTTAAACTGGCAATTGCTGAGCAGTGCCCAAACCCAGCTAAGTGGAGCTCCAGTTTGCTAAGTACTGCTGAAACGAGTCATCTTTAAGCAGTACTTGGATTGACTTTGCAATGCTTAGCTATGGGCAACTGGATTTATTTAAAAATAAAAAAATATATATATTGAAAGTAATTGTTCAGTAATGATATTTTATTATTATGTGTATCTATTTTACTTTATATCTCCTAGTCTAATGCATTATAATTATGTTATCTTGGAGTGTGACTTTAATGTATTGGACACTTCTGTGTGAAAATGGGCTTCTGGTCCAGCTAGACTAACCCGTTTAACAAATATCAATGTATACATCATTAAAAATATATATTTTTATAACATTTTCCTATCTCATGTAAAAGCTGAATGGCCTGTCTGTGTATTTGAACTGTACACCTACTGCACACAAGGCCGTGACTTTAACCATTCAGCTACTGAAGATATGGTGATTATAGTGATACATTTCCATATAGCTCTCAGTTATGTTTAAGCAGTGCTGAGCACCACACAGCATTGTGCAAACCCACTTAGCTATGCTTAAACTTGACCTTTTCTAAATAATTAAATGCATCTGGTTTCTATTTTTAGATGTCTGGTATGTGTCTACTGCTAAGTGGTGTGCTGGGCAACCACACAAAAAAATGAAAATTGTTGCATCTTTCAGCTTTTCCTGGTTAGGGGTTGCCACAGCAGAACGCCGGTCCACTAATGATTGGCAGTAGATTTTTATGTGCCGAGTTGCCGGCCCTGACGCACAACCTTCAATGAAGGTTCACCCATTCACGCATGTCTCCAGACAGAAGACGTTCTAGCTGAGAGTCAAACAGGACAACGTCTTACTGTAAGGCGACAACGCTACTGCAGCACCACCACCGCAGTACACAAAAAAAGAAAATAAAAATAAAAAAATAAATAAAAATTAGTTAAATGTGTTTCTCTTTATTATTTAAGTGTCATCCAGCACTTTAACAGTTCAAGGGGTGTGTTACTCATTGTCTCTCTCTCTCAGTAGTGAGCCTTCATTAATATGCAAGGCGCGCTGCAGAGGACGAGCTGCAGACACGTCCACAGTACACTCCATGTAAGACTTACACTGTTCCTACGTGGAATTTATTAAATCTGGGGGAATATATTTTCCATTAATCTGTCTGCTGGTTGCCCACTTCAATGGATGAAGGAGGAAGGTTATAAAGAACATAAATTATTAGTTTTAATGACCTCCAATGAGACTAAACCATCCAGTTCGGTGGGGACCAGAATGGTGCTTCTAGAGAGCCAGATGACATTGGTACTAATGAGTTCTTGATTTACGGTTTCAATCCACAGCCAATTTGATGACCAGGTGTAAAACTATGGTAAAGCTGATATAATGTTGTGATATTAGGTGACAGTACATATGGGGCCTTAAGGCATGGTTTTGACATGCAAGTAATATCAGAGTTGTTGCTACTTCCTCTCTAACATAGATGACGAGCAGGCGGGGTATTTCATTTAGATGTTTTAATACATAGAAACACATCAGGATGGATAGTAGCATCATAAAATATAAACAAACTGACTAACAGACAGACCTTACATACATACATGCTTACATCTCAACAGCTTACTACAAAATGGCAGTCAGGTTTGCACATGCTCAGTATTTATACACTGGTGCGGCTTCTTAAAGGTACATACACACACATTGATCTACAAAAGTGATACATTTATATACAGTATTCTAGCAAAGGAAATTTTCTTTGAATATTTCCAAGATTAGAAATAGGAAATGATCGAAATGAATATATGAGGGCTGAGGATTATGTTCAATCTCTCCTGAAAGCACAAGTGAAAAAGAATAAGACTTCATTAAGCTGGTTATTTTGTTGTGAAAAATAAGGGGAATTTGACTTTATGTCTGGTAACATTTTATTTAAGTATATTAAGATTTGAGCATTCTGTCCTCCAATTGTGGATTGTGGTAACAGGAATAATTGTCTAAGAAATGTAGATAGAAGTGACTGTACAAAGTCATGTTATATATAATAAAGATATTTATTAGATTCTTAGGGAAATTAAATTATAGAAAATTAATACTGTAGCAAAGAAATCAAACCAAAAATTAGAAAAATAAAAATGTGTATATGTACACAGTTACAAACAGAAAGAACCACTTCAGGTGAACCAGATGTGTGGATTTCATGTACAACCCCCACACAAAGTTATTTCTGACAATGGCACGCAGCTCACAAGCCAACAGTTCAAAAGATTTGCTGAAGAGTGGAACTTTACTCATGTCACAAGTAGCCCAGAGTATCCTTAGTCAAATGGTTTGGCAGAACATGCAGTACAAAGTGCAAAGCAGTTACTAGAGAAGCCAAAATGAGACAATAGTGATGTTTTCCTAAATCTCATGAATCTCAGAAATATCCCTCGTGATAAACATCTTGGTTCCCCTGCTCAGAGACTTCTGTCGAGACAAACCAGAACCACATTACCAATCAGTAGTCAGTTGCTAGTTCCATGTGTCAAGAACAACAGGTCAGTGAAAGCAAGTCTGTTGAAGAAATGCCTAAACAGAAGTCCTACTACCATAAGACCAGCAAACTGCTCAATCCATTACGAGAAGGAGAAGTGGTAAGGATGCAAATGTCCAGAGGTTATGATCGGTTTGGAGTCGTGAAAAACATCAGTCCAGAGCTGAGACTGTACATTGTGGAATCACAAGGATCAGAATTCAGGTGGAATCAGAAGCATTTAACACCAGTGTCCGAGCCTGTACCACAGCATATAGCCTGTGAGAAAGACTCTTTATCTTATAGGTTCATAGGTTCATAGGATGATACTAGGCTATTGGCCCAGAGACTCTTATAAGCCTAGCCAAGAATTTCGCCCATGTTCCCTCAAAGTCAGCACCTGTTTCCCCTGTTCAGCAGGGACACAGGTGGGATCCCAAGGGTATATTTTTTGTTTCCCATCCAGTCGTCCAGGTTCCTTTTAAAGAGGGCTAGAGAGGTACTCTGCTTGACAAGGAGAGGAAGTCTATTCCACAGATGGGGAACTCTTTGAGGCACAAATCTATTCCACCAACAAGTTCTGTTAATATCACAGTCCTGCTTAAGGCCTTGCATGTGGGTTGCTCAAGTGGAGTTTGTCTTGCAGATATGCAGCAACTCCATCAAGGCTGGGTCTGAAATGGCCTTGTATGCCAGACACAGGTCACCACTGGGCAGTCTGTATGAGACTGAGTAGAGGGACAGGGCTTTTAGCCTATCTGTATAGGATAGGTGTTTGAGACCCTGGATTTTCCTGGTCAGGAACCTCTGTGATCTCTCCAACTGCTGCATGTGCTTGGCAAGGTACATGCCGAAGGGGGCATTGTACTCAATAATGGGTCTGATAAGGGAAGAGTACACAGATGTGATGACCTCCTTGCTCCTGAATGAAATACCTTTATTTATGATGTGGGCCATGTAGAAAGCCTTCCGTACAACAGAGGCAACGTGGTAATCGAAAGTCACGTTGAGACTCAGAGTGAGTTGTCTGGTGTTCCAGTTCCTAAGGAAGTTCAAGAAGCTATTTCCATTCCTGTGATGAATCCTATGATGAACTGTTCACTGAAACCTGTCCCTGTTGCTAAGTCCAGTCCTGATGGCTATGTCACAAGATCCGGTCGAGTGTCGAGACCGTGTTTCAGATATACAGTGACTTGGACATGACAATATGAATACCTTGAGCATTGTGATTATTTCCTGAATATGTATTTTGTTGAATGCCTAACTGGTTTCTTTTCTTTAAGAGGGAGAATGTAGCTCAGGGTACATATCTCTTTAAGAAACCTCTTGAGGCCATGTACTAAGTGTATTGATTACTGAGCACGTGCAGTGAACGAGTGACATTTTGTGGTTAGCTGTTGAGATGTAAGCATATATGTGTGTAAGCTCTATCTGTTAATCAGTTTATTTATACTTACTGATGCTGCTTCCCATGCTGATGTGTTTCTATAAAATAAAGCATCTTAAACGAACTACCCCACCTTGCTTGTCCTTCTTAGAGTGAGGGACAAGCAACAATACCTGTTCTGAACAAAATACCTATATTCCTTTAAGCAAGGCTTTATTAACAAAGGGGGTGATGGTGCTATAGCTCCAAGCCCACATTTTAAAGTGACCCTGCTACTTCTAAACCCAATTTTGTATGAAATCCTGTGCTTTTGTCATTCCATGTAAACAGGTCCATTAGAGGTTTCTTTTTTACTCCAGGACCACAAAGCCCACAATCCAGTATTGCCTTTAAGAATTTATGTTCTAGAACACAGTGATATTGGAAACAGTACTAGTCATCACTGCTTAAACACCTGCAGTGAGAGTGTTATGAACTTTAGCAAAGACTTAAGAGCTCTTTACTAAAATTTATGAAAGGCTTAAGTTAGCAGGGGAAGAACAAAAAATAGCAGCTTTTTATCTGGAATGGGAAGAATTTTTGTTTTAACCAAAGGGAAGAATAGGCATACACTGAAACAGGGCTGGACGAAAACCCAGAAGGATGCCTGTCACCAAGAGTGTTGATCGCTTTTCAAAATTTGTTGCAGTGGATTTTAATCCTCTGTTGGGATGTACCGATGGGCTGACGGATTTTTGTTCCAATAAGGGCAATACCAACTTCGATTTGATGAGATTTGAGAGTGATTTGAGAGATCTTGAGAACAAGCTGTACTGGATGAAATGTCTACAGTTACAACATTTGCACTTGGAAGCTTGCTTCCATCATAAAGTGATACCAAGAGGTCCGTGTGTCCTTAAAATGCCTACGTATGGGACTCAGTATCCTGAACTTTTGGCCAAGTGGCAGCAACTGAATTTGGAGGTAAGCCTGAACTATGTTAGACTGCTTGTTGATTTTTTTAAACCTGTTGAACAGAAATTATTAGAGGAAGTTAAACAACAACATTTCCTTAGCACTGTGGTTCCCATTGATTTGTTTGAAGCCAACTTTAATGAAATCCTCGATGATGTAGCTGTTTATGAAACTCAAGTTGTTAAATCAAAAGAAGAAGATGAGTAGAGATACTTATGATTTTAAGAGTGAGCACGGTTTTCCATGTTCCAAGGTGGAAAGAACTTGATTTATCAAAGAAACAAGACAGTGACCTGAATGTTTCCACTGTTGGTTTAGCTCAGGACTCTACAACTTCCACTGAGTTATCCATATCTTCTGGTGCTGCCGGTTCTGTGACTGGGGCACACTTATTTATTTTATTTATTTATTTTATTTTACAGTTGTTGACTGGGATAGTCCGACTGGAAACATGTCCATTTTTGGATGATGGCCTGAGGATAAAAGCTCCAAGGTAAAACATACAGTAGAAATCACAAAATGAGTACAAGTTACACACAGTTTACAGGCTGCAGTTGAGCAAGCAGGTAATATAATAATACATTTTTAAAACAGTGTTGACAAATTGACTAGGCAATGTAGCATGATTACAGACTATAGAGGAGGATCTAGTTGGGTTTTGAACAAGGACATAGCCAGTGAGTTTTAAAGTATAGCTTGAGGTTTTTTTTAACTGAGTAAGAAAGAGTTCAAGAGTAAGATCAGCAGGAAGAGAGTTCCAAGTTTTGTCAACAGAGTTAGCAGGGAGTCCCCAGCAGAGTTGTTGATTTTGGATGTTTGAACCAGTAGTTTATTAGAAGAGTGAAGTGACTTCAGGTTGCTATAAGGGTTGATGATATTTTTAAGTGCATGCATATTATCAGGGTGGTTGAGAACTTCATGGGCAATTCTAACTTACATCTTTGGCAGCCTCTCCTGATGTTAGAAGGAAGGTTCCATCCACTCTTAACAATCAGGTTTTTCCATCAGTCTCCCTACCCATACGCCAAGGGCCCTGCAGGGAGCAGGGGCAATCGTTGATAAGGGGGAGGAAAAGGAGAAAAGATTCCATGGAAGTTGGTCGGCACAAGGCTATCAAACAGATGTGGATAGCAATAGAATGTCCTTAATATGGAACATTTCTATGAAGAGTTTAACTGCATCTCAAGTTTCAGTGTTGAGTAAAGGTTTACCTTTTATTCATGCCCAGAGAGCCGATATTGTTGATATTATTATTGATTTAAGACTTTTTATTAGAAATGTGATGTTGAGGACACTTTTTGGGGATGAGTAACAACAATATTGATATAGTTAGGAAACCAAATACTTGTGTACCCCCTACACATCCTTTATTGGAAGTGTTTGGGAAACTATGTAATAATGATTTATTCAAAGCCTTACAGTTTAATAGACATGGTAAACAATTTTACAATCTAACTGAAGATGAACGTAGTGCCCTCGGTCAGCTGCAGGACGATGATGATATTATGATTAAGTCAGCTGATAAGGGGGGCTCCATAGTAGTTATGGACCATCAGTTTGATGTTACAGCTTTGACTGATATACTTTCTGATAACACCACTTATGGGATTAGTGACGATTCTAAGATAGAGAACTTGGTTTAATACACGACTGTCTGCTGAGTGGTTTTATAACTTTAGAGTTGTTGAATTTTCTTACAGTGGAACTCCCATTGATACCTGTGTTTCAGGGTCTCCCAAAAATTCATAAAAGTCCTGTTTTTCCACCCTTTAGACCTATTGTTTCTGGAAGAGGCTGGCTTACTGAGCCTTTTTCCATCTCTGTTGACAAACATCTTAGGAGTGTACTAGATCAGCATCCCACTGTTTTGAAAGATTTGAAACAATTTTTGAATGATTTATATTCTTTTCTCAACAGCAGTAGATTGTCTTCCCATTGTTTGATGGTCACCCTGGACATTGTCTCCCTCTTTACTGTAATCCCTAATATTGACGGGATTGAGTGGGTGAAGATGTTTTTGACAACCCACAGTCAGTTTGAAACTAAACAGATTCAGTTGATTTGTCTGTTTGTTGAGGTAGTTTTGGAGAATGTGTTTCTTTTTAATCACGTTTATTATTTGCAGAAGACTGGCATAGCTATGGGCACTTCTTGTGCCAATAGCTACGCCAATATGGTGTTAGCACAATGGGAGAGCAGCTCTGTCTTTAGTTCTGAGTTTTATGGTCTCTATGTTAAGTTCTATCAATGTTTTGTCAATGATATATATTTGATCTGGGATGTCCCCAAGGAGGACTAGCTGAGGTTTGTAATTTTCTACAGACAACTACACACTTTTTAAAGTTCACAATGAAGTGTTCACCAACTACCATTGATTTTTGGGATAGAAGGATGAATAAGTTACTGGATTTATCCTTCACTACTAATTTATTTAGAAAGATGTGTAGGAGGAATACCAATCTGTATAGGAGGAGTATGCACCCTAGATATGTTTTTGATAATGTCCTGAAAGAGCAAGGTATGCGTATCTCCAGACTGAATAGGGATGATGATGAAAGCAGGTTAGAAAATGACATTTTAAAGTTATCTAGTGTTCAGCTGAAAGACGAGCATATTCAGCTATTAAAACTAGGTTTGAATTTTGTACCTGCTAAAAGGGCTGAAATTATGGACACTATTTTGTCTCTGAAAAAATATACTAGAAAACTGAATCTCAGTTACATTCTGAAAAATGTTACATGTTGTGATTCATTGTTTGTAAAACCTTCATGTTACAATCCAGCATTGTTACACACTTTGAAAGTGTTTGAAGTTTCATGTGAAAATGAACTGAGGGAACTATTACATATTAATGTCAACACAAGGTGGGGATATCTTGACAATTTAGACTCCAGGATGAGGGCAGCCATGAAAGATTTATCCAACAGCAAAGAGCTTAGAATCATGAAAAGTGATAAAGGGGGAATGTTGGTGGTCATAGATCAAAGTAATTACATCAAGAAAATGGAAAGTATGTTAGACAACACTGATGAGTGCAGGAAAGCTAAAGTTCAGGATATTTTCAAATGTTATAGATTTATTTCTACGTTTTTGTACGACAGTCTCATGAATGATGATTTAGATCAGACCATGTGCCATTTTTGTAATATTGAAAATCCGAGAATAGGTGTTATGTTTGGCATTCCTAAAACACATAAAAGTTTAAATGACCCATCATTTAGACCCATCATTTCAGCACCCAGTTATGTTACGGAGGGTATTTCCCTCTTGGTGGATGAGCTGCTCAATCCTTTAGTCAAAAAATCAGATTCCTACCTAAAAGACTGCTTGGATTTTTTGGACAGCATGAGAATTTTCAGTGACACTTGTAGGTTTGATCCTAAGGTACATGTTATGTTCACTTTAGATGCAGTTTCTTCATATACATCTATCCCACATGATGCTGGCATTGAGTTTGTCCGGGCCTATTTGAACCATAGTACTAATATATTCAGTTCTAGTATTAATTTTTATTGTGAACTGCTCAATGTACTTCTAGACAACCACTATTTTTTTGTTTAATGGACAATATTACAAACAAATAAGAGGGGTAGCGATGGGTTCGCCCTCTCTTTTGCTAACATCGTCATGGGATGGTGGGAACATGCTGTGTTAAAATCATTCTGTATGAAATATAATATTTTGTATTACAAAAGGTTCATACATGATTTAGTTTTTATTATAGAAGGAAATGTTGCTATGGCTGAATTGTTTTAGTGAATTAAATGAAGCATCTGACTTTTTAAAATTTGTTAAAGGTTGTATAGGTGGATGTGTAAATTATTTAGATGTCAATCTTGAATGGGATAACTTGAATAAGAAATTTACAAACAGAATATTTAGGAAAGAAACATTCAGGAATAGTTACTTACATTCTTCGAGTTTACACCAAAAATTTGTTAAAAATAACATACCAAAAAGGACAGTTCATTAGAGCCAGTAGGTTGACCAATAAGGATCACCTACTGGAAAGAGAATTTGAATTCATCATAAATCTGTTCCTTCATAGAGGGTATGATGAAAGTTTTTTGAGAGATGAAGCTAAGGAAGTATGGGAGAAGAGGGATAACTTTTATCCACCTATTTTAGTTAAGACAAGGAGTTCTGAGTTCCAAATGACCAACAACAAAGATTTTGCACTAGCACAATTAAGCTTTGATATGCAAATGACAGTAGACAACATTAATATTCGTAATATCATAGAGAAAAATTGGAACATTGTCCAAGGGAATCATGAACTAACAAAAGCAATAGGAGACAAACCAAGGTTTGTATATAGAAAAGATTACAATTTGAAGGCCTTGTTTGAAAAAGGTAGATACTAGATCCTTGGTAATTCCTTTTATTTTATTTATTTTACATTTGTTAACTGGGAAATTCCGACTGGACCAGGTCCATTTTCAGCAGAGGCCCGGGGAGAAAAGCTCCAACATCAAGTTATACAAATACAGTACATCCAGCATAATACACAAAACAGGTTACATCATGTATGCAGAGCATAGTAATATAACAAGAATTAATAAAAACTTATAGAACATGGGTAAAAAGACAATGTCAGTCATACTTTGGTAAGAAAAGAAAATATATCAAGTAAGATTCTACAGTTAAAAGTACCCTTTCAGATGACCAAGCCTACAGGGATCAGAGCTCCAGCATGTGATCAGAGAGGAATTTGGGGAGTTAATAGTAGTATGGGTAGGGTTATGTGATACAAGGGCATAACCATGTACTAAGAAGGTGCGATTTGAGGGAGTTTTTGAATATGGATGTGGAGGGGGCAGTGGACACAGATAGGGAAGAGAGTTCCAATTTCTGGCAACGGTGTGGGAGTAGAGCGCTTTCCCTGCATTATTGTTAGCCTTGGTGATGGAGAGGAGAGATTTTTCACTGGATCTTAGGTATCGGTTTGTAGTATAGATAGTAAGTAGGTTGGATAATGAGGGTTTTTTCAGGATATTTGAGAATATTGTAGGCTGTGCCCAGCTGGTGATAGTTAAGTAGCTGTGGTAGCTCAAGCCATTTTAGTTCTTTTAGTGCAGCACAGTGATGGGTTCTATAGGTTGAGTTAGTAGCAAACTTGGCTTTTTTATTGTAGCATGATTCTAGTTTGTCTAGGTCACATTGTCTGATTTGGGTAAAGATTGGTGCTGCGTATAATAGAGTTGAGAGGAGGTGGCTTTGTGCAAGAGTGACTCTTGATTTTGTGAGAGAAAGGACTTATGCCTGTATAGGGAGCCTAGTTTTTTGTGTACTAGTTTTATGGTATGTGAGATGTGAACATCAAAGTGGAGATTATTGTCTATTTCAATGCCCAGAAGTTTGGTGTGGTTAGAAGGGGAGATGGTGGTGCCGTCATTAGAGGTTATGGTAAAGGAGAGGGTTTTTTTTATCTATTAGGGGTAAATAGTAGCAGTTTTGTCTTTTTGGGATTTAGAATTAGTTGGATCCCAGATATCCATTTTTCTACTGATATAAAGGTATCTTGAGTGAGTGTACGTAGGGTGGTGGGAGATGAGGCGGAGCAGATCAGAGTTGAATCATCTGCATATTGTATGAGTGTGGCATGTTGTGTAGAGCATTTGAGGTTATTTGTGAAAATAGAGAACAACAGCGGGCCCAGTACAGAGCCCTGTGGGACACCTATGGTGGCTGGAAGTTGTGTAGACAGAGTTCCTTTCCACTGGACTGATTGTTGCCTGTCAGACAAGTAGCTTCTGAACCAGGCCATAGTAGAGGAGGTGAAGGATAATGATGTTAGTGAGTCTAGTAGAATGGAGTGGGAGACCATATCAAATGCTTTTGAGAGGTCTAGGAAAATGGCTGATACATATTTGTTATCATTCCTGTGAAGGTTTATATAATTAGTGAAAGATAAAAGGGCTGTGGTAGTGCTGTGATGTGGACGGAAACCGTGTTGTGTGGTAGATAGTAGATTGTGTGTGTTAAGAAATGTCATCACTTGCAAGTGGATGCATTTCTCAAGAATTTTGGATAAGGGGCAAAGGATGGCAATAGGTCGGTAGTTGGAGAATTCATAAGAATTACCTCCTTTATGGAGAGGAATGATGCGAGATACTTTCCAGAGTTTGGGTATGTAGGATTCTAGTATGGAGCGGTTGATAAGGATGGACACAGGATATGATAAGGAGTCACTAGCCATTTTTAGGTATGCAGCAGGTATGTTATCAGCTGCTAGTGTGGTTGGCTTTAGTTTTAGGAGGAGTTTTTTGATAGTTGAGGTGGGCACTGGTGAAAGGCTGAAAGAGGGGGTGGTGTGGAATAGGTTATGTTGTGACTGAGGTAGAATGTTTTTGGTTATTTGACTGGACAGGGCCAAGATGGATTTAGTAAAATGGTTATTAAATTGAGAAGCTGTGTCTAGGGTATTGTTAGTAGAGATGGGTGCTGGGGTTGTGGTTTTGCCTGGCTTTAGTAGGGAGTTAATGGCATGCCAGAATTTTTGTGGACTATTTGAATATTTCCTTTGGGCGCTAAGAAAATAGTTTTGTTTGTTTATTTTGGATTCCGCCTTGGCCTTGTTTCTAAGCTGTTGTTAGTATTGTCTGGAGCTAGGGGTTTTGTCAGTTTTCCAGATTTTCCAGGCTTTATCTCTAGCTTTTAGTAAGGCTCTGGTGTCTCTATTTTGCCAGGGTGCGTAGTTGGCTTTAACTCTGATCTTTCTGCTGGGAGCTAGACTATTAAGGATGTTAGAGAAGGTTGTATTGAAGTAGTCTACTGCTGGTCTAACCCGAGTGTCCGTAGTGGTTCCCAGTTGCAGTGGCTTAGGACAGTATTTAGGTATCGTGGGGTAAGGTTACGGTCATCTCGTACAAATTTGTAGACTACTGGTTTGGGGTGATTGGAGTGTTTCTGGAGTAGGAAGGTGGGGAGATGATCACTTAAGTCATCCGGGAGGCAGCCTACTGTATAGTTTTGTTTGGGATAGTTTGTTAGTGTCCAGTCCAGTATGGATTCTCTCTTTGTTTTCTCATCTATTCTAGTTGGTTCTTTAATTAGTTGAGAGAACCCATATAGATTGATATGTGTAGAGGGGCTGCTGGAGTTACAGGTTGCCCAGTCAGTGTTAAGGTCTCCTAGTAGGATCGTTTCCTGAGGTAGATTGTCCTTTGTCCAGTGTAGGATGTCTTCTATTATGAGCGAGTTGTTGCCTGGAGGTATATAGCAGCATATTATATTAATCTTCTTGGTGTTTCTTATGGATAGGACAGAAAACAGGACTTCAGCAGTTTGAAAAGTGGGTGGTGTGGTGTGCAGGAGCTGGAGGTTAAGGGTGTTTTTAAAGAGAATGGCTACTCCTCCTCCTTTCCTGTTTGTTCTATCAGATCTAAGTGTATTATACCCTGGGGAAGAAAGACTTCATCTTGGATACTGGGTGTAAGCCAGGTTTCTGTAATGGCGAGTATATCAGGGTTGTAGTGGGCTATGAATGCATGTAGGTCTGTTAGCTTATTGGTAATACTTCTTATGTTGAGATTTAGGATTAGCAGGTCAGATGTTTGTCTAGCTGAGAGGGGACCTGGATTTGGGTGAATGTCACCAGAGGTTAGCAGAATTTGTAGGAGTGTCAGTATGTGTTTTTTAATATTAATTGTTTGCGAGCTTGGTCTATGAGAGTTTTTCTTAGTGTGATGAGATGGTGTAATTTTTGTTAGTGAGTAATATGTAGTTGTAAGATTTATGATTGTAGGGCAGATGTAGAAGTCTGAGTGGGTTTGAGAGGGTGGGCTAGTGTGGGTAGTGTGATAGCAGTTGTGCACTGGAGTGCCAGGTGTGTTTAATTGTAAGACACAAGGAGTAGTTTATGCGGCTATATGCAACAAATGCCAACATTTTTATGTTGGCATGACTACCACACACCTTAACACCAGAATCAGGGAACATGTATATAATATAAAAAAGCATGACAACAAAATGCTTTATATAAGCATAGTCAAGACTGTTGTGGCTTCAGTAAGTTTTTATTTTCAGTTTTAGAAAAAGGCAGAAGAGATTTGAGAGGGGGTGATTTTAAATTTTTTTTAGAACAGAGAGAAACTAGATGGCAAATTCGCTTAAGGGCAGACCAGAAACCTGGGTTAATGATGCAATAAATATCACATTTTTTTAAGCATCGTAGAATATATGTTAAAAAGAAGGGGGACTTAGAGTGGTAACCTTTTAGTGGATATTTTGTTACACCTCCTTTTTTACAAACACCTTTCTTTAAAATGGTATGTGTTTTTGTAACAATGTATTTACTTTTTAATATATATATGATTCAACAAATGTATTTACAAATGAGTTCAACTGAATTTTATACGATAATTAATTAATAAGGCTAATTGTTTAATTGACTGATATATAAGTAGAAATGTCTTAGTTTGTTTTATTTCTGATGAAGCCTTTGATGAAAGTGGTGATTAAAGGATTTATATGCTAAAAGCTGTGATTCCTTGTTCCTGGACTTGTTCCTGGACTGTGGCTTTACTTTTTTAGGAATGATGATGACTTTAAGAGGGATCTTCAGTGGTTACAACAAGAGTTTTTGGAAAGGGGCTACTCTGATGCTGAAATTATATTAGCTCACAGGGACTTGGAGGCAGAGCTAAACCTTATTTCTCTACCCCTCAACCTTCAGGGCAGAATCATGATGCACCCCGTAATGAGTATTTAGCATTTTCTCTGTTTTTTTTTTACCAGTGATGTTAAGATGATCACTGTGGTTTTTAAAAGACACTGGCCTATTTTGTTGACTGATAATCAGAATAAACAGGTGGTAAGTAATGAACCTGTTTTAGGTTCAAAAG